>NC_134366.1:39662585-39971023 GCF_035582795.1 Mycteria americana | reverse complement strand
TTTGATGCAGTGTGGTACCACCGAGGATGTGGGCTCACGTACTTCCTGCCCATACTGAATATGGGGAAAAATAAGAGACGCAGAACCAACATTGTTGGTAAATTGTTTTACTACTGTAAGCACAAAGAAGGTGCAGTTGTATTTTTATCTGCAGTAAGTGCAACACGTGAATTGGGGCAAATTTGTTTCTTAAATTGCAGTTGCTTTGAAACAGCTTTGGTAGCTGTTATCAAATGACTCTGACATAATATGATGTACTTTTGTGGGTGTTGTGTGAATGGAAACAAAAGGAGTCAAACTTTTTTTACCCCTGCAAAGCTAGTAACATGCAAATGGACTTGAAGTGGATTGTAGTTTACCCATATTTTCTCCTTTCTCCTCACACACCTTTGTGATTTGACTGTTGTAGCAAGTATAAAATGGGCTGCCATTCTTTGTGCCATTTGTAGTAGTACATTTGCTGAATTTCTCAGTCTTCCGTTGTTAGGTTCTGTCACTTCCTGGACAGGAGATGCACACATTTCACTTAATTAATGAAAAGGAATGTTTTAGGGTAGAAAAGAGGTGGAAGAATATTGTATATCAAATTACAAATCAAAGAATGTCAAAGTACATTGATTCTAAGACTAATTCTTGTATTACAAGCCACTGCATTTAAATATTTATTTAAAATTATCGTCATTCATGTGTTTTAGTAGGATTTGACATCTGTGACGTTAAATGTGGGGGAAAATACTTGTGCAGCATTTATATAGTTATTTTGCTCCAGGCACTAAAGATAAGCAAGTCTTACTGAATTCTTGTGTTTAACTATTTTTGTTCTTACAACGTTCTGTGAATGTTGAAGATGAACATTCTAATTATTTAAAAAAAAAAAAAAAAGGAAAAAATTACACCCTTCAGTTAGAAGTTTTGAATGCAAGATGCACAACCCAAACTGTTTTCATGCCTAAACCAGAAGGTGGCACTGATGTTATTTCTGTGGTACTTTGGTTAGCTATATCTGATAAAATATTTATTTTGACTATTTAAATAAAGATATTTAAAACTGCACCAGTGGTTATAATGGGCCATTGCTTATTCTGTTTGTGCATCAGCCACAGTGATTTCCAAATGTGTTGAGTTGCTGCTGCTGCTGTAGTAATGATACGGGAATTTCTTCAGGTTAGCTAATAAGTGTTTCAGTCTATCAATAGATGTTATAAAGCAAATTTAGAGGAACACTATTTAAGCTCCTATTCAAATTTCTACTGCATAAATATCTGAAGGATTTTTCCACAGGTCTTCTACATAAAACTAAGTAGAGTAAGTTTCAAATGGAACACCAGGGAATGTATACTCAGAAGCAATGACATCAAAGTAAATTGCCAGGTGTAGCATGTCTAAAGGTGCATAGATTTTACAGAAGTAATTTGACCATACTTCATTTTATAATGACGGTAAGGCACTGTCATAAAGACACTTATAAAACTGGCATAGAAAATTATTTCTCTCCACGTGGTTGAATTCCATGGTTGTAAGAAGTGTTTATCAATTGAATTTTACTTGGCGTGTGCTAATACAAGCTTTGAAGTGGTTCTCTATCATCTCTCACCTAAGGTACAGGTAATGGCTTTTTTAACAGTAATTTTAGCAAAATTAATTACTTTATTACATCAGTTGGGACTGTCAGTGCTTCAGGTTTCATGATAAGCATATTCTTACCAAGTAGGAATAGGATCCGAGTTGTATAACACAATTTATGTGCACATTAAAATTAGTTGGTTACATAGTATATGTCAAAGCTTTAATGAAGTATGCATTATGTTTGCTTTTCTGGAGCTTTTTTACAGCATAACAACAGCAAAGTGTTGTGGCTGACTTTGTTAGAAAAGGATGTGGCCACATTTGCCCACATAAATTGCTCTCAACTAAGTCTCATTGCAGTGTCTTGAGGATCTCGAGACAGGAGTTGCTGTCCCCAAAAAAAGGAGACAAAACAAGGATGGATGTCACGTATCTCTCTTTTGTTGCTTTTTGGGAATCTGAGAGAGGTGTTTAAAAACCACTGCTGGTTTGTTGCTTTCCCTTCTGCTCTGCAGAGAGGAGTGGAGTTCCGTAGCAACCAAGTTCATCCTTCACAAAAGCTCAGTGATGCTAAAGCCAAAGAGCTGCCCGCTTTTGTGTTTTGTTAACTTGTAAAAAGCTTGTGACCCTTGTGATTGCAGACCGCTTTTTAAAAATTCTTCCAGACTGTGTAATTCCAAAACACCAGTCAGGGCAATCTGAGTAACCCATCAGAAATGTTCCTCTTCAGGAATTCAGTCACAAGGTTTCTTTGCAGCACCACAGGCTCTTGCACAGCAGACAGGCCCCTTACGCATTACTTGTGTATTACATATTCTTAGAAAGCAATAGCTCACTTGTCTTCTAAGAAGGCAATTGTGTAGGACACAAAGAAGTCTTTTGCTTGCTGTTTGTGTCTGACCAACAGATTGATTGATTATGTATTTGATTAGGTCCTTGACTGCACAGAGGAGTCCAATGTGATGAAAACAGCACTAATGGAATAAGTCATATTTACTAGAGATTAGAGGGGGTGAAACAACATCAACTTCAGATATTCAAGCTCTGAAATTGCTAACACTGTTAAATGCCACTAAACTCCCATATAATATTGAAAACAAGCAATACACTCTCTTGCCACAATTTTATGGGAAGAAATGGAACATAATTTGCCCTTCATTAAACTAAAGAGGCTCAGCTTCTCCGAGCAGATTCTTGTCTGCATTTCAAAGAAACTTGCTGAGATGGTCACGTACTTTTGGCTCATGGTGCCTATATATCAGTGGCATACGTGATTAGTTTTGAATAGTTGCTCCAGAAGTCCCTGACAGAGACCCTGGACCTCCAAGAGCTGAGGTCATTAGGCCACCAATTTCAGCCGTTGCACTTGCGCCATTTGTCTGTATGTTGGGGAAGTCGTAATGTCATAAAGGACCGTTATGTAAATACCTTGGCATTTCTTCTCTCCATCACGATTTTTAATTTAGATTCACAGCACCAGTCAAAAAAATAACCTTTGCAGAACATCAATTTAATAAAGATCATTACCTAGATTACCAAGTCTATCTACCAAGAAGCAGATACTGTTTAATTTCAAATAAACCTTCAAAATTTAAGTTGAGAAAGTGAATGGACAACTATGTATTGTCACTAAGAAAAACAGTTCCTGCATATGCCATTTCCATCTCTGCTCTATTCCAGTTTAATGTTCAGATCAGGCTAACTGTAGGGGTAGGTATTTGTTACACTAAAAACTTCTTGAAATGTTTTTACGAATAGGATTTATCAACATACTTAGCATAGTAACGAATGTTTGCCATGATTTTCTCCTAGCACAATTCCTTGTGGATTGCTTTCTCTTTATATTTACTTAGGACATAGCTTTGATTCTGATTCATGGTAACTTAAAATGCTAATTTCTTAATGTCTCTCCATAGTAGTCGTGGCATGGAGGAGACAGGGAGGATCCACAGGATCCTGTGTAACTGTGGAGATGCTGGGCTCGTCAGCCCTGAAACTGGTAAAACCTTGTGAGTGACAGAGGCAACAACTGACAGAAGCTGTGCCGAGCTGGAAAACAGCTGTCACAATGTCACCGGCTGTCGGGGAGGAAGTGGGTCAAAAGGGACTAACCGAAAGGGTAAAAGCTTAAGTGACCTGTCATCACTTGTTCCCACCTATTGCTGTGGCCGTTTCGATCTGTTTGCATACCAGGTCACCTCTTCAAAATTCTTGGCAGCTCACCAGTCCAGCACATCACGTCGTGGAAAATCATTGCTGTGCCGTTTGCCCTGCCGCTGAGCACAGCCAGCCAAGAGAAGCTCGCTCCGAAGGCTAGGTGGTGCGCGAAGGTCAGCAGCAGAGCTGCCCCATCTGGCAGTGCCATCGTCCAGCCAGGCAGGCAGTCACTGTAGCTACTGTGAGAATTATCTCTCTAAAAAACCCCCAACTGAACAACAAATTGGTATTTTCTATGTTAGGTTATGTGCTGCAACACACAAATCTAGCCCTTTAACCAAGTCAAGCAGAAAGCAGGGCTCTCTCAGAGTTCTTCAGAGCTCTACCTGTGTGGATTTTTTTTTTTTTGAGCCAAAACCTTGATCACAGTGTCCAGTATGTTCTGAGGCAGGAGTAGCCCTGTGAGCCCTTGCTCTTCGCTTTCAATGTCCACCCTTGTTCTTGGCATTCTTTTTCTTTCCTCTGCATAGAGGAGGGAGGAGCTCTGCCGGTATATGGTGATCTAAGGGAATAATTCAAAATATGTGTTGGCAGCTGTGTAACTGAGAAGGAAACTTTTCGGACCCCCAAATAATGGGTCATTGTGAAACATTTCCAAAGGAAGCAACTAGACTCTCATGAGTATTATGATCTTATGCCTCCGCTCTTCCTTGTAGTGGAAAAGTAATTTAATTTGTATTCATGGAGTAGTAATTAATTCATTAATATTTGCCCCATATATGTATTGTTAACTAAGCATCTTTGCTTTTTACTCTTTTCCATATTTTCAGTTATCATGTGGTTAATACAGTGTAACTTCCAGTGTCCCATTTTCTTCTCAGAGTCACTTCCCTGACAGATTTTCAGTCAGCTCATTGATGTTGTTGAAACCAAGCTTTCAAAATTTATGAGTTGGGCCCCTGAAGATCCTAAGTTTGTCTTAAAATTGTAGTATTAAAAAAGTATTTTAAATTTATTCTTTCATATGGAAGCTTTTATGGATCATATTTTCATTTTGCTACTAAGATTCTCTTTTTTTGTTGTCTGGTGGTCTTTTTTTATTTTTAAGTCAAAGCTAAGATCCTTATCATGCTGTTTGAATGCTGAAGCTGTTGCTTTAGGGAAAGATCCAACTATAACAGGACTCAGGGTAAAATCAACAGGAGCTGGCAATACACTGATCCATAAGTCACTCTTTCAGTGCCCTCTTCAAGCTTTCTGCTCCATGGCAAATGTTTTTACTTTGGTCTCAGTTGTAGTCCTTCTGGACAAGTCAAAAAATGACTTTTTGACATGTTCCTTATTTCAAGTAAAAGTTATTCCAGTCCATCAGAACACTAAATAGCTGCAACATTTCTGAGCATGATCTTTTGCGTGTAGTCCTATAGTGTTTACACAAAATAGAAGTTTCTACTACAATCTTAGGAAGAATAACTATTCCACACTCTCTAGGAAAAAAATTAAATTTTTTCAAGGGAGGTTTTGGGGTTTTTTTAAATGTATTGAACTAGATACTGCTTAACAGTTCTCATTGCTGATCATAGGCCTGTTGCTGCTTCTTTCTGTGGAAATGGTGTACCTATGCAAAGCCAATGCAAACATCTTCTGGTATTTATTTTATCTTTCACACAATAGTGAGACTGGTGAGCTCCAACTGAGTTAGGTGTACTGCAGCATAAATTTATAATTTTGTATCACTCCATAACAGAGATTAGAACTGATTTTGTAGCTTCTGACAGATTTTATGACTAACATTTCACTTAATTAAATATAGAAAAAAGTAGAAAAGATATGAACCCTATATTATCCTACCTTTTTTCTCATTATGGCAGAATACATTTTACTTTTTATATTATGCAGAGACTTCTGTGACCCCCAGTGCACTGCACAGGTGTTACCACATTGGTGGATTCTGGTGTGCATCCCTTAGCTTGATGAGGAGAACGAGACTTTGAATTTAGATATGAAAACAGTCTGGAGGCAGAGATACAGACAAACCACCTGTCAGAGTGCCATTTCAGAGCCAGTTAAAAAAGCTTCTCTCCTAGAGGCTGAGATGAACTGGGGCAGCAAAACAGCTAAGTGCATCAGAGCAGGAGAACTGGCTGTCCTAGGTCAGACCAAGGGTCTGCTTAGCCCAGCATCCCATCTCCAGCACTGCCCTGCAGCTAATGAGGAGTCTAATTAGGACAAGCATTTGGGGATACGTCCCCAGAACACCCTACTGCACAATTTGTAAGTCATCGACTTCTTGAGACTGATGCATTTGTGTTCAATAGCATAAATAAGTATATATTTCCATGACGTTGTCTAACCACTTTTTGAATCCATGTCACAACTTAAAACCCACTGCATCCCATGGAAAGGAATTACACAATTTAAGTACACTTCGTGAAGAGAGACAACTCTGTTTGGAACCCATTGCTCTCTAGTTCATTTGAAGACACTTTTTTGAATAGGAAGAGACAGTTTTATGCTCTCTCCTCTCTGTCCTACTGATGACTGTTAAGATTTTTTTCTTATCTCCCCTCAGTTATTTCTTCTTCCAGCCTGTAAAGTCCTTGTCTAGTCAGCCACTCTCCACACAGGAGCTGCTCCATACCTGTGATTGTCTCTGTTGCCCTTCTCTGAACCTTGCCCAGCTCTCCTGCACTGTTTTGGAGAGGAAGGGAGATAAGAACTGTGCACAGTTCTAGACACAGGTGCATCATGCATACATTAGCATAATGATATTTGTTCTCTGTTCTGCTGTTTTCCAAAAGTTCTTAACATTTGATGTGTTTTTTTGACACTTGCTGAGCACTAGGCTGACATTATCTTAGAACTAATGTTTAATTAAGGAAAAAACCTTTTAGAATCTAAGCCTCAGAATAACCATGTCTTTCTCCTACTTACTCTCGCTCATGGCCTAGGTGTCTTTTAGAAGACAAAAGTGATCTGAGTCAGGTGTCATCAGTTCAGGTGGTCTTTCTGCTAGTCCATCCCAGTAGTTGTTCTACCACAACCTTCTAATGGCAGCTGATGAAGGTGTGCAAACTCCATGCATTTTGGTAGAACTGTCCCAGACTGGTTAATGCTTCTCTCCTCCCATAATTTAGCTGGCTTTATTTGTTTAGTTTTGTAATTTGTTACTTCCCTTCCATGTTCTTTTTAATTAGCCATATTGCGCTTCTTACATGGCTTCATCGCTTTCTTCAAAGACACATCTCTGTGCCTCTTGTCTTTCTTTGTCTTTGCTACAGTGGCTTTCCTGATGGGTATCTGAGTTTTCCAGGCAGTGAAGCCTTTGACTGGAGTTGGTGGTGTGTTTCAATGCGAGATTTCTTTTAAATATGAAGACACTGTATTTACTTTTCTAAAAGGAGTGTGGATACTGCCCAAGATGCACATATAAAATAGTGCTCTTTTTGGAAGGGCAAAGAATATTTTTTTTCATTCAAATCTACTATTTCCGTGTGACTTTATTTTCTAATACAGGCCTGGAAAAAAAAAAGTCTTATCCTGAATAAATCATGAGTGATGAATGTGATAGAATGAAGAATTCTTGCTTTTCCTTTTGAAGAAGGGGTTAATTGTAACTCACCGTCTCTCTCCTCTTGCAGAACTACTCAAGATAAAGCTATTTCTTGGAAGAATACCCTTAGGAAGTTAGTGACCTAGAATGAGCTTGGCATAGAATTGCCTTTTAGCCTTAACTGTGATATTCACTGCTGCGACCTCCATACACAAATAGTTTTTGACAGGCTTTGCAAACAGCCTGGGGTCAGAGCCTACAAGCTTTCCTTGGGCAAGTAAAAGCTGTGGAGTCAGGAACTTAATCCGTTTCCCATTGAGACAAACAGCAAAATTCCCAAACCCTGGGATGGTGCACAGGGGGACGCTGACAGGCAAATGCAACCCCTCGTTGCAGGACTGTGAAAAGGACATGGCAAGCAGCAAAACATGTTCCTTGCTGGGGATGGTTCATGAAGTTCAAGCGCTGCTGTTAACTGGAACCAAGACTGTATTTCTAATCTCTCTTGACATAAGGCCCAAGGGAGAGCCCATGATGGCACACCAAGCTGGCATCCTGCCTTGGGCATCAAAATACGTTTCTCTGGCCTCTACACCTCCACTGCAAGCTGCTTAGCAGTCTAGAGATGTGATTTTGCTGTGGAAGCAAGGGTGAGTGCGAGAGAGGGCTGATACCTAAGCCTTTCCTATGCGGATTTCCTCTATATGCACACTGAGAGCGCATGGTAGTAGGGCAGTTTGGGGGGATGCACTGATACAGGGCCCACCTCTTCCTGCTTATAAGAGGGAGGATTACCCCCCCCCCCCCCCCAGCTATTTGTCCCAGGCACTAATCTCACGATTTGTTTCTTGCTAGGTAAACCTAGCAAGTAACCTAGCGGTTAGGGCTGCATGGTTATCCCCTGTGCATACAGCTAGTGAGGGATGATGTATAAGAAGATACACACTGGAAGAATTTAACCTGGTCCCTACAAAACACTCTGATCCTTGCAAATCTCTTTTTTTTTTTTTTCCCCTTGATAGTTTTTTCAGGTCTGGGATTTTCATAACCGCAGGAAAGTTCAAATAAATCAGCAACTGGGGAAAACTCCAAACAACCACAGTCAAACTTTCTCAGTGTTTTAAACTAATAGGCCCCCTTCTCAAGATATTACGCCTAACAGGATTTGATTGCGCTTTCTCAGCCAGAGAATTTCTGTCAGTACCTCTGCCAAACGCACGGTCTCACGGAGGGAGGATTTGATAGCGATCCAGGTTAAGCCAGCCTCTTCATTCAGAGACAATGACTGCCAGCCCCACACAGACTGCAGCGGGGCCACCCAAATGTCGAGTTTCCATTGAGGAAGGCCAAGTTCCCCGTACTCTTTTTATTTTTGCAGCCGTAGCAGGGCCGTGTCTTTGGTTTCTTTCCATGCCAAATAAAGCGTCTGCACATTTTGTCTAGTTCGTTTTTGTACAGTTGAGGCGTTTATACCAGGAGCACCTGCAAAAATAGAGGTCTGAAGAAAGAGATTAGTTTCTGACAGGTTAATTGACCCACAGAATAAGAAATTATTGTGCTACATCTGTAAACACACTTGCAGGTTGCCTTGCAAGGGCAGCTTGTGAAGATTAAACTGGCTGGGGATACTCTGAGCTCTAGGCACAGAAAGCCCTGTGAGACATGGCTAATACAAAATGCTCCGAGGCAGATCCTGCCATCCACCACAGCCGTGTAAGTCTGGAGTAACTCAGGCTGCTTCGGGGATGTCACATCTACTTCACCCTACAGAAGGGCAGAATTTACATGAATTGCCCATGAACAGAGAATAAAGGACATGTGCAGTAAATATTAAATTTCTAGGTTTTCTGCCCTTCATGACTATCTCTCATAAATATTTCAGACTCAATTGCTGCTTCACTGTGTCAGCCAAAAGATCAGACTGGGCAAGTGCATTTCAGCGTCATTCGCGTCTGAGGCTGTTATGGCTCAGGGTGAGGCAGAACCACAGACAAAACCCTGATTTCTAAGATCGTGACGCTGTCCTGACCAGTGCTGTATTTGAAGTGCCACAGGGCACATTCTGTGACTGCTCTTGATCAGCTCTGGCTCCCATTTTGATTTTTCTTTATATCTTGCTGAACTGAAAAATAGGGAGGAGAGAGGGGAAGCAATTTTAAGTGCCTAAAAATCAGTTTGATCCAAAAGTGTTAATTGAAACATTTCAGCATTTATTAAATGAATAATTTCATTCTGAAGAAGTCAATATAAAATATCACAATATTTCTCACCCTGCAGAATCCCTCCATGCAGGCTGGCACTTGACATCGATCTGTGAGTAGTTTTGATTCCTCAAAACTTAATTTTTCAGGGGACTTTACTTAGTGAGTAATGAGTCTGATTCTCTTTTTTGTACATTACTGCTGGATTCTTTCTATTCACTTTGTTCAGCAGCCATACAGCCTCTATTACAATACCCTCCAGATGTAAGGTGTCTGATTAGAATCAGCCTCAATCACTGTAACTTGCTTCTTGAGGTCAGCCTGTTGGTCCCACCATCGGATGCACCCAAACACATCCCTGCTGTGTTCCACACACTCTTGATGCTCCTGACTGGTTGTGCAACACCAGCTGAGGAGCAAAATGCCTTAGTGAGATTTGAAGAGCTACATCCATGCCTGGAGGCACAATGACTGTTAAGAAACATCCTTTTCAGAAAACGTGAAACTACGCAGTTTTAAGATTCTACTTTCTTATTTAGTTGACTGTTGTATTTTAAACCTGTCAAATGTGTTTTATCAACGTGAAATACTGTTTACTTTTGCTCATTCTTGCACTATCCAGGTCTTTACCAGGCAGACTCTTTCCAGTATTTTCCCCCAGATGTAGCATATTGTAATTGATTGCTCATGACTGCCAAGAAATGACAATTCCAAGACTGTCCATAGTTCACAATATAGTTATTTTGCCGGTGGAAATTCCATCATTTTTTTCATTATAGCCAGTCTGGCAGAAAGCAATCAGAAAGCTAAGCGAGATGAGCCTCTCAAACAGGGCAGGGAGGAAACCTCAAGTATAGATTTGTCCATATTTCTGACATGTCCAGCCAGAAAAAGAGAAATCTTGGTCTCAGTAGAACAAATGCCCACCTGTACATTCTCACAGTCTGAGAAATAACCTCCTTCATCCTGCCACTTCTCCTGCTGTTATTTGGTCTCCTGTGTTCTCCATTAGGATTGTCCTTCTACTGCCAAAAGCAAGAAAAAATGATATGGCTTTCCTGGATGTTCTTGCTGGATGTAGACTTTGTTCACATCTAGGGGTTTTATTCATTTTACTATTTATTTTGCAGGTGTGTTTTAAACATTTTTAATAATATAATTGCACTGATGAGATCTAGTATAGAAGCAGGTATAAATTGCTCTTGCCCTTATTGCAGCTTAATATTCTCCTCAGTTCAGAGGGGGAGATCGCTGGCCTGGCAGAACTAGATCCACACAGGGTGGAGGTTTTAATGGTACCAGCACACCTGGAATGATCTGGCTAAGGGCTGCAGACAAAAACCAACAGTTTTCTGTTGTCAAGGGTCAAAATGAGGGTTATCTGGAGCGACGGAGTTTCATGGCCTGCTGTACATTTCCAATGTTCAACATGCCATGAGTATTCCTATTGAGAAACAGAAAATTAGGGGTTAAACCTGTCATCATCTACAGAGTCACCTTGAAACCCCATAATGAAATATCAATAATTGAGGATAGCTGTTTGCTAAAAAGATTACTGACAGGCATAAAATAACAATCAATCACCAGGAGCTATAAATGTATTTTATGTCTTGGATATTTTCCTGGCAGACTTCAGTCTTTCATTGAGTTACGCATTAGCAGCCCTGGATTTGGACAACTTGTGCTCAGGAGAATAGTAGGATGTTTTTTGGGGTGCCAGAGGGGAGAAAGGATAGCTTTTTTTTAAATCAGTGTACCATAATTTTCCTTGGTTAGCACAAAAGCATACTTCCCTCCACAAACGGAGAGGTCCATTCAGTTTATTCTTTCGCAGTATCCTGTATAAGAAGGAAGAAGATGAGATAACTCTTCCTGGAGAAAATCCAGAATCTTAATTAAAGAAATGGCATTTTGACATTCATTCCTTACTGGCTGGAGTTCTTGGCCATACTGGTATTTCATGTCTTGCTTTCATGTTAAGAGCTTTCCAAGATGATCTTCTCTACAAACGCCTTTTTTTCTGCCACTAGAGGTCCTAAAAATAATAAGGAAAGGAGGCACAATGTACCCATGTATTTGACACTAGAGCATTGTCACAAGGTGGACCTGAGTGTCAGATCACCGAAACCCCCAGTGGGTCGGCTGACAGCACGGGTTAGTGCTAGGCAGACTGGGGAAATGGCATCTGACTGTGGACACAAGAGATTAGCTTTGTCTCCAATCCAGGATGATTTTCATGCATTCCTGTCACATCCCAGAGGAGTGGGAGGTAGGCTTTTCTTACACTTGGGCGATGCTCAGGTAATTTGTCATGCCACCCAAGTTCGAGCAGGGAGGGTTGAGTTGTGGAGAAAGGCTCTGAGGCTGCTTGGATCTACCTGACAAGTGAAATGCTAGGGGCAACCAAGAGTGAACCAAATGCCAAGATATTAAACATCAGGGCAGCTACCACCAGCTGAAACAGCTTCGAGGACTTGGTTCTGGGTCCTTCATCCCCAGCTTCCTGTTTTGTCCTTTCCCCTCCAGAGCTTGCTTTTGTAGGTAGGGAGAGATGAAAATCACCCCAGGTGCCGAGAAGAGCAAAGAGAGAGCAAATGGCCCGAATGCATGAACACGTAGAGAAAAGCTTTCCCTGCCAGGCTTGCAGAACTTGCCAGTAGTTGCAACATAAACCTGAGGCTGCTGCTGTTGTTGCAGCCATGTTGGGTTGTTCTACAGTGCTCCAGTGCTGTAAAAAGAAATGGGTGGATGTACTTGGGAATTGAAATTAAATTCAGCTTTCTCATTTGCCACTTTTCTCTATTCTTTCTCTCTGTTAAAAACTGAATGTTGATTTTCCTCATTCTGCTGAGTCTGCAGTCTTTGCTAGCATGTAATTGTTATAAACACTTTCACTAGAGCTGGCAAAGAAAATTCCGGCAAAACAATTTTTTATCAAAATTTGCTCGTTGAAAGCAAGACATCCCAGAGGAAAACGTTCTTTTTTATGATGGGGTGACAAGGAAGTGGAGCCTGGCACCTTGCCATAGGCAGTCCAGCACCTTGCCATGGGCAGCCCGGCCTGGGGACCTCTCTCATCGTGCCTCCAGTGAGAATCCCAGCTCTGTTTCAGAGACTAAGGGAACCACTGGGTCTTGTTCCACACTGAAACCAAACTGAACTCAGAAACCTTGGAAGTTCTGCAAAATGGAATTACCACTCTCTGCCAAGCCTGAGCATCATGTTACAATGTCTAATGTTGAATTAAAATGTACAAAAGACTATATTTTTCGGGAAAGACAGGCATTTTCTTGTAATTAGCAAATTATGGTCTCGTTGTACTTATTTTGCTTATCAAGTTATTTTTCAGTGTCAAGACCTATTTTGTTTCACCCTTCCCTGTCATCACTGATGTAAGAGTTGTTCTTGGCACTAGGGAATCTTAAGAGTGCTGTCACGGGCTGCACGCAGGAGGTTGTTCCAACAGCAGGAACTGGAGCTGAAACCACTCATTGTTTATGTAAAACTAAAAGTTATTTCCTTAGCATCAGCACCAGGCTCCGTTCCTGAGGTTGTACGTGTGCGTATCTACACAGACACCACAGGCTGACCGCGGTTTGTTACACTAGGAAATTAATGTTTCCTTTGGTTCTGCAAATAAAGGAATCAATGGCAAACCGCCCTGAAGAAGCGGCTCTTGCCACCGTCTGGGAGCTTGCTATGGCAGCTGGTGATCCATCAGCTGAACTGCATGAACTCAGGAAGCATTCATTGCTCAGACTAAGTGTTCTTCCAGGCTATATGATTTGTTGACTGATTTGAAAGTTAAAACAGCTCTTGGCACCACAGATGATGAGTTTTCGATGGGTGTGACATACACAAATTAGATAAGAAGACAAAAAGCCAGTGTTTTAGACAGACAACTTGGCCAATGAGAATTTTACTGCAAGGCTTACTTTTAATTATGTGACGAGTTTTATGCATCTGCCCACTTGAAATACTCTGATTATGAAACTGTCTCTTTGTTCACTGCTTGGCTCTTGATTTCTAAGCGGGCAAAGCAGGCAGTGTGTGCTAATAAAAGGGACAGAAAAAAGCGGAAGACACTAATGCAATGACCTATCTTCTCCATATGACTGTTTTGCATTAAAGATTTTGCTTTGGCTTTTGCTTACAGCTTTTGACCACTTTTGGTTTGTTCAGTAATCCCAAACCATATGCATAAAGAGCGATTGACAGCATACATGGTGTTTGAAGCAGCCTCCCAATGGCTTGTACTCAGATATAAATCTCTGATGTTCAAAATCTTTAGAGATGAACTCCTGATGCATCAAAGTACAAGTTGATTTTCTTTCATATCTGCAATTAAATTTTTCATGTAAATGTCACATTAAATGATGAGAAAGGGACTGTAAAAAACCCCAGTTTTCACCTAATAGGATATTAACTTAAGAAGTTAAGAAAAATATACTGTGAAAAACGTAATACCAAAGGATGTAATCCTTTAAAGCTCATTTATGCCTATAACAATATGTGACATTATTAGATTATTTTTTATCAGTCTGTAAGACTGAGAGACTAATAAATATATGGCAAAGAATGAAGATTTGTGGTAGCAATCTTTTGCATAATTGCACAAAATAGTTCAGATTATTTTAAAATATATTTAGTATTTTTATATACTGCATATGTTAAAAAATGGATTATTTTCACCATCTTCTCAATTTGTAACACAAAATTACTGTTAGTGTAAATAAACATCATGATACTATTACCAAAGGTCGTGGACTTTAACAAAGGTAATTGTGTAGCTACTTAGAAACTGAATAACATATTCAGCCTTTAGGCTGGTCTGCATGTAACTTAGGTTCAAGCTAAAAAGAAGAGCATTGCTAACAGTCCTGACACCTGTATCTGTTCCATATCATGGAAATTCCGCTGTAACTTTCTAGCCTACTCAGCAGAAAGATAGAGAAGATTTATCATTAATATTAGAGTTAACATCTTCAAAATATTACGGAGACTTTTCTGCAAATTTAAATTCTTACTCCGTTGGGACCAGATCATGCTGTAACACAGCATCTTACACAGTGAGGTCTCTCGGTTTGTGAACAAAGAAGCTATCTTGAAAAAAAATGTGCTGTTGGATGTAAGCTTATTTGAGGAAACTGCAGATGGTAGCAAGGTAGTTTGTTCTTGGCTGTCATCTCTGTGCCTAAAGCTGGATCTGGGGGGAATCGGAAGAGCTGGGTGCTGGGGTTGGGCTCCTGGAAGGGATTTTAGCCTGGGTACACTTTGGGTGATGTTCCTTCCACCTAACTCCAGTTTAAAAGCTACACATGCCATCTAAATTAATCATGAAGACTCCCTCTTTAATCAGTAGAGAAAGCAAGCTAGGTAGTGATTCACCCATCTTGTTTAAAGACTTGTCTTTGAAAAAGAAAGACGTTACCTCTGGAAGTGTTCTCTGCTGACCAGCAGAAGAAGCCTAGACAATTAGCTTAGTTGTGACTACTGCTTAGGTGGCTGCAGTTACCGGAGGTGAATCCCGTCCCACGTGTCTAATGCATAGTAATCCCCAAGTGGGATAGCTATTTGACAAAGAAACCACCACTTGCAGCTAGAAAGACAGCAAAAACACTATGCCTGCTATCCCAAGTCACGTAGCCAGACTGTTTTTCTAGTACATCCTTCGAAGCCACCTGGTGAAGAAATAGCTGTGAGCTGTCTGAAGGGTGTGCCAGAGATCATGCTTTCCAGGGACTCTACTTCTGCAGTCCCTATTCAAACCTCCCCACTGAAACCAATAGAAATTATGGCAAAGGACTATAAAACCAAACCCCCTCTAAGATGTTAGGGGAGGCAGAGTCCTCCTGTACATTTCTGTAAGACCGTTAGGTGATGGCTAAACGAAGGTATTGCCACTGGAGGCTTTCCGACAGGGTTCTTTGCAGACCAGCTATTCTGCAGCATGAGGAAAAAGAGGCATTAGCTAATCGTATCACAATGAGGAGGAATAAAACTACAACATTTCACTGTGCACTGATATACTTTATTCAGGGCAGAAGTGTGCAGTTTGCATAGCTTAAAAACATGAGCTAAGAAGTTACCAATATTTGCAAAACACTCCTTTTTTACTCTCTTCCAATACGTTCGTAATTTGAATCAAACTGCTGGAGATAAAATGAGATACAGAGGCAGAATCTCAAAGCTCTCACTCACATGTCACCTTCCAGCTGTTATGAAAATCCAGGCTGTTACTGTTCTTGTCTTGGTTGCCTCAGCATAGCTCCATTCCTTCCTAGGGGAATCTGTAATGGAAGCTATTGCATTTTAGTAAGCAGGCAGTATTACAGCTCAATCAAGGTCTCTAAGGGAGGACCTGGAGGCACTTAGACGTGGACTGAGAGATACCCTGAACATTTCTGTGCTACAGGATTTAGCATAAAGGTTGCTCTAACCTTCCCCCTGTTCAAACTTCAGGGTAACACACGGAGAAAAATGCTGCCATTCTGTTTCTCTGCTGTGCTGGTTTTGGCTGGGATAGAGTTAATTTTCTTTATAGTAGCTAGTATGGGGCTATGTTTTGGATTTGTGCTGAAAACAGTGTTGATAATGCAGAGATGTTTTAGTTGTTGCTAAGAAATGTTTGCACTGGTCAAGGACTTTTCAGCTTCCCATGCTCTGCCAGGTGCACAAGAAGTTGGGAGGGGGCACAGCCAGGAGAGTTGATCCAAACTGACCAAAGGGCTATTCCATACCATATGACGTCATACTCAGTATATAAACTGGGGAAGAAGAAGGAAGGGGGGTGGCATTCAGAGCGATGGCGTTTGTCTTCCCAAGTAACCGTTACACGTGATGGAGCCCTGCTTTCCTGGAGATGGCTGAACACCTGCCTGCCCATGGGAAGGAGTGAATGAATTCCTTGTTTTGCTTTGCTTGCATGCGTGGCTTTTGCTTTACCTATTAAACTGTCTTTATCTCAACCCACGAGTTTTCTTACTTTTACTCTTCTGATTCTCTCCCCCATCCCACCTTGGGGAGTGAGCAAGCGGCCATGTGGGGCTTAGTTGCCAGCTGGGGCTAAACCACGACATTAGTGATGACACCTCACCTAACAGGACAAACCCCAAACTACGGCCAATACCAACTGCATCAACTGGGTCTAGGTTTAAAAGTAAGTTGAATAATACTTCAAGCCTTTATGGTCTTCCATTTCCAGTTAGCTGGAAGAAGAATAAACCAGGCTATTTAGTAAGTGTTGTCAACTGAAAGGTGACCTGTTCTTGAATCTGACCTTTTAGCTCAGCTTCAGGGGTGGGTTTGGCTCAAAGCATTCATTATGTTTGGTTTGCCAAATTCAAAGAAACAGGGGGAGTTAGACTGTAAGATGTTTACTCGTGTTATGCTGGAATTCCTTTGCTCTTGCCCGAGGCCCTACTTCAGAGGCCTTCAAAGTTAAAAGTGCTACTCCGTTCTTGCCTGAAACATTTTGTTCTTACATTTCTCTCCTGTCAATGGGAATTAGAGGAACCCGAAATGTCCCTGTCTAAATACAGAGCTAAAAGTAATTCCATGTTTTGTGATGCTCAAAGCATCACTGTCTGCTAGTGTTGTGTGAAAGATGGGCAAAAATGAGGAAAACACACTAGCACCCTTAGCAGAGACCCTTTGTTGAGCCCCCTGTACAACCTACCTGAGGAGAAGGGTCTCGTTGATGGATCTCACCACAGGGGCAAAGTGTAAATGACCACAATGGGGAAACAGCATTGGTACAACCAACCAATCCATGTAAAAGGCATACAGGAAGGAAACTAGGAAAAAGAGGGGATAGATGTTTTCCCTTTGGTTTTTTTTGCAATAACAAGTTATGTTTACATTAGAGGAGACTGTGCTCCACGGTATGGCCCACAATCCGTGTCCCCTTGCTGTCCCTATATGGAGACCTCCTAAACCACACTGCAGCTCCCTTCTGGCCTGTGCTCTGGAGTTTAGTTCCCTTGGAAACCAAATACACATTAACAACGTTACTAAAAGCAACAAGTATAATAACAATTATTTTTTAAATGATCCTGAACCATATATTTTAATTTTATTGTTGGAAGAGGTATTATGTAACATTTTTCTATTGTACATATATCTACAGCAAACCTTATTTTCTAGGTTTTTATCATTTTGTTAAAGAGCAGTATAAGATGAGGATGTCCACATGTCTGAAGTTTAATTCCAAACATTTCCTCTCTAAACCAAAAATATTTTCATTCTTCTTTGTGATAAATCCCACTTGTGATCAATTATCATATTTGTATACACATTTTTTTAACATTAAGCTAAATGCTGAAGGAATGATATTCCCAGTGTAGCGTCCAAAATATAATAAATAATACATAATTAAAAAATCTGGCATACTTATAATTTAAAACAAAGGAATCACACATCATTAAAACAGCATTTCACTCAGCTTTTATGCAATTTTAGAAATTCTCTTTTCTCACCCTAGGTTTGGGCAATAATCAGGGATCACTTGGTGTTCTGGAAGAAGTTGCTACCATCCTCTCAGCTGAAAGTTGAAGCATTTTCAAGAATGTCACAGGAAATTTTAAATGACACAGCAGCAAATGGTATTAGATTCTGATGCTATCAAAGAAAGAGTAAGTGGTAATTAGGGTGATTGGAGTGATGCCTGAACATGCTGTGGAATCTGTGGCACTCGAAACAAACAGAGACCCCACTGGGAAATGTTTTGGACAACACAACACAGAATGCTGTTTGTGTCTTCTGTTGTAACCAATTTTATATGCTTGAAACCAATTTATTATGATTTACCAAGAGCAGGTGACTGGAAGGCTCTGAGCAGAATATTCTGTTATTCCTTCCTTTCTCTGACATTCAAACAATCTGCTGTACATTTTACAAAAAAATAATTTTTCTGTCTCTTGAAAAAAATCTCAAAATTAAGTTTAATTAATGATGCCCTTCCCCTTTAATAAATACATATGGTTATGACTGATTTATACTACAAATCAGGTGTGGTGCTGATGTGGGAAGACTCCCAAATCTTTGTTCTTCTGTCTTAGCAGGCTCTTGGAAAGTGTCATCATTATTGGTTTTTAATTCCAAAACTGAAAGCGCCCTAACAAAATACTGATAGAAGTTTGCTTTGCTAGTGCATACTATATGAGACCATTCTCATTACCTAATATCAACTCTCATTCACTTTGAAAGACAGGAAGTCAGCAAGGATGCAGGCTCTGCAGAAGAAGCTTGTTTAGAAAATTTTGTATGCTACTGTCTTTTGAGGATCAGCTTGGAGACCCATGACAGCAAGAATCTAAAAGATCTTCTTGGCTAAAACTGGCAGTGTGAAAGACTTACTCACTTTCACAGTGTGAAAGACTTAACTCAGGCTGCAAGCAAGTGGAAGTAGGCACCAGTATTTTCTTCCTAGGTAGCCACTGTTGAAACCTGCTGTTTCCCTTCGTTTGCTGTTTTCAGCCAGCACTTTTGTCACTGGAATAATAAGAAGCTCATCCCATAGCTTTATGAGAGCAAAAGGAGGCCACTGATACTTTCCATTTCAAAATAAGCAGGGAAGTTGTTATCCTTCTTTCTAATCTAGATCAATCTTCTTCCATATTCCACAAACGTTTCCTCAAGAGTTGTTCTTAAATTTCATTAAAATGAAACAAAAGTTGTTAATATTTCAGTCTCGTTCTCCCATCCAAATTAGACTGTGGACGAAGGATTTAAGGAAGGGTGTGCCAAACGCTGAGGACTGTTGGTATTCCAAGTCAATTAGAGCAGTTAGGGCCTAATTAAGTGCTAATTTATGCTCTGTGCAATCTCACAGAGGGTAGAAATTTGGCTCAGGCTAGTTGGAAAACAAAATTTTAGCTATTACATGTGAAAACATCTACTACTTTTATGCATACAAAACCTACTTTGTTTTATATGAGTCGAGTGCACTGTAAAACAAGGCTAAACTCTTATCCTGCTTTGGCTGGCTTCCTCTTACAGTTTCAAAAGTTTCACAAACATTCGTTTTCCTGTATCCTCAGAAGTCACAGAATATGCTAAAGACAAGCTGTCTGGCAGCCAATTTTCCATGTTTCCTTCAAAGGGCAAACTTAACTGTCTTCTGCAATAGCAGAGTTGAGAATCTATTGATGCTCACAGTATCTTTATTGCCTGCTTCACACAATAAATAGAAATTTTAGCTAGAGCTGAATAAACCAGAAACTGGCAGCAACAATTTGAGCCAGGCTTTCAAAGGAGAGACCTTCCTAACTTCTCCACATGCTACAGCAAACACAAACATCTTTCTTGTCCATGCAGGAAATGTATCTTAAATCCCAAACAGAAGTCATGTTAAATTTTGGAGACTTGACCTCCACAGAGACTTGTCAGTCATCTCTGATGTAGCACATGGGAACGTTCAAATTGCCACACCTGATTTGCATTCTTGTTACATACACACAAAACCAAGTCCTTCTCATCTTCACTGTTCACTGCCTCTATGCATTTGCCAGACAGGACATGGACAATCATTCCATTCTATAAGATGAGAGAAGAAAGGAAAGAAAGAACAAATTAAAAATAAGGGATATCCAGTAAAAGCCAGGCCACGTTTCTGAAACTTTTTACATACAATAGATCACCAGTAATGACTGGTTGTTCAAAATTTTTTAACTATTGCTCTAAACATAATGACTAGGTTTAGCTTTGAGCCCAGGGCATGCTGAGTATTCATAATTCCTTTCGAAGCTGACAGGAGTGGTAGGTGCAGAATTCAATAAATCTCTTTTCCACCACTAGTTGTTTCCTATGGGTACAGGTTGTCGTCAGCATCAACTACAGTACTACAGGCCACAAAATTTCAAAAGGACCTTTGCTTCCCTTAGGAATCAAAACAAATTACAGTAGGAACTGTACCAGAGGATTGCAGCATCCCTACAACTACAGTAACCGCTATTTTCCCAGGCTGTCCTACAGCATGATATTTTTCAGCCTTGTAGAGGAGTTCCTGCTCTGCTGGGTGAAGTCCACTAAGTAATACCAAGTTCTTCTAATAGGAAGTTTGCTCTTCTCTTACAATGCAGGAGGAATTTTAATGTTTCCCCTACTCCCAAAGGGCTCCCATTTGGGAGGGTTCAGGATTCCCAGACCCTTCCTCTATCCAAAAGAAGTGGGCAAGGATTTGTCCTGCTCTTATTTTCACAACTACTGATTCTGGTTCTATTCCTATAAGGCCAGTAAGACAAACAGTTAAAACAAGGACAAATGAATTTAGCTAGGATTCCTGTAATTTGTATTTTTAAACCAAATTTATTTCACATAGACAGTGTAAATGGGCAAGAGGCATTTCCTGGGTGAAAATGGTACAGAAGTGAAACTTGCCCTTCAAATACCTCATCCCTTCCCCACACACGAATCCTGTCGATCACCCAGTCACCATCAGCTGCCTTCCCCTCACAGCAGAGTCACTACTCACCTCCTGGACATCCCAGTGCTGGTGGCTATTGTCTGTCTCCTTTGTACAGTTTTGAGGGATAACCTTCCCGTGTCTGACATCAAAGCAAAACAGCGGAGCAGAACCAAGCCGGATTTCCTTCATGCTGTTATATTCAAAGTGCTGGAAAAGGGAGGGTTTGTTTAAACAACGATGGAAGGACATCCCAGTTAATTTTCAAATGCTAATTCCAAAATTAATTTCCTGTACATGTTTGTTAAGATGCAACTGAAACATGAGTGATGGAGACCCAACAGCCTTGACCCTGCAAAGCTAGCTAAATTCTGGCATAACTTAATTCCCCCCCGCTAGCTAATTCTGGCATAACTGTTTACCTAAGGAAAGGCTTTGTGGACTGTAATTATGTATAAAGTAAACCCATCCTATAATAAAATTTTCAAGTTTAATAAGTATTTGAACAGAAGGGTGTTTCTGACAGTGTCCGCACACATTGCAGTTAGAAATGTGCTTCAGTGTGAGCAGCAAAACTTGCTTGGGACTTGGAGTAAATATCTGCAGTCGGTCTGTATTGGTTTGGCTTCTCTTAATGCATGAACTTGCTAGTCTAATGCCACCTAGGGTGACATTAGGAAATTCATGCCACATGAATTTCCCTCCTGTCTTTGACTGCAGTTCAGGCACTAAACTGCAGTTTCAGTCACTAATGGAGAAACCGATCCCCATTATTCTAGAATTGTTATATATTTTTACTGCCAGGCTTTCTGTTCTCCAGACACTACCAAATATACTAACAAATAGGCACTTAATGATGTCTGCTGGAGCAAAGTGTGGGGATCTGGCCTCCGTGACACATGGAACATTGCCATTTTTCAAATGACACTCAGCTGCAGAAGAGTGGGCGTCATTGCCTTAGCCCATGCCTAATTTTGAACACATCAGTATTTCCACTAATGTCAACCCAGCCATTTACACGTTGGAGTGGCTGTCTTCTGGATGGTTCCCTAGATCTGATACACTGCCTATATACTTAAAGTATACAGTACCTGGGTGAGACTGTTACTGCAAGGGGAGAGTTCGATAGAGCCTTCTGCAATGGCTCTTCCAGGTCTGTAATCTGCACAGAAGCCAACACCAGTATTGTAAAGCTGTAAGTAAAGGTTTATACTGAAATAAAGCACAATCAGATACAAACAAAATATCCTTCAGCTAACTTTTTTTATGATATATGTTTTTGCTCATAATTCCTTTATGATACATGTTTTTGCTCATAATTCAGGCAATATTTTTTTCTTTCAAACTAGATCTTGCATATTGATCTCGCAGACTGATCTGATATAAAAGGCAGAGTCTCACCAAAGGTCAGTGTTAGCCAGTGAGTTTTGTTTAAGTTAGAGATATCCACTTCTAGTTTTATTATTATGATAGTTAAAAGAAATCTGTCAAAATTTTTATGCTAATGGAAAATTGCACTTCAACTGGACACTGTAGACAGAAAAAACCCAAGATATTCCAGAAGAAAAAAACATGTGACAATTCCTGCCATCCACCCTCAGTTCTTACACTCTTCTCAAGCAAACTTTGATAATAAAGAACAGACAAAATAATAAAAGGACACAGTAAAATCTGGCTACAGATAGCACAGTGTGGATAATTAGTGGGCCTTGTTGCCTTGTTGGGGGAAAATCCCTTCCAGTAAGGCTGCCTGTAATAAATTCATATTTTAATGAATGGTAATTATCAGCTTACGTGTTTAAAAAAAAACACATTGAAAATATTGCCTCCTGTACACAGTCAGCCAAGGAACTGCTATTGCTACCACCTCTGCCCTTGGGGGAAGTGCAGAACTGAAGAAATGCTTCTTTCTCTTCATGCACATGGGTCAGCACAGAGACATCTCAGCTGCTGTTGCGGTTGCCATCTGCATGAGGCAACACAATTCTTTTCCTTTACTAATGGCACCTAAAGAACCTAGGGTTAAGATCCTCTGAGCTGTGACACTGAACTGACTCAGACAATCTGGGTTCAGATCCTGGCTGGCTTTCAACATCTATGTGGAGAATTTGGACCAGCTGTTTGTTTCCTTTCTCCTTTTCTTTCTCCTCCCATCCTTGTTGCATTGTCTGTTTGAACAATAAAAATTTCAAAGCAGGAACAGCCTCTTATTGTATGCTCAGTACATGAGCATACAATGTATGAGTACTTAGTACATGGAAGCAATACTGGGGTCTTTGAACAATGCAGAACCACTAATCATTCTTTATAGTGTGTTTTCTCTTACCTTGCCAGAGAATCTTGGTGTGTCTTCAGGTTGGGAGAGTTCAGGGTACACATTTGATACAAACCATTGGAAATTTCTACAGCCCAGTCTCTTCTGTAGCTGAAGGCGTTCACTGCAGTCTGGCTTCTCTGCCTTTATGGAGAAAGCATAGGGGCAACAAGGTTACTAGTGTATTTGTGTTAGACATGCTAGAAGTTAAAATGACTACATAGGAATTATATCTACCACCTCTGCTATCGTGCATGTTATAGATATTGATATATATCTCTTATGAGTATGCAAAGGAGGAGGACCAGCTATAGTCTTTGTGCTAAACAGCATTTAGTCTGGCATTGTGATGGAAGTAAATATTTCAGAAGTAGCATACATGTGAAAATAAGTATTTCCTCTAAAAATGATTATTACACTGAAAGGTAAGTCAGTCTTTGTCACCGCTTTAATTAAAAAAGTCAGGGCCAAGTTTTATACTTGTTGTACTGAAATCAGTGGGATTGTATTAGATTGTCATTCAGTATAGAATTTGCTCTGCTGATTAAAATTCAATTTCCTGGCCTTTAACAGCCCAAATTACCCAGTTACTGTCAGTCCTCCATGATCAGAGGATGTAAGTGATGACAGAATTTAGCTCAAAATATAGTCTATCACATTATTATCTGACAGTTACTAAATCTAGTAAGTGAATGTGTTTTGCAGCTATAAAGGCATAAAACCTTTCCTATGATTTATGTGGTTTCTTGAATTATATATACACAATATCAACGCTCACCCTTCCTGGTAGCAACTCTGTTCTGAAAAAAGACAAGTGCTTTCAACCCTTGGTGCAGCTACAGGCATCTGCACTGCAAAGGACTGGCAGTCTGAATATTGAGGGTATTTAGCACTGAAGATGGCTAACAGGGTTCTGAAAACCTCTAAGCAGGTAAGTGTCTAATCCTTCAGTTTCAAAACCACACAAAACACTTTCCTAAATCTCTCAGTGCCCAAACACTAAAAATATCTCACCACCCTTAAGAGTCTCTCTCCTCTGTCTTGCCAGCAGTAGATCTCCCCCTTCATGTTTCCACTTTTTAAAAATGCAGTTTTGGATTCCAGGAAACTGGTCTGGATTCCTACGTCAGAAATTAAAATTGGTAACATAAGGAAAGAATTGCCCATAAATAACTTTTCCTCAGACCAGCTATTTCTCTGCATCCATAAGAAAGAAAAAAGGACTTTGTGACATGCCTGGAAAACACTGATAAATGAAGGGCCTTGGAGATCAAGGGAGAGGTATCAGTTTCTAAAGGCAGGGATCAATCATGCCCTGTGGCACTGTTTGCCAGCCCCCTGTAAGCTGCACAGGCAAAGCTCAACAGTTGCAATATGTTAAAGAGAACCTCATAGTTTAGTATCAGTCTTAGATTCAATAAGCACAACAACAAAGTTCAGCAATTCAGCACCACACAAACCTGTCCCCAAGAGGTTTTCTTGGAAATGGGAAATAGAGAAGTAAAATGCTTCCCCTAAAAAGAGATGTTTCTCATGAGACTGCTTTGGCTGAAGAAGGCGATGCCAGTAAATCTCATTTTGTCATACTAGTTACAGTCTGCATATGATGTTGAATAAATGGTGTAAATAATGTAAAGAAAGCCATGATCCCTGTAAACCAATCTGAAAGGAAACTGTGCTTGTAAATTAAACAAACCACACAAGAAAAGGAGAAAAAGAGACGGTGGCTGAAATAGTAGAGAGCTGGGAAGAGCCTTATTCACCTGCATTAACACTCATGCCACGGGCATCCTGTGCAGGATGCGATTCAGACCATAAAACGGGAAGACATAAAAGCAACCTAAACGGGGGTCACTGGTTATTTTCTGCAGCGGGCAATGCCGGCAGTGAAGGCTCACAGAGATTTTTTGCAGTGGCCAATAGGTGGCTCCGCTCACCCTCTCAGTGCAATAAATCCCCGCCGGGCCCGTCTCCATCTGAGCGGCAATAATGTCATTGCTTGCTTCTGTCTTTCGAATAACATCCCCCTGCACTGACATACTGAAAATATTGGCCGTGAAAGAAAGGAACAGAGAAAAGGGCCTTTTATGTTATGGTATGCTGAGCACAGAGATCGTAAAATTGATCATTTGAAGGAGCATCGTACTTAGAAGTACCAAGAGTATTCTGGCTAGAATAAACTCTCAGGCAAAAGGTCATGGTGCTTACAGCTAGTAAACTGTATCATTGGTGGCTGTAGCTTTTAGTACAGAAAATTGCTTCTGAGTTGACAAGAAAGGCCTTCAGGAAATTATTAAATGATTTAAGGACCTAACTGCCCATCTTACAAGAGTTGGCCTAGCGTCCTCCTTTCAATTACATGGCTGTAACCCTTGTGAGTCAACTGACAAATTCCTGGCCAGTGGAGTTCAAATCTACAACACCGACAAGGATGGAGAAGCTTTTTAAAAAATGTGAAAATAGAATAAAAAAAGAAATGCAATAGTCTCAGACTCTAGGACTAGCACAGCAGGCTGACTGGAGAGGCAGATCCACTGGTGGAGTGTAAGGAGGTCAGGCTAGGTGACAGGAGAGAAGCTATGCCAACGCACAGCCCTTCTCCTCTCTCCACTACAACGCAGCTCCTGCTGGATCTGCCTTTCTTAGACGATGGCCAGCACTGCAATGACTGAGGCATGCAGGACTGAAATGCAAGAGCAAAACTGAATGGGGAACTTTGCACAGCACCTACCCATGCTCTGCCTAACCGTTTTCAGTGAATCTTTTTCTTCTTAAAAGCATGGCATTGTTAAATGAACAAGAAGATGAATGACACATTTTCATTCACAACTGCTCACAAGTTTGTCCACTGCCTTGTAGGAGAGGATATTGTTACAGAAAAGGTATCGGAGCCAGAGAATTCCTGAGAACTGCAGCAACACTAACAACTTCATATTATTAACCACTTAACATTAAAAACATTAATGACATTAACCACAGCTGCATGACTCCCAATAAACAAACATCCACTGGTTTGTAATACATGGGATATACAGTCCCTTGACTGATCCTGATCTGCAACATATACAGTGGCTTAAAAACAAGTGTGCCCATTCTGTAGTTATTGGATGGCCCGTAGCCTGTAGACAGTTCAAGTGTGGCCACATGCCAGGGCTACACCACACACCTGGCTGCAAGCCTGTCTCAGCGTACAGGCTGCTGGGAATCCAAATCCCTGGAGGCTGGACTGCTGTCTGTGCGATGCTTCTAGTGAAAAAGTAACTTGTAAATAGTGGCTATGTTGAGATCTGAGTTTCTCAGTTGCAGACAGTTGCTCCTTGTCATCTGTCAGTTCAGGAAAAAAAATCACCTTTTTTGTCATTAGACCACTCAGATATGTTCCCTTCCAGTAGGAGAGACACCGTAGTTTGCCACATGACCGTGAATATAACTGAATATCCTCATGAATCACACAAGGAAGACCTTCAGTAACAAAGAATGAATCCTCTAGGAGGGCTCTTTGAGCACACAGTGCTACTAGCTTCCACTTCAGAGGCACTGCAACCCTCCATGTACTATCAGTGGAAAAATAAATCACAGCTTGTTGAGCAAGCTGAAGAAGGAGTCATTTGGAGAAGGAGCCATACTCTAAGAGATTTGATAACTTCAGCAAACAACTCCTAGGCACAAGTTTCTCTCTTTCCTTCCTGATCGGACAGCTCTTTCACTGGAAGGTTTCATAAAAAGACTATCCCCATGCACATGTACGTTTGGCTGCACACAGACACGCCTACCCCTATTCCACCCCCTTCACCTACCTCAACACACACTCATTCCCTCAGAAACAAACCACTACAGATGCCTTTACCTTGCTGATTAAGAAAGCCACTGTGTCGTGCTTGTAGAAGTTATCTTTAAAAGAGCCCAGCCAGGTCTCTGCTATTCGGATTTTGTTCCTCACAATGGCCTCTTCATAGGAGAAAGCACGGGGAAAGTGATTTCGATAGACATGCCCAACTCGGGAGCATGGAATAATTTCTACAGAGCCACCACAGAGCCAGGTCTGAAACACAGATGAAAGCACAAAAAGAGATTACTTTATTTAGATTACCTTTATCTAAAAAGGAGAAGCTCCTTTACTGTAGACTCTGCCTCAGGAAATCCTAATCTGCACATTGCTGGAAACAGCAAGAGCATTATGATGTGCTTCTTCATACACTGTTCCCCACAGACACAAAGACACAGAGAAGATACTGGGCAAGAGAGACCTTTGATTTGACCTAGTATGGCTATTTATATGCTTTTATGTTTTTCTGTGCACAAACAGTGCAGTGTAGTGAAGAGACCTGGGTGCACACCTTCTTTTGTCTGGGACATTAAAGACTCTATACCCTTTGTGTCTGCAATTTTCATTGCTTTTTAATATCACTTACACTTTGTATTCAGCAAAAATCAATGCAAACAATTTAATATAAACAAATTGGTATTAAAACTACAGGTTGGCAAAGAAATAAAGCTACTCTCCCTTTGGTGCATGTTACATACCAAAAAAGAAGAGGCAGCTTTCAGAAGATGCCAAAACCAGTGACTCTGTCCTAAGGCAGATAGTGATAGCCAGTGAAACTTCCTTCTCCTGACATAATGCTCCTAACTCACAGCAGCTGCACGTTCTTGTATAGTTCTGACAGATCATAGAGCGTGGGGATAGATTTCTGTGAGGAAAGCGATATTCTCCAGACCCCAAGATGTTCTGCACTTAACTGCTTTTATAAATTGCTTCTTGCCTTTTCATTCAGGTTCCTTAAAAGCCCAATAGTTACCACGGCTTGATGTTTTCATTAAGGTGCTTACCCTTATAGATAGTTCCAGATTTTCTGCTCCCCACATGGTCATGTCAGAATCATAAGCTCCAGTGTTTTGGAAATAATGTCGATCCATGGCCACCACTGCACCAGCTACCACAGGACTCCTGTGTAGAAAACAGTTTGGAAGTGAACACCTTGAGTTTTGGACACGGAATTATGTGAAGGGTGAAAATCCCACCATTTCCATAGAGATAGTATTACAAAATGATTGAATACTACTCCATATAAGCTTGAATGAATTGATTATCTAACCAAAAGAAAGAACAACTGGAACCTAATTCTAGGATTTGTTTGGGGAAGGGAGCCAAGAGCTGAATTATCAAATAAGGCTCAGAACAGTGGGAAATGTTACATACACGTACACCCAAAACAACAGACAAACAGATCATGATTAAGACATGTCGTTTAACTTTGTATGATCCATCTTTTGCTTTACCTACAAACCTCCACACCTTGTCTGGTCAGGTTGTATACTAGTTGTGTCAATGTGTGGAAAATATTTGTCACGTTGACAGTATGACTGCAATCTAGTCAGAATGATTACTAAAGGCCAAAGAAACTCAATGTAAACCAAAAACTTATCCCTTCAAAAAACGTTAACTGAGCACATGCAAGTAACCACGTCTCTCTTCTGGTAGCTGGAAGATGACCCAAATTGTACAGTTTTGCTGCTGAGCTGAGCAGAGGCATATTGGCTGATGGACTGTTACCTGATAGGGCTGATGGGAGACTGTCGTACCTTCTCTTCACGCTCTGGCACTGGTTCCCAATGAAAATCTAGTTTCCAATCAAAAACACCTCGATGCAGGCCCACCGAGTGATAGTACTGAAAAGTCTTCCAGTCTATGACATCTATGACAGGGGAGATGACACTGTTTCTGAAAAAGACAGTATCATTTATTTTCAAAGCCAAAGCACAAATTAAGTTCACTTGTCTGTTAGTAAACAGTGGTTCACCTCTTTGACAGTCAAGCACAAGCACTCCTCTAGATGTTGAGTGTCCTTACTTTCCCTGCTGATAGAAGCTCAGGTGCTCAGTGCATGGGAATACTGAACCTGCAGTGAGGAATCTAAAGATCAATAATTTATTGATAACCAGTAACTTGCATTGTCATTTAAAGCTATTCAGGATTTTGCTATGAGTTAACCATGAGAATTCTTATAAAGCTATTTCACGCAGAGGCTCCAACCTCTGATGTTATAGGCTCTGCATGGATGCAAAGTTTACAGCAAAAGATGATTTTGACCTCTCACACTTTACCATCCTTTGATTTTCCTGTAGATGTTCAACACGCTTCATGAGTTTGTCACTTCAGGCCAATGAAGAATGCACTCATCCTTATTTTGTTCTGCTAGTTGTTTTGCAAAAACATTTATCACCAAATTCATAAAACAGTTTCTGTGTGTATTTTATCACAAGCTTAAAATGCTCTTGCAAATGCGCTGTCACAGTGTGGAATCTACTTTTAAGAGCCAGAACAGAGACATTGCACCATAAGCAGCAATCCTCCAATTCATTTCTAACTTGAGTTAAATTTGGGTTAGTCTGAGAAGAGGTATCAGACATTTCCCCATGGCAAATATGTCACAGTATTTCACAGTGTGCTTGGACATCGTCTTGGAATTAACTGGTAGTTCAGAAGAGCCATCACAGTTCCTTGTTTCCTAGGACAATGACGTATCACATTTGGAAATTTTCAGAGTATAAATGCAATGGTATTAGGGACTGCAGGAAAAAAAGTGTTGAAGAACAACATAATCCATTTCTTCTCTGTTACGCAAAAGGATAGCCTCTGGTCTCAGTGTAAGGGCCTGCCTATAGACAGAAGTTCCTCTGGAGAAAAATCAGTAACATTAACTAGGGATTAAAGTACACTGGAAAAAATTACTCGTGTTCTAGAGTAAGAGTATCCATATAGGAAATTATTCTGGAGTATGATTCTCTTTCCCTAGAAAATAACTTCCTGTTAAAACTGAGAGAGACAGAAATGAAATGCTCAATTTTGGGGCAAAAAGTGGAAGGTTTTATCTCCTCTTTAAAGACTTATATGCTGGTCAGAGATCACTCTTGAGAGAAATACGCTTAAAACATACTACTATCAATGGAGAAAGGACATCTCAGAAGTCTCCAACGCAGTGAGCCCTTTGTACTTTTCCATGGCAGAGACCAGAACCAGCTGAGGAAGATGGTAGCTCTGGGCGATGTTAATGTAATCTTGGCATATCTTCCCTGCCTTTACAATCACTAGAGTAATGTTTTTTCAGCATCAGAGTGGGGGAAGCTCCAAACTTTGTTTTATCACAGTTGTCATTTCCTGCAGAGAATTTTAGAAGCCCATGGAGAAACAGAGACTACTGATCATCAGTGAATTGTATGAAGATGAACTATGCAGAGGATAGTGTTAAAATGACTCAGTTATTCCTTTGTTTCCTAATAAGAGCAGACTGCCCTATGATGAGCTAAAGGCAGAAAGATTTAAAATAGAGAAGTGATTATATTTCTCCATTCAGGTGTAAAACCAGCCTTTGTAATATGTAATAATAGGCACTCTTAGAAACAAGCATTGGGTTTATAAATAGATGAGAAAATTTTATGGTCACCTGCACCATTTGTAGACATAAATTCAGGCAGTGATTTGCTGTCATTCTCCCACAGGATTAAAGAAGAAATGGAAAGAAATGATACTAAAAATAATAAAGCTGATATCTTCCCCTGATTCTCTTGATGATAGCCCTGTGATATAGTTTTGTATCCAGGACAGGAGCAACCATCTCAAACTCAAGCCAGCAGGAGCCTTTCTACTGCCTTTACTCACTAACAGCATGAAAAGGAAACTAACTGCTTCTACAAGTTACTAAAAGGTAGTGTCCTGACGGACTCACACAAGCAGGTGTTTTTTCCTTGATATGCTGAGAAAAATCCATCTAACAAGTTAAATGGATTTTATATGACTAAACTTCAGAAAATGAAAAGTCACTGTAATTGTAATTTCTACAGCCTGCTGCATTCTCCAGTGTACGAGTATCTCTGACAACTGTCTGGTTAGGAGTGTAGTTGGAGTTGCATACTTCCCACCTCAGTTTGTTGCTACTTGCTGAAATGCATGCTATCTATTGCTACTTGTTTATCCATTCTCATCCAGACAGGACTGAGGAACTAATGACCCCAGGGTAGTTTATTTTACAATTTCAGAGTCAAGAGGGAAATATCAGGAGGGCGTATTTGAGTGGAAGCCAGAGGAGGCAATGTAGACTAAACCATTCAAAAACCTTGAACATGAAGACTAGACCACATGTGCGTATCCAAGATAATTCAGACAGAGACAATGCGGATACTCAGTTACGCTCAGATATATTCTGGATCAGATAAATTCTGGATCAGATGATCCAGACATTTCAGACTATCCTACATTTTCCTATCATTTCAGCCGTTTAAAACCTGTCCTTTTTGGACCCACCTTAGATTTGTTGCCACTGTAAAACTCCAAACTCCAATGATGCTTCTAGCACCAGTGCAATTGCTCATAAGAGTAAGCACCACAGTAGTAGTTCTTGTCGAAATAATCCTTTATTTTTAATGCATGCTTTTGCTTTGCTTGTTACTGGGCATTGATTCTTCCATGCCATTCAAGAAAAATACCTGCAGTGATGTAATGGGTACTGATGGTTTGGAGACCAAGCAATTATCCAAACTATCTGCAAATTATGACATGGAAAATTACAGTGTTTAAGGTAGCTGAAAATAACTCACCTGATAGGTCACATTCTACCCTGGCTAAATTCAACAACAAACCAGAAGAAAATAAAATCTAATCTAATTTCCCACAAAATCATACAGTACAAACTGATAACTGTGTTTTAGAGCTATTACTCTAGTAGCTCTTCCAGAATGCCAAGATTAACAGTTCTCAGAGTATGTCTGTAAGTGTAATGCTAGATCTTCACCTAGTATAAACTGTTGTAGCTCTGCTGAAACTAATAGAAACACACCTTCTTAAAACTTTAAATATTGGGAGTGTCCTTCTCATCTGAACTAGAGGAATCCAGTAACTTTATCTTGTGTGAAAACTGGTCAATGTCCAATTTTAATCTTAATCAAGCAGTGCTTTACCTATCTTTTGGTATTAATGCTTTTTATATAAAAGATCTGTTTTCTGCATATTCAGTGATGGTTTGATGTTTGTGTGGTTCTAAATGCAAATTTGCAGCAGAAGGTAATTGAAAGTTGGAAGATGTTCTTAGCTATTCTTTTTGTTTTTAACTGGGTAACTGGCAGACAGTCAGCAGCTTCTCAGCACTTTGAAATGAAACACACTGGCAAACTACTGCTAATTTTACTCTGTGGAATCCAAGGAAAGGAAAAAACAGGAAATTCAAATACAACTAGCAGCAAGGCTTTGAACTGTTTGGCTAATTTGTGAATATTTCAAATGCTTGGAACACACATGAACTACAAAAGGTCACAATTCCATAAAAAAGAGCAACCCAAACAAGAACAATTTCCTGGTTTGGGATTTCTCAACCAAATACAATTGCAAATGAAATGTCTTCCCATGACCCTTTACAGTCACCATGGACATTATGTTCTTTCCTATTTTTAGAATAAGTAACATGAGGAGAGGAAGATTTAATTAACACATCTGTTTTGAAGTTTTAGATACCCTGTTTTTTGAAAGTGCTTTTTACTGATTTATACTTTCTTTTGCTGGGAAGGGAACAGATTTTAATCTGTTTAAATCCCCCTTTAAATAAGAATGAACAAAAAAACCAAACATGAAAATTATGTATTTTCCTCAGCCAGTTTCAGAGTGGATCATTCCCTGTAAAAATTAGATAGCTAGGAAATCCAGGCAGTCCAAGTTCTCTGGCTCTGCACGTAGTCAAAACTTCAGTAAATAGCTGAGAACCCAAGCTGGTTCCACAGCATGCTGCATTTTCACTGAAAGCACCTTGCTGGCTGCTGAGGTCTTCAGGGAAACAGTAATGCAAACGTTTGAAATTAGATAGGATTAATAAAAGATAAAATGCAGTGATCAGGAATGGTGAAGTTATGGTATAAAGGATCACTTAAATACTGCTTTACAGACCAACTCCAGACTAACTTAGGGCATATGAACAGTCTCCTTGAATTGATGGACTACTCATATGCTAAGCACTAAACATATACTTCAAACCTCTGCTAGGTAAAGTTCTAAGGGAATGCTTTATTTAAAAAAAAAAAACTTTTGAACCTGTCTTTTTTGTTAAAATACGCAAATTTGTATGTGGGGTACCAAAATCTGTAGGAGCAACCAATACCCTTTTATACTGGACAGTCAAGGCACTGTGCCATGAATCATGCCTAAATCCTCATTGCTCCTACTATTGGCAGTAATATTTGCTTTTGGCTTTAGATTCTCATCTTCAGTTTCTTTACATCAACTTCTTTAAAATAGGTTACCTACTGATCCTGATCAGCTGTGAAAGATTGTAAAGAGATAGCATATCTGCACATAGCATACCATGTAAATGCAGAACATTAATTTACTGAATTGGAAATTAGTGTTATTGACAAATGGAGGATACAAAAGGATCAGGCAAAAAGAGAAGTCCCAGGAAGCAGGCTGTTATATGTGAAGTATATGGAAGGTTTTCAAAACACGGAGAGTAGCACGGAAATGTATGCTCAGATGCTGGGGTTGTGTGGGCTCTGGATGGATAACATCATGCTTCCCTGAGCCTGTGAGAAGGTAGAAAACAGATGGCTTATGTATTTGGTAGCTGAAAAAGCTGGGGTATGGGCCACTGAGAAGTGGAGAATCAGATGAAAAGAGATGAAGGAGCTGTTCAACTTTAGTGCAAAATATTTCCCTTCTCTCTAGTGTATTACCATAAAACTAGAATAACACAGAAATTTTCTGGACAGCAGAACTCTGTTTCTATTACTGTATTACAAGCAGAGGCTCCCATTCACTCCTGAATGGGAGCAAACAGCGGATGAGATACCTTTCCACTACTATGTTCATTTCTTATTCTGTTTAACAGCATTTTCATTAAAGATTAGTGACCTAGAATCATGGTGCTAAGTAGAGGCACTTTGAATTTTAGAAACTAGATAGGCTCCTTTTAGTATCACAGGCTTCTGTTTCCTAACATAGTATGTGAGCTGTGGTACAGGCAGTGCACAAGCACAGAGGGAAACAGCCTGTGTAAGGAGCAGCAGGGGAAAGGTCCTAAGGGCAAGCTACCCCTTTGCAAGCCACCCCTCTGCCACAGTTATGGTGCCCATGCCTTTTTTAGAGGTGGAATTCCTTGTCAAGGATATAATCAAGGCTCATTTTTCTTTCATGCAGTATTCTCAGGAACCACACTTTGGATGTTTTTTTTTAAAAATCTTCAGCATGATGGTCACTGTTTTTAGGTTAAAGGAACAACCTTTTCAAGGCTTCATGGCACAGTTCATTATATGCCTGCTCTGCCTTTCACTGCCTTTGGACCGAATACAAAATAGCAGCTGTCTTCTGCAGTCTCCTGGAAAAGGCAAACCCCTCAAAAGACGACTGTAATAATTGCACAGCTGCATTACTATGCACCATGCTACTCACCTGGAATTATCCTGGAACACAAACAGTTGTCAAATGAAATGATCTGTGGGGCATCTCATCTAGTTTTCTAATGTTGTCCAGGTGCCTACAGTATTCATCCTTGAATAATCAAAATGTCAAGGGATGCTTTACAAACCACTGAACCATTCTCTAGGTGATATACTAAGCTTATGCACAGCTTCCCAGTCAATTTGTTAGGTATGGTTCACAGAACCAATCCCAATCAAGGTGCCCATAAATGCATGTGTAATGATTTTAGAAAGACTCAGTACTTTTTGGGAAAATCATTTTGATTGGGTTAGTGAATAAAACCATCATGTAGGGAGATGAAATGTCATGACCCAGAGCAAGTCAAATATCTGTCAAATATTTCCATACCTGTAAAATTGGGATAATTTTTCTTGTGTTTGTCCTGTCTGTCATTACTACAGGCTACTCAGAACTGGGGGTATCTCCCTTTTTGTGAGTATGTTCAACTCACAGTGAGGTCTCAGTTTGAGCAAAGATCTCTCTGCATTGCTCTAAGACAGGTCACAATAATAGTAGCAGATCTGACCAGGAGTCTAGAAAACTAGTCTTAATCACAATTTGCAAAGTTAAAATCTCCCTCCAGCTCCGCTAAGCTCCTGCAAGGGTCTGAGCTTTGGAAAGGCTGCCTTTTGCCTTGCCAGCAAGCAACTCACTCTGGGTGATTAAGTGTTTTCGCATCCTGTCTCTCCAGCAAAAGTGCATGAGTTGCAGCTTGACTGGTACATTAAGAAGAGGAATGATGGATATTTCACCAGTCACTGTAAGCTTTTTTTCACTGTACTTTCCTCATTTGGGTAGTCTCAGGGAGTGCACATGATTCAATTTAACAGCTCCTCAACTGCTAAATGAAGCCAAGCTGACTATGCTAATGCTTTACATTTCCATAGTGATCTCCATGCAAGCATTACAAGCAATTTGGGAAAAATAATGAATTAACTTCCTTATCAGGTCAGTGTTATTATCACCATTCTTCAGCTGGGGAAAGAAGGACAGCGAGGGAAAGTGATTGCCAGATGCCTTAGAGCATGTCTTCCCTGTGCACTGGAGAATGACACAGGTTCTCCACACTAGCAGTGACAAAGCTTCCAGGGTCAGACACAGTGACTGATACAGCATACAGAAAGGGATGGTTTAGACCATACTATTATCCGAACATCCTTCTACCTTTGCTCCATGGATCCAGTTAGCCATTAGCTAACTTAGTGTTAAATTCTGCTCTCCTGGAGGAATGAATAAGTGTATGAGCCCTATAGGGGAAGAGAATCCCTTTCTCACCCCCTGGTGACAGCACTACATAAATCTCAGAGCTATAGTAGGCCTGGTGGCTTTGCATTCCCTTACCAGGGATAATTTTTGACAGTGAATCACTACAATTGTGGTGGGGTCCTAACTTCTCTCCTGCCATTGTAATTCCCCCTTCACTATAGCTCTCCTCTGAGACTTTTTGTAACTCTTAATTTCAGCAATACAACCTTGAATAAGGACTGGCCAATTGATACAGGTAGGAGTTTTGCATGAACATCAATAGACTATAGCTCAAGGCAGAAGAATCATGAGGTATATTCATAATAAATCATCTAATAAGTCAGCCTGCTTTTCCAAGGAGGATCTTTTAGAAAAGAATGGTCCTGACATCCTAGGACAGCATTACTCTTGCTTGCAGTATTTTTAATGTTTTTATCCGAATGATGTAATCATTTCTAAAAAATCAAATTAGTTCTTTTACAAGCAAACATAATCAGCCATAAAAGCAGCTTGTTCCAGTGCCTGGGAACAGCCTTTGAAGGTCTTTATTATGACTATTTAAGGGTCTGGTAAGAGTTTTAAAGATGTATTTTTTCTTTTACCCCCTCAAGCAATTATTCATTTTTTCCCAAGTGGCTTATGGGTAATGATATACAAGTTAATGTACAAGTTTTTCTTTCAGTAAAGTCCCTTTAATAAAGGATTTACTGTCAGGTAATTCTTGAAACATTTTCTGTGATTTAATCTCTTTGAAGAACTTGAGGACTGCATAGATGAGGTCAGCTGTACATTAGAGAGCAGGCCCAAGCACCAACCTAAACATGAAAGACTTGGAAAATATGAATCTGTATCTTCCTCTGTCAGTTTGGTGTCAGTGAAAGAACCTGTGATTAGCCAGAACTCTCTAGGCTGCCCAGAAAGTCTATTTTTTCTGTGGAACAGAGACGGTACAGGTGACATTGGTATGTAGCCAAACTGGCTCAGGAGGACAAAGTATTTTATCCTTGGCTTCATGACTGAGACAGCTAAAAAGTAAAAGTAATGGAGTTTTGCAGTAGTTTCTCTGGTGGATGTTTGCCAACTTCCAAACAGCTTGAGACTGCAACCTTTTAAATTCAGACCACTAGGAAGCCTTCTTATAGCTCTAACTGGATACAAACTCTGACAGTTCAGTGATACTGTGTGTGAAGTGAGGGCTATCAGCTGTGTGACCTATCCTGCTTTCCACGTATCAGAGTGATGCACGTGGTGATAAGGTAGAAAATATAAGCAATGTGATCAGAAGGAAGAAGGTACCAGAGAAGATAAAAAAAAATACCCAAATCTTTCCAAGTACATCTCTTTCAGCAGAAATTAGCATATGCAGGGAGCTCAGAGGTCACAGGGATATTTACCGGTTGCTGGACAGCCTGGCTAGGAGGGGTTCCAGCCAGCCCTTCTGACACTCGCAATGTGAATCCATGAAGACGAGCACATCCCCAGTTGCCCGTGCAGCTCCTAGCATCCGACCTCGGATGACTCCAAGCCTCTTGTTGCTCCGGATAAGTTTCACACCATCCAGCTTAGAGATGTATTCACTCAGAGCTGACTTCAGGGGCCCTATCAGAAACAGAACAGTCACTGAAATGTTTTAGCTTTGATTCAAACTGTTATAGAAAAGCAACAGGTAGTAGGAGATGCTACTTCTTGCTGGTAAAATGTTTTGGGGGCATTTGTTTTACATGGCCAAGTAGGCCATGTTCCAAATACTCCCACAGCAGCATAATGTCAAAGACAAGTAGAGGCTAATGGAAACTGAGATTCACTAGGTGTGAAGCTATTCCTGTGGGAAACTTAAGAGGCTCCTCTCCTGTTTCAGCAAAAGGTGGATGCTCTCATCATCTCATAAAAAGCACAGATCGGAGTGAGATACTACAGGTGTTTGGCTTTCCCAAGTGGTTTGGATTACTTTAGCCACGTGGAGTTTTCCACTCTATGCTTCAGCCAAAGTCCAAGTCTGGAAATTATTACAGCAGATCTGGTCCAGTGGGAAGTCTAAGATTTGCATACTGTGATCTTATTTTAAAGTAAGAAAGTTCAGAGTGATTGGAAATGATGGGGAAAAAAGAAACATATTTCAAAGTTGAAAGGCTAAGCTGAATTCTAGGGATGGAAGAGTGAAACCTGGCAGCCAGCTCAGGGCCCTGCTTAGCTCTCTTCCTGAGGGTCCTCTTTGCCTTCTACTCTCCTCACGCACTTCTTGGAGGAGGACAGTCTCTTCCCTGAAGCTTTGGAAGAAAGAGCTCACATACAGAGAAATGGGGACTACCTTGCTGGCTGAGATCGTCGACTAGGATGATATCCTTGAGCAAGGCCTTCGGGGCTGTGTCCATAATGCTGTGCACAGTTCTCAGCAGAGTAGACCAGGCTTCGTCATGGAAACAGATGATGACACTAGCAGTAGGCAGACTGGAGTCATATTCTTGCTGTAGGCACCTGCATGGGATCAAATAAGGGAGACACTAGAAACACTGGTACAACTGGCTACTTGCCTCTCAGAGCAAAGTTGTAAGCTACACATAAACCTTCAGGGGTGGAAAGCAGTTTAAGATATCAGCTCACTTCTAACAAAGCAAAGGAAGTATTAAGGTGTCCAAGACTGGAATACAAAGTGAAAATATGGGAATGACATTATAAAAATTAAAATGCAAAAATAGGAATATTTTGCTGTATTCAGGGATACTTTCTTCTCTGGCTGCCTGAAAATACACAGCTCAACAGAAATAGTCCAGAAGGCAAAGAAAGAGAAACTGAAGACAATTAGACAGAGAAAAGCAGAGAGGTGGATAAAGCAGGTCAGTCAGCCTCCACGAATTTCCACATTTTCTCAAGTAACACCGAAAAGGGTAAACTGAAATGCAGTACCTTTAAGACTAACAAATAAAATTACTTATCTGCACAACAAATTGGTATACTTGTGAACTGCCTGACCAGTGAATGAAGCCAACATCTCAGTCTGGTACAGGAAAGAACTGGATCCTTACATGGGCAATGAAAACAAATGTAGATACATTTAAGAAAGTAAATGTATTTTCCCTATAAAGTTTGTACAGGTTGCTTTTTTCGATGAAAATGAATCACTGACGAATGAAGCTCCCAGCTGGGTAGATTATCTTTATGCCATTTTTGCTATTTACTTTACAACCCCAGGTACTGACACAATCTACTGCAAGACACCTGGCTGCATGGGTCACTGTATGGCATTTCTAGAGATGCTCTAGAATGCCAGCTGGGGCCCACGGCTCCTCAGTTTTCCATGGGGCCAAGATTTCACCCATGACATTGAAAAAACTTCCATCAAAATTACCGTGAATTAGATGTTGCTTTGACAACTCAAGAGTTTAAGAATGACAAACACTTCCTATTCATCCTCACAGAAACTGTATATGAAAACTATAAACGCTCGTCAAACAATGGCTGTTTCATAAATGTAAGTAAAGGATCTACAAATCACATTCACAACAAAACGTGTTTTCTCATGTACCGGTCTTGGTTCAGAGAGACAGGACACACTATACTGGCATGAGGATGCACATTTTCCAGAAAAGGCCTTCAAATGCCCGTTGTAGAGATGCAAAGACTGCGCCTACATATCTGCTTCACTTACTTACATTAGAAAACACATTTTAAAATCTTTTCATTTCCTGAGGAGCAGTCATTCAGTTTCCTGACGCATTTAATCTCTAGCAGCAAGAACTTCTTCAAGGAATTACAGAATTGGCTGAATGTGGCCCATTGTTATTTCACCATTTTTGTATTGCCAAGCAAATCATCATACCGATTTTACAGTGGTTGTTAAACAATTAGCTACTCAGCAGAAATTCATGTAAGGGATATCATTTTAATATTGATATGTTTATTACCATTCTACTTCGTGCTTCTATTCATGGACTGAGGCCCTATGATGCTAGACACTATCCAGACACAAAGCTGCTTATCATTTAAGAGAATCCATAGTCTGAATGATTTAATAACAAATACAAATAAATGAATACTATAGATACACTTCTGGGAATATAAATTTAAAATGAGCACAATTATAATAATTTATTATAGTTTATAATATTTCACATTAATATATTTTTGTATACAGAGGCAAATTTTCTTGATGAATTTTACATTGTAATGAATCTATGTTGTCCTTGGTTTACTAATTTTCTGTAATCAACAATGCTGTTATTCCACAATTTCATATGGGATAATTGTTTCAATTTTCAGCAGGATGGAGAAAAGGATACTTTCACAACTTGGGCAGTGTTTGTATTTTCAGGCAGAAGAATCTAGAGGTGATTAAGAAAGTGAAGATCTGATGCAGTCCTTTTATTAACAGGCAGCTTCCAACCAGGAACATTCAGTATAGCTGTAAGCACCTCTATTTTGCACCATAATACCACAATGCCTTGTTGCTAGTACTGTGGTTATAGCAAGAAAATAAGGCTGTTGTGGAATCTTAATTGGAAACGAATTGAAAATAACTGTACTTGAATACATAACCTAGGTGGCGAGTGTTTAGTTGCCATGGAGATTGGCAAAGACTTGCAATATAGATATCTAATCTTCGGAAAAATGTGAAAGGGTACTGGTATACAGAAACACATTCCCTGTAATTTGGAGCAGTTTCATAGACTGTCCATCATAAATCAGCACTTCAAAAAGTCAGGGCTGTGACTGATATGAGACATAGTGATTTAATCCAATTTGTGAAAAATAAGGAATCGGCACAAGCAGCAATGAACAGGAGAGCAATTCTGACACGGCAAAGGCACTGCCGATGGGGACTCCCACCCAGCTTCAGGAAAACGCCTCATTGAGATTCAGCTCCCAACAGCACTCAAGTGGAAGCTATGCTTTTGTAATGAAAGTTAAAACCTTTTTAGACAGCTTGTGAGTTTCTGTTTGCCTGGATACGTCTGACACTCAAGCCCAAGATAGGAAAACAGACCTTTTTGCAGGCAGAACCCCATCATAAAAGTCACAATGGCAGGCTTAATTCCGGTCTACCATCCCAGAAGGGTGTCAATGGCAGCTGGACCAACTGATAGCAGCAAAAAGCCCTCTGAGGGATGAAGGTGCCTCAGAGGATGAGTCTGATGTGGAAGAACAGCTTTATAGTGCAACTGGGCAAGTTATCAGGCCTTTTCACCCAGAGACCCTGGCTATTTCAAAACTGGTACTCAAAATAAATGCGGCAAAACAAGGTACCTGATTCATCCATTAAGGTATGTTTTACTGTGAGATCAGACTGCTGGACAAGACACAGTTTTATGCATCTACTTTCTGAAAATTAGCATAAAACATTCACCTGGAAAAGCACGCAAAGAGATATGGGTTATGTTAGAAGCTGGGGTCTGGTGAGAGAGGTTTAAAGTATTGCTTTCCAGGTAAGGAAGTTGGGTCCTGGGCTGTCAAGGCACAGCACAGCACGCAGGCTCTGGTTTATTTCCAGCAGAGCTCTGTACTCTTCACATAAAAAAACCCTGTAGTTATGCTGCTCATTGCTCCAATGCAAAGCACAACAGACCTCTTTATGTGAATTTGTACGGAACAGCAGCTAAGTGTATCTTATGGCATTTACTTTACATCTTACACTCTGGTTTAAGAGTAAAACTGAAGTATGTAAGTGTGAAGTTTGGCCAGCTTTATTTTACAGGATCTGGAATTGCTTCACAATTAGTAGGCATAGCTTCTAGTACCAAGAATTTGCCATCTAATTTCAAGTGAAATGAGAGAGACTGAGTCCATGGAGGTAACTCACTGAAATGTCTCTAACTGGTTGGGTTCTCTCTAACTAAATAACAACAGACATTATTAGTAACAACATGATTCAAACAGAATAGAGGAATAGACAATCTGGTTTGCTCTGATTTTACACTGGTATAAAACTGGACTGATAACAGTTGTGAGCTAGGCCCCCAGAGTAAATTACGCCTAAAAAATATCGTTGTGGTTTGTGTGTTGTGCCATAAAGGACAGGACTGGCTTAGAGGCAGACCTCTGCTGCAGGTTTATGATCTGGATTTAGATCTAAACAACTGCGACCCTCAGATGTTCAGATCTGTGGTTTCAATTTGGGCTCTATAAGCTGTGGTGTTGATAGGTCTTTAGGCTGTAACTAGTCAGGCAGGAAAACCCATCCAAGAGCTCTGAGACAATGGCTTAAATCTTACTGAGATTAGTATTAACTAAACCTGTCTCTTGGTGGATGGCCCTTCAGCTGCCAAAGTAAAACTGTTTTTTGGCTGACATCACAGGCAGTAAACCAGGGTCATCATTCCTCCTTTGAACATTACATAGTTCAAAGAGGTGCCAGTGAAGCACGGTGAAAAATAACTTAAATAATATTGGCATTTCATTATTCAATGGAATTACCCAAATTAACACTGAACCTAGTCAGCAAGTGTAGAAAACTGTTTCATTTCTCTTTCCTTAAGATTGTCCCCTTAAATTAGACCCACCAGCTGTCTTTAAACATGTGAAAATGACCACTAGCAAAATTATAATATATATTCTGTCTCTTATTTAAAATGTTTTCTGGCGCATCTTTTCACCGTGTCCTGGGGGAAAGCTACAATAGCTTTTGTTACATGAGGCAAGAAAAAAAGATACCCACCCACATGCCTCTCCCTCTCCCCCGGGCAGGCGAGCATAGATACACCTCAGCCCCTTTTTAAGAACTGTAATAAACTGCCCCTCCCGGGCTGCTGGACTAACTGGATCTCAAGTCTCCAGGCTTCAAACATAACGTGGGGCTTCAAATGCAACACTTGTTCCATGTGGCCCTACAGCCTGGCTGCTGCTAGCTATGTGGCGTTGGCAGATCTGATCAGACACACTGATCTCCACCTTCCTTCCTCCCGGGAGTTTCCTTTCAACGTTCCTCGGGTCACTTGATATACTAAAAAAGCTGAAAGCCCCAACTCCTGACCCCTTTATCAGCCCATAAGCCCAGCGACCGCATAGCCCTGGCAGAGGCCCACCATGAGGTGACCGCTGAGGCTTTAGTCGTAGCGGCGGGAAGCGGAGGGGCGGCCGCTCACCCCCCTCCGCCCCGACCCCTCCTCACGCAGCCGCTCGTTCCCTCGCCGCTGAGCGGGCCCGGGGCAGCCGCCGCCGGCGGGTGGGCTGGGGCTGGGGCCGGGGCCGGGGTCCGGCCGAGCGGGGCAGCTCGACAACCCTGCACGCCCCCGGCACCCAGCGCGGAGCGTGGCGCCGTTCGCCGTGCGGATTCCCCTCCCAGCCTCAGCAGACAGACAGACAGACAGACAACCGGGGGGGCGGGAACCGCGGGGGCCGGGGCCCACGCAGCACTTCCCCTGCCGCCGCCCGGCACCTGCTGCGGCGGGAGGCGCCCCGCCCTCGGCCGCCGGCAGGGGGCGCTGCCGCCCGCCCGCAGGACGCCGCGTTGCCGTGGTGACGGCCGGGGCGGGTGGCGGTGTCCCGGCCGCCCTGCCGCCGCGGGCAGGCGGGCGGGGGGACACGGGAAAGGGGTGCGGAGGCGCAGATAACAGCGTACCTCAGCCGTCAGCTGGGCCGCGGTGCGCTCGTTCGTCCTCTCCTTTCTGACCCGGCGCCCCCAGGAAGCCGTAGCTGTCCCCCCCTCCCCCGCACCCTCCGCTTTTGCCGCCTGTCGGCTCCTGAGGGCTTGAAACACGGCCTCTGCTGGCTCCGGCAGCACCTGCCGCCGTCTCGGGGTGCGCGGGGGCTGTGGTCCGGGGCGGGGGTGGCCGTGGCTGGGCAGCCGCGGGGTGCCTGTGGGACCCGGCTGGGGCGGCTCGGGCTCCCGCCGGCTGCGGGGCCGGGGCCGCCGAGGGAGGCTGGGAGCCATACCTGGCTGTGAGGAACGGGGGTGGGTTCCTCACACAGCGTGGGGTAAAACGTTATCCCGAAGCGGAGGGGAAAGTTTGATAGGAAAGACGCGGGGTTTAGAGGAGGAGGGGTTCACGGGGGAACGGCGACGGGGAAAGAGACAAGTTTTCTCCCAGAGATTAAATAGGCTGTTTTACTTACAACGGGTGTCGTACCTCAGGCAGCTCCCTCCGCAGAGAGATCCGCTCACTGAGCGCTTCGTTAAAGCCATGGGTTTCCAGGCCGAGTGGCCGCTCCCCCGCAGCAGCCCCTTCCCCAGCCTGCAGAGGAAGGGACAGGAGCTGGGACTCCGGGTCGCCCTCTGCCCTCGCCTCGGGCCGCCTGCTCTGCTGCTTCACCACCCGATAGCCCTTCCTGGCCTTGCTGTGGTTCCTTCTGCCGGTGGGCGACACAACGGCTACGATCAACTCATCCTCCCGCAGGGAGATGAAAGGTGATAGTCCATCCAAAGGGTAATACTGCTGGCTCTCCTCCTGGGTGTCCAGCATCTCTTGGGTCTCCGCAAAGTCCATCTGATACCCTTCCCGGGGGTTGAACTCCACAGGCTGGAAAGTCCCTTCCTTGCTCTGGTTGCTGGGTGGTGGATTCAGTGTTGTAACCATCAGTAGCAAAAAGCCCAGCATCAGCAACAACAAGAGAAACTGCAGCTTACGTGATCCATATCTGCACTTCTTCCTCAAGAACATACTGTTGGTGACAAAATGATACAGATGGTCATGTTAAATACCACTTGGATCTTTCTCAGACTCCAGTCCTCGGGTTGCTGCAAAGCCCTGGTTTTCGCTATCTGCCAAGAGGATTTTTTTACTCCCCTCACATTTCACTGATGCCGTTTCATGCTTTCCTCTCTATTTACAGACAAAATATAACATTCCTATTAATATTGCACTTACTGTAGTGAAAGGTAGCATGGATCCAGTGAGATAAAGTAGATCCTTTATTATACAGAGTCCCAGCTTAGTTAGGAAAGCGCATGTTTAGCTGATGAAAAGAGTAGCTAAAGTTTTGATTTTTTTTCCTTTTTAAATTCTAAGTAAAAAGAAATTCCATTTCTTATAGTTTCCTTCCAGAGTGGTTCCTGCTTCTTCAAAGTTTCCAGTTGCTGCCTGGATTGAAGCGCCTTATCTCTGAAAGCAGATCTGACAGCTCTCCCCCGTTCAGAGGCTTCAAGTTAACTGTGATCAACAGATGAGAACTAGTCGGTCCCTGACTTTGTTTCACACGTAACTACGGCACTCAGTCAGGAAGCACTTTGCCAGACATAATACAGAGCAATGTGTGTGTCTTTCTCTTGGTCCTAATGCCCTCACTGTTCTTGTCCTATCAAATCAAAACTTTGCAAAAGCTGTAAGAGGTGAAATATAAGAAGCAAAACGTTGTATTATAAAAGAAATCAAGGCACACCACGAATCGCTCTACTTCTGAATAGCTGTATTAAGCTAAGAATGCTCACAGCAAGAAGCAAGAATTTTATAAACTGAATAAAAGATGGAGTGCACATGATTTATTTAAGGTTAGATTTATTCATATGGTAATGTGCTAGCCGGAGTATATGGGTATATTTCATTTTCAATAAATATTTACAGCTGTGGGGATTTTAACACTGACATAAGGATGCCAAATTATCACCTGGCAGACTGAAGTTGTCTCCTCATCCATAAATTTGGTATTGCAGGGGAAGCAGCACTTCAAGTTTTCAATAGTCCAGGAATAACGTGTAGAAAGCCTGGGCTGGAACAACAACTACTGACACTGAAAGAAAACAACAAATTCTGTGATTAAAAGGGGAGCGCAGTCTCTGAGGTTTGTTTGCTAATATTGCTGGCACGGGTGCTAGTGGGCACAGACTCTGGCATTTTTTGCTGCGAGATGGATGCTTCTCCAATGGGAAAAGGGGTGAGACAGTCCGCGTGCTTAAGCATCACACGCCTCTTGGTCTGGCAGAGATCAGGTATGGATGTAACTCAGGTGTTACCAACCCTTTTGATGCTGGGGGCATGGGATGTGTTTTTTTGCATATCTTGTAATATTTGATGAGCAGAAAGCTTCAGCTGCAGGAGGCATGTGATTACTGGAGAACTTCCACGTTCACCTTTTGTTAAAAAGTACATTTCTAGACACTATAGGTAAAAGAAAAGCCTGAAGACATGAATGCAGTATACTCTAAAGGGAACCAAGCATTTATTTTTTTCCTTCTTCCCCATTACTTCCCTGTAAGATTTCTGTACAGCCTATGGTTCCTGGTAAACAGCTTCCAAAAAATTCAAAATGAGAGGACACCTACTTTCAAACTAAAGTGAGTCATGGCCTTCAAAAGGAAGGACTGGATAGAGCACCTTAAAATTGCTGGAGGCATGTAGTGTCTCTCGCTTCTGTGTATACTCCCCTAACCATCTTATACAGAATGCCTTGAGGTAGTGTGACCAGTCTGCTGTGTCTTGGCAGCTTCCTTACCTCAGCTGTTCTTTAAAAGATATAATATTGCTTTAATCGTATCCTGGGTAGAAGGAAGATTTAGCCAATATTTTGGTACTTCACCATTGTGTGTGTCTTCCTTTTTTAACTTAAATTCATAGAAAAGTAACATCCAAACCCACCTTCAGCCCTGAGAATCTTGCTCTTTATCCTACTTTTCATAGGGAAAAAAAAGTGTTGATGTTTTCAATTCAATAGGGAAGCAGCACACATTTGCATTTAAAAAATCTGAGTTCAAAAGCATTCATTTAAATAACAATATGTGTCAGCCACAGAAAGGCAAAATGAAATGGAAATGAAGAGACCTGTCCGAGGCACTCTGCAAAAAGCTGGCACCAGCGACTTGCAAAAGGTTCAGTTCCACAGAGTCCCATTATGAGGCATATGGAATAAAAGAAAATAAATGAAAAGGAGAAACTTAAGAGTGTGCAGAATAAATGGGAGAAAGTATTACTGGCTTTTTTTTTCTTTTTTTTACTTTTCTGATCTACCCAAGTATTTTGATTTAATTTAATTAATATTTTTGCCCTGGCTAAAATGTTATAACAGGATGCTGTAACAACTCTGATGAAGATAATTCTAGCCTGCAGTGGTAACTGCTGTATAAATTGTGTCCTGGTATGTTCTGTGTTGCTGAGCAAATCCACCTGGGTCTCTTGTGCAGCTATGTTTCAGCTACAGATGAAAAAAGACCCAATTAACAAATTTACAGCAATCTTTGCTACTTTTGGGACAGAGCTGATAGGTAACATTATCACTGAAACATATGTATATGGAATCTGGCCTTTGGATATATCCTGACCATTTTAACAAAGAAGAAATGAACAATTACAGAAGATACTTGAAGGCCAGTCTAGTCAATTAAATGTGCAAGTATAAAACATTGGGTGGCACACTTCCAGCAGCCTCCATTCCCTGGCCAGCATGGACCTCTCTTGTTGAAGCTTTCTCACAACCATCCCAGTTCTGCACAAGGAGCCTTCCTGAACCATCATGTGTCAACCAGTCTGTTTTCTAACCTCATCTCTTAAAAATGAGCCAGGAAAGCACTGTGGTTTTCCACTGCCAGCATACAAAAGAGAGATTGTCTTTCCAATGGATGAGTCCTTTGGTGTCTGAGAGGACATGTCTTGTTTCCAAAATGCACTTGAAGAATATCATCACTTTCTTATCACCTCCCCACCTGGAAGTCAAGAAGACCACATCCATGGTATTTTCTTTCTACCTGCGGTTACTAAAAAGCATGCTACAAAGCATGCTTCACTGGGACACAGAACAGGTTGCTCCCTCCTGCCAAGCTGTGTGGGAGTCTGTCTCCCCAGGCATCCTAGGACACATTCCTGTGCATCCTTTGATGGAAGAGGAAGGAGCACTGCATGTCCCGGGCTCCACCCTCAGGCCTAGAGCCACTGCCTTCTTCCCAGGTTCCAGTCTCTTGAGTGCTGCTTCATGCAGGTAGCCCATGAAAGTGGCTGCCCACAAAAGGTATTGTTGCCCTTGGACTGTTGTTCATACAGCAGACCCTAGAGCTTCCCAGGAGTGGAACTCTCTGTTCCCACTGTTCTCTTTCCCACTGGAAACCAGTGGGAGAAGAACATGTTACAAGCTGTGCCAAATACATCAACAATTGCTCCAGAAAGGGCCAGCCTCTGGTGCCAATATTGACCAGTGCCAATATTGTGTTGTCTTTCCTGCTGGTCAACCCATGCAAGTGCTGAAAGACTTAGGCTCCTAACCAGTCCTGCTCAGGCAGACCCGGTTCTGGAAGGTATACATACCTTCAGTAAATACGAACTCAAGCCGTATTGACTCTTCCATTCTTTAATGCTTGCTTGTGCCTCTGATTGATGAGGAAGAAAATATTCACCATCCTTCACTGTTTTCAAATTTTGCTCACTAATTGCCAAGAGCTAGAACACAAAATCAAATCTAGGTCTTATTATTAATTTGAAAAGTATTAGGAAACATAGTTGCCTTGTCCAGAGTAATAAACATTTCATTCACTGTGGTGTAGCTGTTTGTACTTACCCTTTTCCCCCCACCTCCTTTTGGCTTGCGTTTTTGTCCAAACCATTCCACATCACATACTTGTTAAATATTATGTGACATGTTATGTTATCCGTACGTGAAGAAACAACACATACTTTCACTGTGCAGAGCCTGTATTTAACTGCCAGGAAAATAACAAAGAAAGAACAAAACCAAGGCTGGATGGAGGAAAGAGCGTGTGAACAGGTTGTTACTTACTCTTTAATAAACATCTTGGATTGATTTACACTCCTATGCCAAAAGCAGATGTGCCACCTTCCATTTAAAGACTCAACACATAGCAGCACTCGTGGTTTCATAGCTGCATGTATTACATGCCACAGCTCTTCATACGTTTTAACAATGGCTTTATTTGCACAGATGTGAAGAAAGTCAGTGCATAAAATGAGACTGATTACATGGTGCACAGGATTTATGGTGGTTTTATAATCAAGTTACTTTCCCCATTCTTCCCAGGATACAATAAGAAATACATATTTTTAGATTATCACAAGATATACTTTATTTGCAGGTGTTGTAGATGCTTTGTGTACTTGGCATTGCATCAAATATTGTTCATTCAATGACATTTTCTAATAGCAAGTTAATAATTAATTAGAACAAGATTCAGTGGAACTTGGTTTTGGAGGCTACCAAAGCTTGATAAAATCTGTCGATCACTGGCAGGGATTTTGACGCTAGCATTGTGATTTATAAGATGTTTGCCAACCTGTCAGTGAAGGAAATGCAGCTGAAATTCCATTTTTACAAGATTTCTGCTCATAAATCACGTGGCCAATGTAAAACGTAGCATGGAAGCCATGGACCTCTGCGCTGCTTTGCAAAAGCAGTTCTGTGGGCCTGAAGGTCAGCAGCACTTGATGGGAAGTAGAGGGAACATATCACAGGAGTGACAGCTTCTGGATTTACTGCACCACAGCCTCTGGCTAACTCAGAAGTGGTAGCTCTCAGGACTTAAAGGGCAGTAGTACGTACTCCGTGCCTTAAACCTAGCCTCTAACACAGCCTTAGACAGTTACCAGCTATCTGGGAGGGGTGAAACCTTTGATCATTATTAACCCACCTAGAAATGATACATCTCAAGCACTGTGGGCAATACACATCCTGTTGCTACTTCCTGCCTCTTGTAGTCAACCACTATTAATATCCTTAAGCTGGAGAGGGATCTGTATACCTTTAACCCCCAGTACGCCAACCCAAGGTAACCTGAATCCAGCTCTAAACTGGTTGGGACTATTTTAGCGTCAACATCCTTCACTAGAAAATCATCCCACGTTGCCCATAAAATCTAACCCACCATTAAAGACAGCGGGGCAGGTTCTTAGCTGGCTCTAAATTGCTGTAGCTGCACAGGTGGAAATGGAAATAAGGTGGTTCACTCTTTTGGAGTGGCTGGCCTGGCCTCTTTGGCTTTAAAAATGAAACTAATGAGGTAAGGGAAATTGATCCCTCATGTAATATCAACAACATCAGTAGAGCTCCTTCAGGGATAAATTCAGCCCCACAGGTGGAAGGTCACAAGAAGGAAATCTCCACCACGGGTTCCCCCTGGGGAACTCTGCCTGTAGAGTTTCATCTGTGGTTGGAAATTTACTTTACTTCACAGAACAGGCCATGAAACCATTTGCAAACAGAGCATCTCTAGAAATCTGAGTGATACTAAAGACACCCACAGCAAAGCCTTTTTTCCTTACCAAGTACTCTTTCCCTGGTGGGCAGCTCTAACTTCACATCTCCTCTATTTCTTTCTGCATATACAGGAGATACATAAACAGTGTATGCTTCCCAGAAACTTTAAATACAGACAGCATTTAAAAGTCACAATATTCATATGGAGAGGCTGTCCCCATAATAAGTATTTTTAGTTAAAATGGTGTTTAAGCTAAGTGAAAAGAAAAAGCTTTAAATAGTTCTTGCATCTCTTGACACACTAAAGTATTGAGTGACGTGCAGTTACACAACTGATGGCAGCTGTTTTCAACGCAAGGGTGATCCACATCACCTAAGCTGGAAATTACCTTTTTTTTTTCCTAAATAGTTACATATTTGCATGTGCTTGGTATAGTAAATAGCTGCTCTTCAGATACCTGCTGAATATTAGGGGTTTGATTTATCAGGGAAGTTGGCAGAGAGTATCATAGTTGTGAAAAGCCTGATGAGAAGACAATATTTAATGACAAGGTGAAGAGCAAACGATTTCACTGTTGCTGGGGTGGGTTAAGAGCTGAGAAAAGCCCAAATTAAGTCACTGCAGCTGTGCAGCTTAATGAGCTGCAGTTGGGGAGCAGGTGAGCATAAACTGAGAGCACAGAGAGCATATTTGGGAATGCTGTTATGATGGAAGGGCTGGAGTAAATGTGGGATGGATGTTTGAGGTAAGACTATAGTAGATATTATTTTTCTGTGCTTTCATTTTTAATATGAGGAAAATACAGAGAAAATGAAAGTAAGCTATGTTAACATCACAGGTATGAGTTGGACCTATGATTTCTCTCTGTATCTCCCAAACAAGACTTACATTCTTTAACTATTTTGTAAGAGGAATGTGGAAAATGCTAATTTTTGCAAGCCTGTTGCCTTTATTACTTTTTGTTTTTAAAGTATCAATTTTAAAAATACTTTGTATTCATAAGAATTAACACTGAAGTTCAGCTGTGTGTATGTAAAAGATAACTTTTAAGAATAAAGACCTAGATTCCTTCTCCCCCCACTCCCTGCCCTGTTAAAGTGCAGCTCATGATGGGATGGATATTCTATAAAATATGAAACGTTGTGTACTGATGTGGATCTTGCAAATGTTTGTTCAAGAATCCAAAACAAACCCTGTGCTTTTCTTTACATTTGTTTGGGATCATCGGTGTTCATGTAGGGTGAATAAAAGTTAAATGTAAAGTAGTATTGAAAAATGAAGCTGGGCTGTACGCCTAAGATGTTCTAGATAAACTAGGTTTAGCCTAAAGATACACATATGCACTGCCACTGATATCTGTGGGAGCTGTGTGTGTGGCCTACATATTTAAGAGCAGGATTGAATTTAAGGAGAAAGAAAGGAAATGTGTGTGGGTATGTATGTGTATAGAACTTCAGTCTGTGTATATACTATATATATGTGTGTTTGTGTATATATGACAATATAAATATATAAAATAAAAAAAACTTGGTCTGCTCCCATGGCTCATGCATCCATTCCCACCTGGATTATCCTACCATCCTGTCCTGTGTGCTCTGTTTTGTTTGTGGCAGGGTGACTAAAGAAAGGAGTAAACCAACTGCTGAAGATACTTCCTTTCTTGCTATTTTTTTTTTTTTTAACTGGAATAGATAAAAACTCTTATTCTCATCCCTCTAGCAGTATAGAACTGAATTCTGTACAGCTGAATTAAGTATATAGTTTTAATTTGTTAATATACTTTTAAAACTTGCTATCTGTATACATTTTTGGTTAACACTGATGCTCTGGGAAGTTGCTCAGTAATGGCTGGAACTTAGAGCACAATTTAAAGCAAATTCTCCAGCAGAAGCAGCCCTGCTTCCATGTTGTGACAGTCACTGTGAGTCCTGGTTTGGTTTGGATCAGCTCTTTTCTCCTGTCTTAAAATAGGAGACCCAACAACCTTACTTCAGGAAACCTGCTGAGGGACATGAGACCCCTTGGTTTACTGTCTCATGGAAATATCTTCATGTTGGCAAGCCATTAAAAAGAATAACAGGGTGGAAGAAAGTGGCAAGACAACAGAGATATGTGTTAATTTACTAGATTCCCTACACAAGTCTACGTTTCCAAAGGAACCCTTCTGGTAGAAAGGAAAAAGAGCGTCCTTTCCAAACATAGCCTTTGAAGGAGGTGAAGCATGCAGCTACAAGGGACACTTGCTACAAGAAAAGCCTCCTCATATCTGTAGTTTGTAAGAGTTGTCTGCATGATTTTCTGAGCTTTCTTCTATTCTTAACGGAAACTTAGGCAGGAATGGGGATTTTGGAAACTAAGTTATAAGAAATAGGATTGTCATAACAATAGGTTAAATCTCTAAAACTTCTGGTTTCTTGGTAGCTTAGGAAAGGGGCAAAGGTGGTGGAAGGTACAGGCTGTGGTCACTTCTGACTCTCAAAAACCAAGACGCAATAGGAATAGACACAACCTATTTTATTGCTCTGATCACAAGCAAGACAGATCTTTGATAGACATTGATTAATCTTTTAAAAGATATGCCTGCAAAAATATCATCCCGGTTGTAAAGGTCATTGAGGCAGGGATTTCTGACTGTCAAATGCCAGGAAAACTACTGTCATTCACCAGACTCTGGATGTGCTTTGAGCTGCACAAGAACACAAACTGAGATATGTGACTGATTATTCCAGTTCATTTTCTCTGTGTTTGTGACTGAAGTAAAAGTTTGTTTCTCTTCTCTTACTTAATTGCTGCATATGGCACAAGACGATTGAGATTCTTCACTGACTCCTTTTCTCTTCATGTTAAGTCTTGATTTTTTTTTTTAAAATTTTTTTTCTGTTTAGGAAAAAGGCTCTCTAGGCATAGATGGGATGCTTGGTTTGTGGAGGTGGTTAGCAGATGTAGTCTGAGAAGCCAGTTGGCTGCTCAATGCTCACAGAAATTGAAACATGATAGAGCTGTTAAATGGGGATAAAAGGAAAGTTCAGGAGGCAGGCTTGTAGTTAGTGATTTGAACAAAGCCTTTTTTCAAGGTTCTTGAGTGCTTCTCAGAAATCATAGTCTTGGCCATACAACAGAGCCTGAAAATGCTAAGCAGACTATTTTGGTAGGAAGAGTACTGCTTTTAAAGGTGCATACCTGGAGACGACATCCTTTTTGGAAGAGCCTGGTGACTGTAGATTTATATCATGGTGTGGGTACTAGGAACCTGGGCTGTTCTTTTGCTAGCACTAACATTTCCATCAACAGCTTCAAAAGAATAAGATAATGTGAGTTTTGGGACGCTGTTTTGGGAAACAGTGATTCAGAGATTCTACATCAAAAGGGAAAGAGAGGGAGGAAATGTTTCAATAGAAGTTAAAAAACAGTCCTGCAGGCTTCTCAGGATTTTTCCTATGTAAAGAAAGTCATCATGCAGGGGAAGAAATCATCACTGGAATCATTGTGGGAGATTTCTGATCGGGGTCAAAGATGGTGAGAATTTGGCACTGCCACATCTGAACCCAAACCCACCAGTCCATGGCCTGGTCAAAAGTCTGGATCAGCATCTGACTCTGAACCTGGTCTGCTGGATCATCTCCATCTCTTAAGATGCTGCATCGCTTCTACCTTACAGTAAAGCTGTGTTCCCACACAGCTGCCTGGTTTATAGAAAGGCTGATCTATAGTCCTGAAGCATAAAAGAAGCTGTACACCAAAAGCTGGAAAAGTGGCCCACAATTTTAAGAGGAATTCTCCAAGCCAGAAAGTAAAGTGAGTGTGCATGTTCAGGGGGTACCGTTAGACTTCTGGAAACCATCACTCAGCAGGCATATGAGCAAAAATAACAAGTCTTTATAGTGGTTTTAATAAAGTGCACATTATAGCACCTTTCATCTTCAAAGAATGAACCAAATTTATTGTTGGTATAAACCCACTGGGACCAATGAAGTTGAAGAGGGGGGTGCAGTTACCCCTTTACTAATCAGGGTCATGATTTCACAGGACTATTATTTTGTACCTTGTCAGTAACTATTACAAAATCTGGGAGGCTACAGTACAAATTTAGCAGCAAAAGGCAAACTGAATCTTGTGACTGCAGGCTTAATGGCCGTCATTAAGTATAATATATATGCATAGCTGCAGTACACTTCTCTTGCCAAGTTTCTGGAAAGATCAGTTAAGTAACTGACTACAGGAGTGTAAAATTTATACTTCATCTCACTAATGACTACTTTTATTCCTACTGCATGCAGTATGAAAGTCTGTAGATCATATTACATACAAAACTGCACCTCATTCTCTCTCTCTCGCTCTTTTGCACAGCATCACTTTCGGTGCATTCCTTGACAGTATGGAAGCTGTCAAACTTCAAGTTATGGAAAGTGAAACACTGGACATCATACAGGCACCCAAAAAGAAGCAATGCATTTCCGCCTGTTATTAAAACAAAGGCCTTTGGAAATGAGGATACAAGCAAGCTGGCCTGTATGTTCCAGCAGGGTATGGAGAACATTTCTTCCATGTTGCCTCAGTCATTTTATGGTGTGGAAAGGGCACAGGGCCAATAAGTGAGGCTAGCTCTCTGTTTGTTTTCCCCTTGGCCCTACATCCTGGGAGTGCAAGCTAATGCATTTTGTTTGGCTCCCGCAAAGGAGTTCAAGGATCCCCTCTTTATCTGAACAAGCTTTAGCAAATTCTGTCTGCGTTTTGCTTTCTTAGTGGGAGCTTTACACAGAACTCCATTCAGATTGCTAATGACTGGCAAACTAATGTGCTGGAATATCTCAGATGTGACTAATCTGTGTTATACCTCTGATGTTTTATTTAGGGGGGGGGGGAAGAGAAAAAAAAAAAAGGCAACACTAGCAAAGGAATAAATTTACATTGTGTGCTTAAATGCAATATGCAGAATCAAAACCATTCACGTTAGGTGCGAAACTGTGTCATTACTACCAGTATTTCAATACTTTGTGGATGGGATTCTTTAAGGGAAGTATTGGTCTCGTTTCATTTGACTTGCATGAATTCTTGGTGGCACAACTATTGCCCATGTAAAAGTAGCTGGTTAGTGTGGGACTTCTTGCAAATACTTTGCAGAGCTCTCTCTTAATTACAGAATCATGCAATAAGGACAGATTCCAGCCTTATCTTTCAAATTACCTTCTTAGAGTTTAATTTAAAAAAGAATGGGTGGACATCATCCAACATGGAAAAAATTATATTCCTACAAATAAATATCAGCTTGCATATATTTCTTAAATGCTTAAGATGCTTTGAGAATTTAACCTACTCTGTAAGTGTCATGCACCAAGTTTTTGCTATAGTGTAATGTGTGTCCGCACTCAGTTAGGCTCCTTGGTTTCTATGAAACGATCATCTGTTCTTGGCGTATAAACATTGCAAAGAGAAGTAACCAGGAAACGCGTACTGGTATTATGATAACTGCAGAGTAAGCGATGAGGAATTCCTTTGGAAGCTGTACAGACTACTCTGTTACTTGTTGCTCTGTAAACAACACTAGAGCATATGTCTTGTGGTACTATTATGCATGGAGGAAGGTAGAGGGAATTAGCAAACTCCTTGAAAGTTGCTTCAGAAAGATGTAGCTAATGGTGACAGTGCCCTGGAAACTGCACGAAGCGGGGATATGAGGAGATGAGGATTCTCCTCCCGGTTTAGCCATTGCTGGTGGATCACTTAACTTTGTTTATTTCCTACATTTCTGTCTGTTTAGATTTCTACCTTCTCCAGATGGGACCTGTGTTATATCGACTGTTGGTACAGCGTCTCTGCAATGTCAGCCTTACCTTAATGGCAGTCGTGTAAAGGTTGGAGTTACTGTGGACAGCAAATTGAGGAAAAGCTTAAATTCAGGGGAAGCTGCTCTTAGCTTGGATCAGGATACCATACCTTGAGTCCCCAGTTACAGTAGTGTAGCATCAGACATATTAATAGCCATAATGACACTCTTTTACAAAGCTGTAAAAGACAGTAACCTGGATGTAGGTGGAAGTGACTGGTGTAAACACCTGTAGCTCTGCATGACAGATCCCTCATAAGAGAAAATTTAGTGGTGGAATGGGATTGCAGCCAGAACATCCTTTATACAAAGAGCCTCCAAATGGCTAGGACATCTTTACGTTCTAGGATAAGAGATGTGTCTCTACTAATCCTCCATTGGTTCTTCCAAATGTGGGTTCACTAACTGGAGCTTTCAAAGTGCTGCAGAAAGAGCTTGTGACATGCTGGTACCCTCAGCTCAGTGTGACTGTTAACATCTACAAAAAATTAGTTGTTCTGCAATATTTAATTACTTACTTGCTGTCCACTGTATTTTTTTTTAAGCATTTGCATGGATGAAAGTGGTGTTCACAAGAAATCTGTATCCTTCGGGCTTGCTAACAGATTTGTTAATCACTTACAACAGGACAGTATGATGTGGCTTAAAGAGTATCCTTCTAACAGAACAGTACTAGATAATATAAGGTGAAATCACAGTAACAAAAATTCCTAGGTCTATATCGTCACAGATATTGTTCCTGCAAATGATCAGAGGGCTGTGCAGTTTGCTCCTTTCTCCTGCAGGTAGCAATCGCTACCACAGGACTCTGTCATCTCCCCTGTCTCCTGATAGAATTTTCTATTAGTGTGCTAAAACAGCCTGTCCCATGCTATCTTCTGATTCCACTGATCTTAAAGCAAACCCACAGATTACCACACTACCTCAACTCCTCAGCTGCTCCACTCTCCTAGCATGGCGTGGAGAGATGAGGGACCTGTGGTATGTGAGGATCTTGCCATTGTTTCCCAATACTAAATGTTTGGTGTGGAAAAAAAGTCTGACACAGCTAAGAGGCCAGCCTGAAAATCAGGAGAACCTTGATGAGTGGTAATAAATAATGTTGGGTATTTTGTAGTTCAGCGACACATCTGTTCGTAGGCTGAGGAATCACAGCCCATGCTTGCAGAGGTTTGCACCCATGATACATCCGTCTGTGTGATTTGTGCTCTGTGTTGAACCTGTGGTAGTGAAACATGAGATGTGTGCACTATTGCTCAATTATTGCTTAGTGCCAAGGAAGGACTGAGGCAGAAGAATGAGTTGGAAACAAAGAAGTAAGCAGCAGTAAACTTACTTGGCTGGACTTGTTGCCTCAGTTGACATGCGGGGTGTGTCTAGTGACAGGATGCCAGGCCAAGTGTCTGAGGCCCACAGCTGTAGTAATGTGGTAAATAGGAAATGCAGGGTGTTTTTGTGGAGGCGACTTTAGGTTCACAGAGAGATATTCTTGATTACTATTGACTGGGAGCAATGTGCAAAGTGAGGGGCAAACTGGTTAATCCTGATGACAACCATCATTCCCGGTGCCCTATCAGGACCCTCAGCGCATTGAGATGCTCTGAATCCTTACTGCCTTCTGCTCCTATATGCCCTCATCATCCCGTGCTGGTCTGCACGTGCTCCATTTGTTCTTTGTCCCTGGGCAGCAATCTTCAGCTCTGTACATGGCTGCACAATTTGCCTCTCGTTATGCACTGTTGCTCCATCCATGCAGGTGCCTGGGCAGCGGTGTAGGCAGTAGCTGGCGTGCATCGTCAGCACACGTGTAGTAGCGGTGTTGGCTTATCAGTTAGACAACTGGGGAGATGATTCCTGCCTGCCCCATGATGGGGCATGGCTGGATGTAGCTGGAATCTGAAAGCTGGAGAGTTGAGTGCTGCCTGGACAGCTGAACATCCCCAGCCACGTGCAAGGCCAGGCTGCGCTCTCCTTCCTGGGTTGGTGAATATGGAAAGTGGGTGTTGAAGCTGCTGGCGTGGCCTCTCCTAGTGCTGTTGTCAGTGTGGCTTGTTGTGCTAGGAAGCAACAGTGTTCGTTTTGGTTTTTTTCCTCTGACCCAGCAGTACCCTGCTTTCTTGTGTTTAATGCAAGTGCATGCATTAGTGGTTGCAGCAGTGGGGAAGGAGGGTGGCCCGTAATGGGCGGCTTCTCCAAAACCTGGATGGAGCTGTGTTACTGTCAGATGTGGACCTCTGCAAATGCTAATGTATAGGTTAGAGATGGTAAGCTGGCAGCTTGGAGGGTGCTTCTATCTGTCTCTTATGTTGTGCTGAAGGGTTTCTGTTGTGGGTACAGTTCATAGATTATGGGCACTTAACTTGTGTCCGCGTATCTCCAGGCAGCTGTTTAGTACATCAGCGTTGATGGAGAGTCTTGGGCTGAGTGCTTCATTTAATGTCAGTCTAACAACCTTTCATATCTCTCTGCCCAAACAGACCATGTTGCAACAATATCGTAGTTCTGTATGAGTAGGAGTTGCAAAGTTGTTAATGTATTAATTTCATGTGGTCAATTTAGTCAAAAATATTTTGAAGTTTTCCTGCTTGACAAAATGGTCTTGTGTGCCATCCTGCATCCTTCTTTAGCTTGACTTCTAACCTCTTCTTCCCAGAAGGTAATTTTCACATAGGTACAATTTTGTTGCACCGAACCCAGTAGCTATCTGACCCTACTATATCTGGACAGTGCTGACAGCTGATAACCATTCAGCTTCTTTTCAAACTTTTTCTGGGACTTGACATATTTAAATGGTAACTTACTAATGGATCAAACTTACTGCTTTTGACTGTAAAGCAAATCTAGGAGCTGCCAATAGCTCTTTGGAGACAACAGCAAAGGCTCAGACAAACACAACTAAACTGTATCCGACCTACAAACCTAATTAGAAGTCCAGATTTGTTGAGGCAAATGCTGTTTGAAATGGTACTTACTACAAACAGTGCAACTGTATAAAGTCACTAATTTTAAAAAGAGAAAAGGGTGGCGAGGGGAACAATTTTAAGGCTTTTTCTCATCTAGCAATGAGCAACTAGCTAGAGAAACATACGTTTCATGGTATATGTTCTGTTCACCCAGAGAGGTGTTAAAGTGCTTTCAAAGTTAATCTAATGGCAAATTAAGTCAAAATAAAATTATAACGGTGAAGAAAAATGTTTTCCTGTGAAAGGAATTCCTCCTTTTAGGGAACTTTTCCTGGAAATGCTTGTTCCAAACAAATATTAAACTGCCTGAAAACAATCACCCAACTTGTTCCCCACTTGCGTTGGCTAAGGATTCAGCCCACATCTCACCTAGATTAGTCTCTGGAAGTCTTTCCATTGATTTCAGTGGATGTGAGATCAGGTTTCTAACTGGGAACTCCAAGGTTCCAGCCAAATCATGTTCTGTGCATCACCACGGGCTTGTCTGCTCTTATGCCAGGCAAAATGCACCTTTATTCCTTCTGCTTGTGCCAAGCTCATCTCAGTCTTACAGTGTTTTTGGGTTTTTTGGTGTGTTTTTGTTTTTGTTTTTTTTCCTGGAATACAAGTCTGTATTGTCCTGATGCTCTTCCTAGAGCAGGAGACTATCAACACATCTCCGAGATGCTTTTTGACTGCTCTGAGAATGAATTTATCTTGACAACAAAGCAACTGGCCCTGCATGTTCTGCTCTAATTGCTGTTGTGCAGAATTTGTCAGAAATTAATACTGGAGCATATCCCAGTGTACTTTGTCCTGTGGCAATAGACAGGGATATTTGTCTCCCATCACCTGCTGCCCAGCAGGGCTTTTCCTCAGGGAAGACCTGGGGCTCTTGTGCAGCTTGAAAACAGCTTCTGCAGTGGGGCTGCACCCTGTGTCGCAGTCCCAGCTAATGAATGTTGCCCAACAGGAGGTCTGTTCCTGCCAGGTCTTCCTCTTCAGACTGAAAATGTACTTACTTGCATGGTGCTTTTTGAGACAAACATCTAAATGACAGTAATTTACAATCCGCGTTGATGTGATGCAGAATTCCAGTTGCGTTAGAACAACCTAAGGGCCTGTTACACTCAATTAGTCTCTGGGGTGTGCTCTGCTATTTATTATATGATCTTCTTCTCTCCCCAGGAACATCGGCTGTGTTGCTGCTGGATAAAGTAAGTCCATTCATGCCCTGCCATGTGAGGGTGGCTGGCTGCCATGGCCTGCTGCCTTATTGCCCATCTTGCAGAATGAATGGCCTTGTGCCTGATATCTCACACCTTTTCTGGAACAAGAGAAAAAACTCTTAATTTTTCCACACACCAAGTTTCACTTGCAGGCGTGATTTTTGTATCACTGCTGTGTTATATCTTGTGAAAAAACAGACACTTGGGTCTTATAATGGATGATATGTACAGAATCATTCCCAGGACACTGAGAGGTCTTGGGGTTCCTAATCAGATGCAGGGCTTCATTTTGCCTGTTTATATCTCTCTAAATCCTCAGCAACTCTAACGTGAATTTGTAACGTGCAGATATTCTTGCTTTCGACCTTCTAGCAAACAAAGGGTCATCAGACAACCATCCGTTCTCCACTGGTGTCTTTTAATTTAAGAGTATTAAATATGGATCACAGTCTCATAGCTTTTACGGTAGGTATTTTATTTTTACATTGTTTTCTACCAACCCCTTAATTGGGGCTAATGGGAATTGCATGTTAAATTTCTAAATTCGAACTTTATTGCAAATGATTTAAACTCACACTTGCTAAGCTGTAGCCTACTGTCAGACACAGTCTCAGTTGTGCCATTTCTAATGAAAATGTTTTTTATGCTCTCACTGTAGTGTGGTCATTTTGTTAATGTTTTGCACAAAGGTGTAAGACAACTGCATTTTTTTTTTTTCCCCTGCTAGTATAAGAAAAAAATCTTTGCTCATGTTGCTCTTGAAGCAAAGATGGGCTCATTTAACTGATCTGGTCTCTGTTTTTTGGAAGAAGTCTTGCCAGGTTTCCTCTGTGTCTGTAAGTGCAAAAGAAGTCTGCTTCATTTGTGGTCTGGGCTCTGGCTGATTAACTCTGTAATGAGAGAGTGGGTACAATGCATCAACTGGTTCTTAACAGTATGATCTTCTACATTTACTTGTCAGTGACTCACCTAGGCTTAGGGATATTCATACTATTTCTAGCCTTTTAGATCAACCAATTTGCCTTGTTCCTAACCACATTTAAGAGATATGCTTGCCTCTTTGGGCATGGAGTTCTTAGCCTTGTTTTTTCTGCAAGCTTCAGGAGGGGAGCTGAGAAAAATCAAATTTGGCTCCTCTGCACTCCTGTGTGTCATGCCAGCGAGCTTGCTAGCTTCTTAGGTAGAGTTTCTTGGTTCAAGCTAGGGGGTCTGAAGACCCACTGCCAAGTATGGAGTGAGGGAGGATTAGAAAGAGTGACTGTAGTTCAGGTTAAAGTCTTTATTATGTCATGTTCTCTGTATATTCAAGAAAAATATTCTGTACAAAATTGTCATTAGAGCACCCATCTTCTACCATCCCCTGAGGTTGCAGATCACATCCGTGGGATCTCATTTGTTGTCTCTCATTTTCCTGTGGAAGATGCCATCCTTGCAGTTCATCCAGGGGGTTGTCCCAGCAGCTGCTCTCTCTTCTCAGATAGTTATTCCTCCTGGAAGATGGTAGCTTTCTCTAGCAAAAGCTGTTATGCTTTGAATGCAAGCAATTATCTCTGGCCACTATATTGCCTATTCCTTAAAGACATTCAGAGAAACTCTTTCACTTAGCACTCAAATTTAGGAGCACGGACAATTTTGGGATGCAGGGTTCATGTCGGTGTTTTTATGCAGGGCTACTACTTAACAAGTTTTGCATATCGACATTCAGTCTTAGTGGGATTTTCTGTTTGTTTTTTATTCTTGGCAAAATCTTCCTTATGTTTTGCTGCCTTGGGGAATGTGACAGTGATACTTGTTTTAGATGCGTGTCTTAAATAGATGGTTTTGACCTGTGGGAAAGAATCAGTGAAAATAACCCTGCAGCGAATCTTTAGACCTTAGTAAAAAGCAGCATAGGAAAATGTTTCTCCTGTCTGGAGGTTTCCCTATTACATCATAGGGGTGACGGATTGTCTGGAAGAGGGAAGGCTGTTGAAATGCTGGGAATATAACCTGCTTGATTCTGTTTATATAAAACATCGTCATTAGCTGTATCTAATCTTTGTTGCTGCTGGTCTAAATGGCTCAATGCTTCACCCCACTGTGAAAGTCTGCTTTTGCTCAAATGTGGTGTGCCAACATCATCTTTATTTCCAGGGTAATTTTGCAGGAGTTGGGAGTGCTGTACCTCAGCCTGCTTGGATAGATTCCAGTTTTAAAAAAATCATTCAAGAGTTCAGAATGCCTCAGTAACACTGTGAGGTTGTGGGACCCGCTTCTATCTTTTTATATGCACTTGCTGTAGCTGAAGAGGCTAGGTTTGGCTTCTCCTGCAGAACCAATATGGCTTCAAATTATGACTTTTCTCCATTTTATTGTAGCCAATATGCCATTTATCAGATCTGACTCCTCTGCAGATACAGCCATTTCTGGTTTTGATACTTAATTTTACTAACCATTTCTTCCTAGCTGAATTGATGCTACTTGGAGCCATTCAACTGGGTATTTATCTTGTCTACTGAGTTGCTTAAGTTGCAGACGTTTAAGTTGTGTAAACCCACTGCAGTTTGCACAGCTATCAGAAGGCACAATATGAGATGATGCCAGGGTCTGTACAGCTGCAGTATAGCTGTTGTGATGCTTGAGAAGAACTACAAGCTTATGAGAAGTTAGGTTTATTTTCACATTTCAAAGGGTGTTTATACAGACTGTAATCTAAAAAAAGAAAGGCTTAAAGAGTTAATGGTTGACATGGAAATGACAGAAAGAAATGGAACTTTGCGGTGCTACATTAACAGAGTTAAAGTAGAGTTGGCGATGACATTTCATATGGAAAATTGTATTTCAGACTTTGATCTACCATATAAATAATGAACAGGAAAATAACACTCTTGCATGATGACACAGGATGCTTAGTAGGAGAGCCAGCTGGGGCAGTGCAGTATGGCTTGCCTGCTGCTTTAGGCTTTGTTTAAATTGCCTGCCTGTGCTTGTTGTTACCATTCAGAGCAGCTATTTACTGAACTCTTAAAACATATTTGATATTTCTGTATTTGACAACTGAGAGATACTTAGCATATCTGCTGACACTTTTTATCTGTGGTTTTATTAATATGTATTTATCTCTTTTTGTTCCATTTAAGACTGGATTACTTCATCCAAATCCATCATAAATAGAGACTGTTATTGTAGCCACAATCATCTAGGGTATAAGAGAAAAAGGCCTCACCACCTCCTATAAATTGGAGCTTTCTTATACAATTGTTAAATGGCTTGATTTGTTCCCATCAGATTTTTGATTATTTTGACAGCTGAAATAGTTTGAGATTGTATTTTTCTGAATAATATATCTCTGATTATTTTAAGAGGGTGTTTTCTTGCACATAAATGAAATCCCATCACAGCAGCTGTAGCTCTCCTTAAAATGCTAGCTACATAGCAACATGTTCAATGTTTAATTAGCCTTGCCATATTATTAACATCTCTTTAATATTCACTTAGAAATACTTGGCTGTTAAAATGGAGAAACGCTAATGTATACATATAGCTTATTTATATGCATAAATTAGTATAAACATGAAAAATACGAATGAAAAATGTAGGCTAAATGCCTAGATAATCTTCTTTGACATCCAGCTTAGCTAGACTGTGGAATCAAGCCTTCTCACAGGCAGCCTTGAACATCAGAAGATACCCTCTGGCGCACAAGGGGCAGAGATCTGGGTTTGCCCAGCTCTGGACTAGACAATCTGACACTATTTGATTGCCACTGTAGTGGCCTTCTTGCTGACAGCAGTGCTCAGGTGCTTGCTTTATGAAAGGGTCGAGGCTTGCTGCCTCCAGGTAACAGGGTGATTTACGCTTTGCCCGACAGTCTCTGTCTTCTGAGTCAGGGTTGAGAAGAGCATCTGACAAGGGTCGAGTAGCAGTCACCGGGGGCAGAGAGTGGCAAACTCTCTGGTTTCTGTGGAAGTGAGCAAAAGTGGAAGCAGTGACTGTGGGAGGTTCTGCTGCTATCCCAGGTGTGCTTCAGGGCACAGCACACTATTCACCATGGTGGTACCAGCAATCATACCAGGTGCATTGCCTTGGGTGTACTTGTGTCCTCTGGATCTCCAGAAAAGGTGCCACTCTGAGACAAAAAACCACAAAACACCTTCCCCCCCAACAAACAAACAAACCAACCCCCAAACCTCACACCAAAGTATCTTTCTGGAGCAGGAGGACTCATGGTTTCTTCTCATTATAGGACAGACTGTTTGCAAGATCTGACATCTAATTAATGTGAGAAGTGGTGGTTTGTAATGAGATGTAGATCTACTGACTTACCGCTGTGACTTTTCCACCTAAGTTTGTTTCTGAAATCTTTGAACCATTTTCAAGTGGACCATGGAACACAACTAAAAAAAAAAAAGTATTGCCTGTTGGTTTAAGTTTACTATAAAGGGTCGGTATCTCCCCTGGAGTTTTTTTAGGATTCTATGGGAAAAGGGGAAAAAAAACCCAACACCTTCCCCTACAACAAGCTTTTCAACTGCCAGCATCACCATGCCAAGAATGCCATGGAGTACATGTTTCATGGCTCCTTTGAGCATTCGTTATGCTGCATCACTCACTAATAGGCCCTGCTCTCTGGGAACAGTTCTCACTTTTTGTATATTTGGTAGTGGTCCTGTCCAGAGGTTTACGGGTACGTCTATACTAGTAAATCTCATGAGCCAGCCTCTGGGGAGTGGGGGAGACAGGTACAGCCCAGCTTCCAGCTGCATGGCTAAACATGCCTTGACCTAAGGTATAGAGTACCTCTGGCCACCTTCTCTAAAAGGACCACTGCCTGGCCTGTGCTGTCTGAGCATAGTTTGAGTTCAGAAAGGCCAAAACTGTGGCAGGCACCATGCTAGCCAGTAAAATGCTACAAGATTATCTTGTGCCAGTGGTTAAGGCTTACAGTCTGGCCATGTCTTGTTTATTACTACAGATTAAGTTACTACAAAGGCTTCTAGATGTTTCAAAATCCATTTTCATGGCTTTTTGTGAATGTCCAGGCAGAGAATCTTCATAAGAAATCTTGCCCTACCAAACTAAGTTTCAACTTCAGTTTGCCACAGCTCTTGTCACTCGGTGAACAACTGTTGTTTGCGATGTGCCTTTATCTCATTCACTTTCCTTGGACCAACTGGAGATCAAAAGAAAGGACAGCGACTAATGATAGTGGTGCACAAATTGCACGAGTGGTATTTAGATATGGTCCCAAGTGGACACCTCTGGAGAATCGATGGAGAAAAACGCTTCCCCCAAAGCCTGATGTAGAGTGGACTGGGGATAACGCTCCCTTGTAAGCAGTGAAGTGGGAGAAGGAAATAGCTGGGCTTTACATCCCTCTCTCAGCAAACTGGGAGTTGTAAACCTTTCTGACCTTTCGGACCCTGCCAGGTCTCCTACTGCAGCTGCTCGTGGTGTGCCTCTTGCTGCCTTCAGCCAGTTACCATCTCCTCTCCCATGGAGCGGTTGAGACTGGAGGAGGGAAATGAATTGGAAATAGTTATCCTTCTTTCTTGGCTCCTTCTTTGTTGTGCTCATAAAGGTATGAGAACATGCTTGAGACATTCACATTTTTTTTTCTCCTTCTGCTGTTCTTCTCATATTCTCCTTCCTCCCCTCCTTCCTCTAATAGGAGGTGCAGGGGAAGAAGGATGGGAAAATTCACCGAGTTTCTTTCCAAAGCAAAAATTAAAGGATACAGGAACTGAAAAAAAACCCCTTTGTTTCTCATTGCATAAATAGACAAAACAGGGTGGCAGGCAGTCAGATTGGCAGCTAAGGTACTCACAGGCAGATGACTGTAAAGCTATCTGATTTATAAGGCAGCTTAACTTAAAGGTTTTTTTACTTAATTTACTTAAAGGTAAATTATGCACCATTCATATTGGGCAGGGGCTAATTGAATCCATATATCTCTGTTAACTCGTATTCTGAGAAGAAAGCTTCATCCATTTGGATTCTGGCAAGGTGGCAAGTTCACTGCATTCATTTCATAACTTTTGCTTTGTCCATGTTCATAACTCCTTAACTGTAACAGAAAACAAAATGTCAGTGTTGGGTCTTTACCTTTTACCCAGCTGTCATGACTCATATGAGGTACATTACAGTATGCTGAGGAGTTGTATCACTTAACACAAGCAGTGTATTCAAAGATCCTATTTTGAGCAGAATGGAAAGGTTTTGTCAGCAAAGTGCAAGGCTAATTGGTGTCCATTTAGAGAAACAAGAACAATAAATACTATTATTATGTGAGTTTGTTAGTGTAACCTTGGAATGTCTCTGACAATTGCATACAATTATTTGCTTCCTTCACTCTGGAGGCAAAACTCTGCAAACGTTCCCACACTACTGTTTGACAAGGCATAAATGTGGCACCTGCAAGGCAGAGATACAAACCGTTATCCTTGCAGGCTCAAGTTGTACTAAAGCCAAGGCTTGCTGCCATCTTGCTGATATATTTAAATGCCAAGCAGTTGAGAAGAAGAAACTGTTACTTCATCCATCTTCGTGACTGAATGCCCTTGCTTCTCTTACATCTTGTTTATTCATGAGTATTTGGAGACATTCCTCAGTGCGGGCTGTGTAGCTGCAATTTTGTCTCCTTGGCATTTGCCTCCTGACCATTTAGTTCATTAAACATTGTCTTTGCGTTTAAGGCAATGCTGCTTATTACTTGGTACAGGCCAGCCTGTTTTAGAGAAAAGTGTAGGAACTATATCTAGAGGAACAAGCACAAAGAGGTGGGTGTACAAGAGGCAAGGGGAAAAGGATGGCAAGAACCTCCATTGAAATAGGCTCAAAGAACTGGGAAGAGAAAAATAGGGATAAGTATTGCTGGAAAAGGGGGTGGGGGGAAAAACCAAAACCAACCTCCTAAAATAGGAGGCTAGAGGTGATGGAAAAATATGAATTCCTTTATTAGTATGCAACATACTTGTCAGGCAGTTTCATTCTTGGATGGTGAGACATGGCTGATTACCAGTTGGAGAGAATGAAAGGGGTATGGGCTGTAATGGCTAAAGTTGCAGAGTAAAGGAGTTTGGCTCCCTTTCTGCTTAGCCCTGTGATAACACTGGGACTTCTCTGGTTTTCCATCCCTACCCATTCCCCCATGTAATCGGAGTGGCCCCAGCTGATCAAGCATGGAGAGGACTAATAAAACTTTGTTTCACTTCAAACTCTTGTGATTCTGTCTAGAATTGTTACCAAATCTTGTAGCCCATGAGTCTCGATATTTATTCATTATCTTACATCTAAGATTAATTTAATTCTTATTTCCATCTAGTTTGAAAAACCTAAATACACTTAAAACAGTCAAAATACCACACGCAATTTCCAGCGTAGTTAGTGGAGGCCTAAGGGCTCAGTATTGAAAAACTATAGGAGTGGTCCAAGACTGTTAGGCAGACAAGGAATTAAAATACCCAGATTTAATGCATTTCTAAGTTATTTGCCTCCAAAGTCTAAAATCGGCTTACAAGTACACAGTAGTATTTAGCCCCCATTTCTGGCACAAGATACTGAGATAAGTTGGCCTCCTGGCTGAAGTGAAGGACAGCAATTGTCCTGCTCTTTCTCTGTGCTCCATAATCATGCCACAAGTATTTAAAGAGAGAATATTAGGTTAAAAAAACCCTGAAGAATAAAGTGTACCCATTGAAAGGCAGAGCTGTCTGCTCCGATTATCTGCCTCAGCATGCAGAGCTGAGGCATGGTTGTGCTGCAATGGGGAAGCTTCACTCCTGGAAGAGAGAAAGCATTAGCCCCAGACCAGGCGACAAGCTGTCCCCCCTCAAGCGTGAGCAAAGTCAAAGGCAGGCAGTGAACTACGCTTCAAGAGTAACCTCAAACTACGCAGTGAGGCAAGGGAAGGCATGGACACCTGCAGCATGTCTTCATGGCACAGTGAGGAGCAGATGCTACCTGCAGCTTTTAAATGCTTTGTGCCAGAGCTAGAAATGCAAGTGTTGGTGCACCACATAAAGTTAGTGCCAGGTGACTACAGAAAGTGGAATAGAGCTCTTGGGTAATGTGGGACATAAAGGATGCAAAAATCAGTGAAATGGCTCCAGTTGTCATTGCCCTGCGCAAACTAACAGATTCTTCACAATGTGAGTGTAGGCTGGACTGTTTCCTGTGAGGACACCGTCCTTTGGTGTCTTTGTTGCTGCCACTTTTCACACTCGCCCATGTGATGGTGAGCAGCAGGATTTGTCAAAGAGGGGCAAGAAATGGCCTTGAGCTTTCCCAGGCCGTGGTCTGTGCGTTGGCACTTGAGCAGAGCAAGGTGGAGGGCTGGATCAGGTCAGCTGGGGGCCTCTGTCCCACCTCACCTGTGTGGGCTGCTGTGAACAATGTGCAGCTGCCTGGCATGGATTGAAGGAGGCTTTTAGGACAATGGAGCTGTCAGTCCCCATCCCTGCATGGATGTCCCAGGCTGTGCCCTGGTGAGGGTGCTCAGTCTTGTTGGACAAGCCTAGCCACATATGGAGGTTGACCTTTTAACCGTATACTTTATGTGCTGTATCTCTTTACTTGTATATGCCAAGCCCCATCAAAGTAGCACAAAGTGGAAAGTCTTTACCTACTTACAGGTTCTGTCCCACTATATTCAGCATGTTAGTATGTTATAATGATGCTGTCCTTGGCACATTGATGCTATCGTGGTATTTTTATGTTCCTTTCATGAATTAACTGTCTGGGCTGGAGTCTGATCAGGGTTACAAGGAGCTGTTCTGGATTTAGGTGGTGTATATTGTAAGTGAAATCCAGCTGAGAGGCAGGATGAATATCACGCTTAGCTGAAAAGCGTACGCTTAACTGTACCCATAGAGAAGCTACAACTTGTCAGCTCTGGAATCATGATAAGTTGGGCTGGAAAAACAGTATTTTTTTTTGTCATTACCAAAAATGTGAAAACAAAACTTGCCATGAAAATAGCAACCACTGTTATTCTGGTGCAGACAAAACCAATGCCAAATCAACATCAGCAAGTAGAAAAAAGATAATGAAATGCATGTTCAGAAAACAGTTTAATAGAAATGAAAGTTTATGCAACCAATAAAAAGTGTGACTCATCTGTACTTTTTCCACCCCTACTGCAGACTGATGTTCCAAAAATCTTTCCCAGAATTAGTATGTGGAGAGTGTTTATAAGTTGAAGTCTGTTTATAAGTTTAAAACTCAAGAGCAGGCAGCTAGTGCACAGAGGGTTTTATTCTTTCATCCTACTCAATGTGTTACCCATAAAAAGGATGACCACTCAGGTCTATAAATGGTCCATGAAGATTTCTGGCCTGTAAACTGACTGAAGTCATTCTCTCTTTCCTAATGGCATTGGATTCACTGGTGTGTACGGAAAGGAATGGCTGTGCGGTGTATTTGCAGGCTGATTGCACCCTATGGCCCTGCCCACCACCAGAATAAACCACATAGCCAGCTAGGCTAGACAGGGCTGTGCATTGCTGGCCTACAACTCACTCAGCGGCGTTTCTGTCGTCTTCCCGCTGTTGTCCGTGGAGTTGGTGTGTTTGTGGCTCTGCGCAGCCGTTGGTAGGTAGTGATGCACTGATTGTTCAAAGCTGCCTTTTGTCTCTCTTATCCTTCCATCTCCTAAGACAAACAGCCAGTGTGAGTCTACTCTGCCAGCTCCTCATAAATTGCAGGTCACTCATTAACAGCCTTTTCAGGGTCTGTTCCAAAAACATTGTGAGAAAACTTTAATTTATTTTTATTTAGTATTATTTAGCATCATTATGCAATTATTATGTTAGTCATGGAATACTATTTTTTTGAATAGCCAAACCACCAAGCATTACAGTGAAAAAGATAACAATCGCAGTCTTAACACCATGCTTCTAGGACACCTCTGTTGTTGTTCTAATGCAGTGATGCATATAAGGGTTTTCTTTGTTGGAAAAAAATGCGAAATGTCAGGTTAAAATATGTTCACTTCACTGATTCAGATGATAACAAAAGGATGCCAAAGACGTCGGTCCTAGCAGATCAGTTCAGCAAGAAGTACTGATAAGCCCTTGGCTAATGGAAGTTCTTCATTCTAATATGAAGTGGACAAAACAAATTATCATTTTTTTAATGAGCAAAACTGTTTTGAGTTGGTGAAGCTTCTAGTTTTTCACTTTCTAGAAGGAGCAAAAGCAATGCATCAGCGTAATGGAATGATAACTGCACAGTTGTTCCCCTTTGGGAGCAGTGATATGCAAAGATGAAACTCAGGTCTGGCAAAACTCATTCATTTACGTCATTGTCTCATGGCGTCCTTACCCATGCACGCAATGACATAGTTTGTTTATTTAATATTGGCCTTTTTACAAAGAGAAGACATCAAATTAAATAATTTTGGGTTAATTTTAAGTGCTGTTTTGTTTCTTTCAGTTCGAGCAAGAAGAAAACATTTCTTCTTTTCTTGTTTGATACGTGCTCTTTACTGTCTGAGTAATCCCCTCCAAAACCATTAGTACAATGGGTTAGGTGTACTCATGCCATCTGGCTCTGGTCAGATCAGGATTTGTGATCTATGAATATCTGGAGAGGTAAAATCAGTAAAAGTGAAAGTTTTGAACAGACTTCATTGATATTAGTTTCTTAACTTCCTTGGTTAGAAGATTATGTGGCTTGAAAGAGTGAGAAAGGTTGGGAAACTTTATGAAAACAGAGCCAAAATAAATAAATCCAGTCCAACTGAGGTATGACTTCGTAGGTAATGCATCCACACAGCAGGTGTATTTTATCTAAACCTCATAAATATTTTACATGATCCTTTGTAGAATTACTGCATACTCTTAAAAAAAACACCAACCCTCATGAATTGTTTATATAAAACAGATAAAACAGAATGGGGAAAGAACTGGCTTAACAATTTCACATGCAGAACACAGCAGGCCAACTACTGATTTATTGAAAAGTGACTTTTCCTGCTGGTGTAGAATACTACTTCTCCCATAAGCAAGATTCAACCAGTGCTCAGCAAGCACCAAAAAGGCGGCACTAGGAGGGGTTGAAATGGGAGTCAAAGTGCAGCCGACGGGGCTATACCAAATGTCACCTCTACAGATGTAGAGAAATGTGTGTGTGTCTTTTTTTTGTTGTTGTTTTTTTGGTTGGTTGGTTTGGGTTTTTTTGTTTTTAATATGCGATTGAACTGATATCTCAGCATCAGGCCCACTACAGTTGTGTGTAAGAGAGTAACTCTGTGAAGAAGAAGCTAAGTAAACAGTCATCTTCTGACTGCACTGGCTTCAAATTTCCTGGCAAACATGTTGTGCTAAACAGGCCAACAGCAAACTGATCAAATCATGGTGGCTTTTTTTAAAAAAACACATTAATTTTCTAATCTAAGTGACTTCATTTTCTATTTGTGTTCATTCCAGGTGGTGGAATTTCATGAAATGAGTATTGAATTTCTAGCTTTTTGTACCAAATTCTTATGTGGCTTTTGGCATTGGTTATTCCTGATGTGACTGTGATCCTGAATTTTAACCTGACGTTATGCCAGATTTGCTATGTCTTTAAAACCTTTCTAATCATTGAGTGGATGGGCTGTTGTGGAGCACTCTCTGAAGAGACCTCTGCATGATATGGACAGCATCTACTCTCCTTCCACCCCAAGCAAGAAAATCCTAGGCATGAACACGTGTGATGTGTAGTATTGGGAAATGTTTTGTGTTGAGTCACCACAGCAACTAATTATCTTAATATTTTGGTTCTGAGTTTGTCTTAACTTGATATTTCAATTACGCCTTGCACCAAAATGGACTTGACTGCTGGTGCAGCAGAACAGGTTCATCCATCCCAATAGTTGATCTATCCGATTGCATGGATCCCAATCCATCCCTGAGGTTGCATTAATTGGTCCTAAGTGCAGTATATGAAAAGTTCCCAAACTGTGATATAATACTACTGTTGTAATGCAGTGCAACATATCTGGGTCATCAAAACCATGATGCTTCCTGTAATGGTTAGAAACTTGATAGATACCTCAAAATATTTTAGAAATTGTCTGAAGGACCTCCTTGCCTTCCTATTGCAGAAGCCGTCTCACAGAGACACAATATATATAGGTAGCCAGGACCTTCCCTTGTGATATCAAAGTTGCCCAGAGCAGGGGAAAAAAAATAAAGGCAAAAAAAAAAAGCCATAATCCTAGTTTGTTTGCTTGGGAGCCCTCAAAGGCCAGGGTGCTTGTGCTGAGGGAAGGGCAATAGGGTATCTGAGGTGTGACTCGGAGTTATGGACCACCAACTTTCCCCTTCTCTCCTTAGGACAGCAGATAACCCAATTTCAAAGGTTCACAGGTCTTTTTCTCTGGCTCTGCATCCCACCTGTGCCCCTTTTTTCTTCTGTCCTTCCTGTAGTAGGAACAGCTCAACCTCCAGTTCAAGTTCCTTATTCCAGGAGGCAAAATCCAATTTTGCCTACCTTGCTGAGAAGTCCTGAGATAGCCCTGTTTGTAGCCATGATTCTATGGAGCTAGAGAGCATCTTATAGACCTTGCTGTGTCTCTGTGGGTTCCCTGTGTTTCTGATGCTAGTTTGACAACAAAAGCTCAATGTTACTTCTTAGCTGAAGTAAAATCTGGAGCATTGCACATGAATATAGTATTTTTACAGGCATTGCTAATCATCTCTCTACACTTTTCCTTGTAGGGGTTCCTTTGGAGCTATTTCTTGGGTATAACTGATCAAGTTTGCAGAAGACCTTGTAATTGGAAAGGAAGTGAACAGAATCAGAGTCTGTAAAGTCTGATTCTTTTCTATAAAGACCTGGAAAGAACAGAGTTTTGAGACTGCAAATGAGAAGAGTAGTCAATTACTTGAAATCTTGCTCCTGGGGAGAAAGAGTAGTGAACACTGTTACACAAATGGGGGTAGGAGTATAAGCAGTGACTGCGCTGCTCCAGCCTGGAGTTGGTTTTAACTTGTTGCATTTTTTTTGAGGCAATAGTGTTCTAACTTTTAGTGCTGCCTGTCCAGGGAAGTGTAACCCAATAGCATCTGGTGCTTTACTGCGTACAGTCAGTGATCACTTTATATCCGTTATTTCCTGGAACAAATACTCAGCTGCAGACTACAGATTATTTAAAAACAAACCAAAATAATGGAGGCCTTTCCCATAGCCGCTCACATCACAACTGACTTCTGTTTATCAGTTGCAATCTAATTTTATATTCCTGATTAAATTTTTTTCGGGGGTGGGGGGGTGGGGGGGTGGGGGGGGTGGGGTGTGAATAATCTAAGCTTCCTGGAAAAGTGAGATGCTCTTGTAGGGAAACAAATAGCAACCCTGAAACTGTGGCGTGAGCAGGATGTTGTAACCAAGACATTTTCTGTGCATTTTTCTTCTCTTACCTTGCTGCTCTGGAGCAGAGCACAGGGCTTGTGCTCAAAGACAGCACCGTCACTACACTGCTTTTTAACTTTCTTTGCCCTTTTTCTTTCTTCCCTTCCTCTCTTGTTTATTTGGATTGGAGCTTGTTTGAAGCAAGAACAGTGTTGATGCAAAATCTAGCCCATGGGTCTCAAACTTTACAGGAGACTCAAGAGGCTGTTTGTAATTATAATTCTCATTTTCTATATAATTCCATTTCCTTTAAATTTTTCTCACTTTCATTTGCAAAGTCCTTGGAGAAGTAAACCCAGAAAGCTGAACCATGACTTTTTTCTTTTTGGACTTTGCTCTGGCGGAATTTGTTCTTGCTCTGCTCCCGTGCAGGCCGCTGGTAGACTCTTAACTGCTTTGGTAACCCCGAACCAGTTTAAACCCAATCGAGTTGGAAAACGGAGCATCTCAGAAGGGAAAGCAGCCAGCGATAGCACGCAGCGCGAGAGTCCTCGTAGGGAGCGGATGGTAGGTGGGATCCTGAGCATCCCTGTGGGCAGTGCAGGGGCTGGTGCTGCGCCCGCTGGGGAGCCTCGAGGACATAGGCTATAATGGTATAGGCTATAACACAGCACTGCAGACCTGCCCAGGTGCTCGGCAGGTGCCTATTTGGAGACATTGGCGATAGCTGAGCTGTTACTCTGATTTCCAATCAGCTCCAATCAGATTGGAGCTGATACTCCAAAAGAAACACTTTTGGAAGGCTGGTATGAGTTTAACAAGAACTTAAAAATTTTGGTTTGAATGGATTTTGGTTAGGGTTAGGTCTTATTCAATCCCCCTTTTGCAGTCCCACCAGGGAGGCATAGAGACTGCTTTCTGACCCTGGGTGTTAGCAAATAGCACGTGCTCTGGTAGCACGTTCCCCTGAGGGAAGATCTGAACACGAGGCCCAGGGACAGTGTTTGTACACAGTCATCGCTCCACATGCCAGGAGAGCTCTCGCTGTCCACAGTCTGTCTGCTCCGTGTTTCCCTGATCGCCTCGCTGCTGCCAGCCCTTGTCATGGCCTTGAAAGGGTAAGCCCTTGGCTCTTCGCAGCTCTTCAGCTTGGGCTGGCGAGCCCAGCATACTCATTAGCTTCATTAAACGATATTGATTGGAGACAAGGGTTTAACCCTTCATAGCAAGCCTCAGTCCTGTGGCACAGAGAGCAGCCAGACAAGTGAGCTTTTCAACAGTAAACAAGATTATCCTCATCTCTGCAGACAGGGTACGCAGCAGGAGAGCCATGATTCAGTTAGCAAAAGTCTGGCTCAGACTTGTACCACATCTCAGTTCCTGACCTGGTTTTCAAAGGTGCAATGTCTCTGGTATCTGCAGTTTTCAGATTCCCTGAGAAACTCTGTGGTTCCTCAGATTTGTTGTCAAACTTTTTTAAGAACCTAGAGCCTTTCAGGTTCCCTGCAGGAGCCTTCCTGAGAAGGTAATACATTGCTGGGGGAGCTCCCCCCTGTTTCAGCCTCAGTCCCAAGGCTCTGGAAATAGGCCACTATTTTTTAGCAATACTTTTTGCCAATTTTTGTTGTCAGGTCCATGGAGGAAGTAACCTAATTCATTCTCCTTTAGGTTGTACCAGTCATTTCAAGCACTTTTGATCGGTAGAGATGGGGACAACTGCCTAGCAGAATTAAACCCAGAAAAGATGCCCTTGCTTTTATTCATTACTTTAAACAGACCTCTTAGAAGTAGTCTGCAAGCCTCCAGAGTCTGCTGAACTGGTTATCACTACACACAGTTATGGGAACTGTGGCAAACACATTATAATATATTTTCATATTTCCCATATAGCTATTAAAATCCCTTTCTCTAGTCAAGATGAGTATGCCCATAAATTGAAGTCAGAAGATTTTTTTAAATGTAGAGGCATTAATGTGTCCAGTGATGCTGCAAAGCCTATGCGAGGTGCTGCGTATTCTACTTCTGTCACTTGTCAGCCTTATCAGACCTGTATTGATTTAAAATCCATAGTTCATGACCTGGGGACCTATTTTCTACTGAATGAAGCACATTTAAAAATATATGAGAGACCCTCAGTCTCTTTGTTATTGTGAATTCTGAAAATAAAAGTTCACTTTTTGAACTCCAACTGGAACACTCAGTGATGCTCCACATTAAATTCCCATCCAGAAAAATATTACTGGAAGCTCCAATGAGCATAAATTTAAACGCAGGTTCTATTTCCCTAGATTTGAAGCCAATAATGTTGTTTTGGTTCATATTAAAGGAATTCTTCTGTTGACAGTCATACAACATATTTTGTGGTGAGCTGGAAATATGAGCAAATAACAAAGGCTGCAGTGTGGACAAAATAAATGATAGAAAACGCTGAATTAGGAAAAGGTTGTGCTATTGAAAAACAGTAAGTTTGAGATGTTTATTAACATCTGGATGTTGTTTGTGAAAAGATGGAATGATGGCTGATGGGAGTTTGGAAAAGAAAGAAACTCGAAGGGCATTGAATTTCTCATGCCTGTTTTCATGCAGACTGAAGCAGCGCTTGTCTGAACTGGTGCATTTTTCAATATCTGAAGCAGCAACAGAACACCTGTAAAAATGTGTAGTGATAAAAAAAGGTGAGGTGGTTTTACGCTGCTTCTCTCTTAAAGTGAGATGGAACGTGTTACTTAGCAAAAGAATGTGGTAAGATTACGCAGTCTGTCTTATGGGAGGAAAACACCCATCCTTTTCAAAGGTTTCTTTGGACTTAGGGATCTATTTTAGCCTGTGAGTCAATATTTTGTTTTGCTTCCTACTTGCTGGAAAAAAAGCTGGTTTTAAAAAAAAAAAAAAAAAAAGAAAAAAACCCCAAACAAACAAAAAAACCTAACCAACCAACCAAAAACATAGAAGTGAGGTCACTACAAGCAGAACTATTGCCGATATTCCTTCTAGCCAAAGCTCAGGAGCAAGGTGAGATACCAGTAGAGGTGCATGGACATTACTACTTGATTGCAAAATACAGAGGAGAAGAAAGCTTGGCAAGATTAAATCCTTAGGGAGTATCTCATGTCTGTTGCCGTCTGCTTCTCTACAAGCTCAAGGCAGAAAACATTTGATGTCTGTAGAGTTGTGGGACACTTTGCTAACCAGGGACGCATTATAAACGTTACAGGAGAAGAAGACATCACAAAGGGCTGGCCCTAATGACATCTAATTCTGTATATCTACGTAGTTACAGAAGCAGAGCTCATAAAGCTTGACTTTGGAAGTGCATTTAATGTGCCTTCACTGCAAGCCCCTCAAACAGCAAAACTATATGAACATAAAATTCTTCTGTCTAAGCACCATTTGACGTTAACTAGTATGTATTTGTGCTGGCTGCTTCATCTTGCCATTTAGAAATACCTTCAGTTGATGGCTGAAATCCTGTCCCTATTGAACTCAAGGATAGACTCCTGTGCATTTCAGAAGGGACAGGATTTCACTCCATATACTTTTGCAATGGAGATTAGGCTGTGATATACCCGTATAATAAATTTGTTGTTCCTTGAATCAGCCGTAATTATTTTTTGCCTATGAATCATCACCAGATCAAAATAAAAATGCAGTACGCATAAAGCAAATAGTAGGGAAAAACATGAACTTCCAAAGCAAAACCCAAAAGGTTTCTATATGCTAATTATCCACAAGGGTCGTCTTCTCTTTATTTATGACTGTAGTTTAGATCAGTGGTTTTTAACTGTTTCCTTTCCCAGACTGCTACTACAATCTGTACTGATGGAGTAGGTTCCTTTTCATACCTAGCACAGTGAACAGGATATAGTAGCAGTCACCTTGACATCAGTGTGCAATATCAAGGTTGCAAAGCTCTGTTGCCCTGTTTTGACAAACAAAACCTGGAGGAAAGGGAGAGTATATTTCCAGCTCAGAACATGATGTCTTTCTTCGATGTAACATGATGCCTTGGTTCTGTTTTTCAAAAATGCATGTTTGTGCCAAAAATGACAATTTAAAGGGCAACACTGAAAGGAGTCATCACTTTCTAGATACATATATGCCTACAAGCAATGACTTTGTTTACAAAAGGTGGTTGCAGACTTTGCTTTGTATTATAAGCAGTTCTAGATATCACCGGCATATTGCTGAGAGAGAAGCATTTCATCCAGCAGACTTTCACTTGATAAACTGCGTGGCATTGTACAGGGGAGGGAGGAAAGAGGATGTTCCTTCTGAAAGAGAGATGCTTTAACTCTGAAGGTTTGTTTTGCTTTAAGTGAAGCCATCCTTTCCCCTTTTCTGTAGTTCCTCTTCCCAGATTTAAGCAGACCATACTGATCTCTTGTGAATTGTCTCTGCTCTTGTTGTTCATAGTTTTCCTTCTCTTCCTAGTCAACAGTCCTTACAAGACAGGAATAAAATGCATAACAGGCAGAAGGAGTTACTACAGAGGCAAAAATAGCAACCTCATTGCCCACGATACGATACACAATCATTTGGCTGTTGCCTACCCTCTACCCTTTCTCTCTCCTTTTGGGTTTAAGGTATGTAGCTGTTACGCAGATAGCTTGTATTGAACGTTTCGCTGTGCAGTGCGTGCAGCTTGTATGTTTTTATTCAGAGCATGATTCATTTGGTGCTTTATGAGGTTTTGGTGCATGCCTTGTGCATGCAGCCCCATGAATTATGTCCCTGTAGGAATGTTGTCTATTATTAGCTCTGCAGAGTGGACACTGTGACTCTCTGGGAGGCTGCTGTGATAAAGAGCCTTATCACAGAAAGGTCATGTGCTATTTCTATTAACTCTGTTGATGTAATTGAGAAAAGGTTATAGCCTAATAAACTGAGGATCAGGCTGGAGCTGGGGCTTCTTAATCCTGTCCCTGAGAGTAATGCCTCCAATAGCCTTGCAAAGATACACAGGGCCAGATGCTGTAAAGTGGTTTGGTACCCAAATCCCACCAAACTCAGACTAAATGAAATCAGGAAGCATTTGGGTACCTGAATCCTTTTGTGTATCTGGTATTCTGAGCCTGCATCTACTTGTTGAGTGGGATGTGTAATACTCATAGTAGCATTGTTGGAATCGACCTGTAAATATGGTTTGGTTGTTTTTTAAAGATCTCTTAAAGAGAAAGTTGCTTTCAGTGCCAGACATTGGTGTTAAGATTTAATTCCCCTGTCATTTACTGAAATTTCCTAAAAATCTACCTCAAAAAATAATTATTTGATCTGTTAGGAGATAGTGAAGTGCAAGCATAAATAATGCAGAAATACATAGAAAATGGTGGGCCTCTGGACTCCAGTGTTGGTTTCTCTGACTCAGACTGATGTATGCCAAGTTTACTTTAGATCTTTTATTTAAATATGTATCTGTGTCTACAGTTATATGGAGCTCTGCTTGTCAGTTTAGAAACTCTGCAACTGAATGTTACAGAATCCACATCACTTTCACAGCAGTTTGTGGCAAGAATCCCTTGAGAAATGGTTGAGAGCGCATAAGTTTGTTGCCAAATAATAATAATGTTTAGTGACTCAGAAACTGCCATCTGTTACGTAGACTCTTAACTCGAGCTCTGCATATTGAAATAGGCCCTGAAACATCTGCAGGTTTCCCTCTTGACGTTTGGGCTAAAGCATCCACCTAGCTGGAATCTCCCACCTCATCTTCAACCCTTTCCCCAGAGATATTTACTTATCACGGCTGTTTGGGGTTTTTAACCTATCATAGCATACTGTCAACCATATCCACTCTCCGAAATATCTCTGATTTCATGCTCTTCAACTGATGCTTCATTCCAGCCGCTATAGCCCAATATTTCTGTGGTGTTCCCAAGGTGAAAATTACGCTCTTAAAGACTTTTGAAATCCGGGGGGGCAATGAGAGTTGTACCACCTGCGTGGGTAATACCTGAAGCACCGTATGCTCCTGTCCAAACTGCAATGTTTGTCAAGTGAGCCGGCTCCCCGTTGGGCATCTGGAGCGACCGCAGCGGCCCCGTGCACATCCCGCACTGCTGTGCGCTGGGGAGGCAGCTGCGCAGCCCTCTGCGGAGCTGCTGTCTATGCACTTGATGTTGGCCACCCGCTCCATGCCTTGCTCTCTGGATGCACCTTTGAAGATTTTAGGTACCCCTGAAAATGTGCTGCAGGAGCGGAGTAAGGCACAAAGGGTCTTGTAAACTTGCTGCTCTTCATCAGTCTGACTCCAAAGTCTTCCCGTGCTTTGTAGTCAAAATTCGGTCTGGTCTCCCTTAATCTTTCCACCCTCCCTGCTGCTTGCCACTTTGCATAGCACAGAATAAACCTAATCCCAGCATTTGAGAAATTCTGAAGGAGCAAAATAGGCCATTGCATTTAATGGTATGGTGTTTTGGTAGCACTCTCTCTCTCGTACTGTTGTGATCTGGTGGGAAGTATCTGGTGGGAAGTACCCAGAACTAGTCCCTGTGCACAGGGATCTTCTAGGCAGAGGTGAGCCACAGGAGCCGACCGAATAGTCAGCATGGCTTGACTTTCATCTTAGATTTTCCTTCTTTTGAGGAAGGTGGAGAAGGAAGAAGGCAAGGGACAAAGACTGGAAGCTGAAAATAGCATTAGACCTCATGGAGGTCTGTGCAACTTAGCTATGAAATACAGATGTGAATGGAGGATGTATTGATGCATGGGTGTTTGCACGTTACACATTGTATTCCTTTCAGATAAGTAGCCATAGATGAACATTAGAGGAAGCGACACTTGTATAGTTTTGATGCTTGGGCTTATTTTTATACACTGAAAACGAAGCTCAAGGAATTGAGAGAGAACTCCAAATCACAGGTCAGCCACAGGGAATGCCTTTCCGTTTGTTTATTCTGTAGTTGTTCCAGTACGTATAAAGACATCGTAGTCCAGGAAAATGTCCTAATGCATTTATGTGATATGATACTGGCTAAGGATAGGAAGAATCTACAGCAACACATTAGTTTTAGCCAGAAACTGACCTTGTCTAAATATTACCACAAGATTCAAGTATCTTACCAGAAGAGTGGCTATGAATAAATCTCTTCAGAAGCACTGAATAGAGAGATTTTGCATCTGATGTTACAGAGAAATAAGATTCCTGTAAAGGAGTAAATTCCATCTGGAGATAGATTCCCTTGTGGACAAGAGCAATGATTCCTCTAAAACAGCTTTACATGACAGTATACTCACTTAGATAATTTTTTTTTTTTTTTTACTACTCATTACACAAAAGGAGACATTGTTTAATTAATTCAAACAGTTATTCACATTTTGAATTCACAGGAAGATTTGAATTCTTAATGATGGTGATGACTCATGGATTAAACATCCCTGAGAAGCTTTCACCTCTGCCTCACCAGTGAAAATATAGATATATGATCCATACCCCACTGTCTTTCCCCTATTTGCTGGTCACATGTGTCCAGTGTGGGCACAGTGTGAGACAGATGTTTAAGCAGCTGGAGCTGGTTTCCTCTAAAAGCACAGGTAGAGGGAAAGATGCAGGAAGAGAACTGAAACTGGGGGGAGTGCCACAGAGCTGTGGAGAGCTGAGATTTTGCTGTGGCCCTTGGGGCAGCCATGGGAAAGTACTAAAACATAGGTCCAGCGTACACTTTAAAAGTTTTGCTGGCATAGAAATGTCAGTGAGGAGTGAGAGCCCTTTACTGATGTGGCAATAGCAGTATAGCTCCAGTGCAAATGCTGGCCAAAAAATCCATTTGCTACTGTAGCATGTTCTGCTTAAGGACTAGATACAAACCACATGGACGGAACAACCTTTTTTGGCCAACTCCTAATTGTGCTTACCCTAGGAGAAGTTGCTGGTATGCCTATAGCTTTTTAAACTCAAAAAGGCCGTAGACCAAGAATTAGATGCATGTCCTCTCTCATTTTTGTCAAGGGCTGATCATGGCGTGTGGATTACAGATTAATTCATGGATTAATTTATGCTGAGCCAGCGCTCAGATTAGTTCAATGCCTTTGCATCAACATTTAGTGTGGAGAAGTAGAACTGCTTCAGTCTATAACATAGTTCCTAAAACTGCCTTGGTACCAGATGATTAAGAAGTGGCAAACATGACTTCAATATATGAAATAGATTTTTCAGGAGGGTCTGGGAATTAGCGACCAATAAGTCTAATGTCTGTATCAGGAAAACTGTGGAAAGTGTAGTAAAAAGTAGACGCGTAAGGAGACACATAAATAAGGTATGATAGGAAAGAGTTATAATTGCTTTTCTAGAAGGATCTCGTCCCTTGCAAATTTATTAAAGGTTTTTCTAGAGTAGTTACTAGCATGTGTGAAAAGTTGATATGGTAGGTCTGAATTTCCAAAACAGCTTTTGGAAAACACTTGAAAACACTTGAAAAGGAACAAAACCACTAAGCAGTGCAATTGTCCTTATATGAGTCGGTAACTCATTAAGAAACGGGAAACAAAGAGTTGGATTCAGTGGCCTAAAAATAGGCCCTTTGTGCCACCTGGGATGCTCTGCGATATCCAAGACCTCTGCATGAAGCTGACAGAGGTGACCTGGGATTTAAGGGAAACGTGCTTGTTGGCACCATACAGGCTATGCCACACACAAAATTAAATGAGATGTTTTTCTTTATACAGTGAATCTCATTCAAACTGTAGGAATAGATAATGAGTTTTCACAGGGAAGGAGATCGCTGGAGTCTCCTGGAGATCAATGTTAGAGCCAGCGCTGCCCAAATTGTTCATGGATGATCTGGCAAAGGGTGATAGAGAACGATGAAAGGAAGTTTCAGAGGAGAAACAGAGCTTACTTCAAAATGGTGTAGAAAGACTGCATTTCATAACTAGGTGATAAAATGCCATCTGATACTTACTGTTGATAAAAGCAAAGTAGTGCGCTTTGGAGAACAGCCTTAATTTCACATATACAGTGATAGGCTGTGAAGTAGCTATTTGTAATCACAAAAGATCTTGCAGTCATTTTGGACAGTTCTGTGAAAATGTCAGTTGAGTGCTCAGTGAGGGTCAAAGAGGCAAAAAGAGTATTAAGTGGTGTTCGGAAAGGAATACAGTAGAAAAACAGGAGAAACAGTTGTGCCACTGTAAGAGCTGATGGTGTGCTCATGAATCCTCCATTCTCAAAAAGAATGAGTAAAGAGAAAGCATACAAAGAAGGAAGGCAGCGATGACCAGAGATACAGAATGGCTTCCTTTCAAGGCATGACTAAATACATTACAGCTCTTCAACATGAAAAAGAAATGACTGGGAGGGAGGAATATGATAGAGAGCTATCAAATAAAGAGTAGCAGAGAAGGTAGACAGGGAACAGCCATTCACTGTTGCTCTGCTGCTTCTGTTACATGATGCCAAGTGAAATAACAGGTTCAAAAGTTCAGAATAGGCAGAGGAATTTTCTTCCACGATCCATAGTTAAGCTCTGGCAGCCATTGCCACAGAGCGCTGTGGGGACCAAAACTCTACCCAGGTTCAAAAAGCAACCAGACAAACTCATAGAAGAAAATTTCATTAGCAGCTAGGATACATGAGTGCATGCTTCTGGTTTGAGAAGTCCTAAATCTGTTGATTGCTGGGAGTGCATTCTGGCAAAGCATCGCTGGGTGCTTAGCCTGTTCTTACAGTCTGATTTCAGCATCTCTTACTGGTCCCTGTCCAAGAAAGGATACTGAGCTGGAGGATACAGCACTCTGGCCTAGTATAGCTATTCTTACCTTTCTAACCCATGTTTTTTTCCCTGTGAGGAAAGTGCCTATTTGATTCAACAGCTCCCCTGAGACACAGGTGATAAAAACAATAACTTGCTGCATCTGGATGTGAATTAAGCTTAAATCAGCAGTGTCCTAGTTTCCCATTGTGCAAACCTGGTCATATTGTAAAGTGCTGTGAGACTGTGAGCAGGTAATACAAGCAGTACAGGATACTGATGCTATTTCTTACCTTTTCTGAATGCTGCATTTCTCTAAAAAGCTTCAGTCTTCCCATCCTCTAGTGATACTCAGACAACTCTTGAGCTACTTGTGTTTTAGCTTGGTGTGAAAGTGAGCTCATCAACCAGAAGTGAAGGAAAACGAACAATATCTTTTAGACTTAATTTGGAGCTCTGTTAACCCAGTTGAGAGAAATACTCCCTTATTGTATACATTTTTAAAAGGGGGGACAGTGGATAAAAACAATGCCTTTTTAATTTTTTTGCCTTTTTTTTAATAAAAGCTTTTATAAAGGTTTTATAATCCCTATAGTGTTAACCGTGCTGTCAGCTGTTAACTTCAGACATTATACTTCGAAATAATTTTTCTCCATTTGTGTTTCCTGATCCTCCAGTTCTTCAGTTTCTGGTGCCTTTGTGGTATGGCACAAAGCTCCCCAACCTCTCACTTGCTAAAAACCAAGCTGCCAATTATTAATCCCTTCAGAATAAATTCTAGCTTGCATAGGTTTGTTAGTTACCACAATCTTTTTCAAACAGCAAACATAATGTAGAGTCTAAATGCTGAAGGAAGACGTAACTACTAAGACATAGATAAAATGTTACCAAGAAACTAATGGTTTCCTCATATAGGTCTTGCTTGGACTAGCTAACTGAAAAAGTTCTTGGGGAAAATTGTTAACAGAATGCTCACTCTTGTTGTCTGGTTCCCTTTCTCTGCCAGAAGCAGACAATGTGCAAAGCAATCAGTTAAGAAGTGGCCCTATGTCCACCAAATTTCCATAGGTATAAATGACAACAAGCCCACCCTGTCCTCCCTGGTTTGTTTTTGGTTTGGGAGTTGGGGTTTTGTTGGGTTTTTTTTTTGTTTGGTGGGTTTTTGTGGGTTGGTTTTTTGGGGGTTTTGGTGTTTTGTTTTTTTTTTTTAAGTGCAGGTAATTTTAATGAGTTAGAAATATTTTCTTAGAGGGCGCTAAAATCCAGATTAAAGCAGCGTCACGTAAGCCACAAATAAGCACAAAGATAAGTTTAAAATACTTAGGAGTTTTTTTCACACTTCTACAATATTTTTCTTGATCCTGGACAGTGATGGCAGAAGGCTGATGTGGCAGAGAATTAATGATAGAGTGAACTCAGTGATCCTCACTTATCTGAGTTCAGAGCCCTGCAGAAGTAAACAGATGCATTCATTGCCTGGGACCATGAGGGCCAGAGCCTGTTATTGTGGGTTTGTATTATCCATATGTTTTGGGGGAAGCTTCTGCCTTTCTCCTATTCCTATTAATGCACTTAAAGGAGAAGAGGTGGGAACTCTCACAGGATTGGCTTCTTTGAAAAGCAGCAATCTCCTTGTCTTTAGTCACTGCTTAAGGATATTGAGTATTTTGGGGAAAAACAAACCTACCTCAAAACTATGGATTTGTTTGGAAGAAAAGAAACCATCGAGTAGGAGAATTCACTCTTAAGTCAATCAACTGAGGATTTAGGGACAGAATTGCATTATTGTTATCACAAACTCATAGATGGCACAATAAATAGAATTGTTCATTTGATGCTTTTTCTCCCTCACTTTCCAGAGTAAGAGAAAGTTTCTTGAGAATCTAGATAGCAGGCTTTGAAACGAGGTGGCCTCAGGAAAGGTATGAGTTAACTGTCCTCTTTTATGTCTGTCATGGATGGGAGAAGAGTGGTTGGAAAATCTAATGAAAATAAAATCTGCTCTGCTGAAGATGGAAAATATAAGCATGGACAATCAAAGCATTATTTGTTACTTGACTGCTGTGGTTAGATGGGACTGCTCACTAGGGAAGATATATATTGAATAGTTTCACAGTGGCAAGAGTGCTAATTATGTGGGAACTGTCTTGGAGCAGAACAAAATGCTGCAAACACCCTTGCTGTGCCATCACCCTCACCAAAGACGAAACCAAAAATCCTGCCCGTTTCTCAGCGTTTCTTCCTCTTCTTGATTAAAAGTTGCTTTCATTTCCAAATGGAGGGTGAAAAACAAAGTAGCAATCAGCGTAACGAAATAACACCCACAGGTGCTGCTTGCCATTGTGGTCTCGTGTTCAAGGCAAGGGCTGGGGCTGTCGTGGCCCTGGTGGCTCTAGCAGGGCATCACTGGCCATGACTAGCCCCCCCGGGGCCCTCCCATGCCCTGCCTGGTTTTATTCTGATTTGTTAACTTTTCTTTGAGAGAGGAATGGTAATTTGGAAGAGAGGAAGGGTTTTGGCTTGCATGCTGGGAGAAGAGTCCCAGTGGTTAAAGAACTGGGGAGCAGCCCTGAGCTGGTCCTGTGCCACCCCCACCACATTGCCACCACCCCAAAAGATGTTCCTACACGGTGACGGCAGCTGTGGGCCCTGTGGGGTTGGGAGGCCCCAGGTCCCATTGGAGCGTGCACCAAGGGACTCGGGCCAGAAGACCAGGTGCTGCAACGGCAAGAAGATCTAGGTGGACACCAAGGCTGGATGGGGATGAAAGCAAACATGGAGTCTGAACCATTCTGTTGTAGCTGTGTCCCGTTGTGGCTACATCTACTTCTAACAAAAGCATTACATTTTCTCCCACCCTTTCTTTTGTTCTGTGCTTGCTCGTGGCAAGGGGCATCTCTACCCTCCTTCTCTTGCAATTGTGGTGGAAACAGCACACCTTGACACCCTGGGCCTCTTCCTCAGCATTCATCCTGGCCCAGGTTTGTCCTTTCCTCTGGCTTGGGACATTCAGCCCTGGGATGCTCTGGCCTCTCCTTGGGCAGGTAAAAGTCAGTCCAGGTGGTCTTAGTAAGACTGTGTTTCAGGTTCTTTTCTCTTCAAAGTACTTTAGAAGCAATGGGCAATGCATCTTCTCTGAGCTTTGCTTTAGTACCGACAAGTTAAAATTCCCACAGGAGGAAACTTGGGTAACAAGTCCCCGGATTCATTCCTGGTATCTCCATGGCACATCTAATAATGTCCTGGTATGTTAGGATGTAATGTATTTCAGCCTGAATGTGGATAAAATATCCTTGATAAAGGAAGTCCAAGTATTTGTTGTTGAGGGTAGCCAGCAAATTGACAGATCATACTGTGCTGGCACAGCCATCAGTAGTCTCTATACTGCATCTGGATATGGCAGTTTTTCATTAACTTTATTATTTCCCCGAAAGTTCACGCAGGAGAGCTCAAACATATTTTCCTTCTGTCCCAAAGGCTCCCAGTAGCTTGTGGCTCTGGCCTTAGTCTTGTATTTTTCTCCTGTTTACCCCTCCACCAGTTTGGACAGAGAGAAAGTTATTGGTTTACAGTGCCTTTATAGCCCAATGCTATTTTTGTGATTCTATAGCAACTAAAATTCTTGAAGAGGATGTGGGAATTTTCTGTCCAATTTTTTTGACAAATATCTGTCACTTGGTTTGCCTACTCATTCCCTTGTTACTGCCTACGTAGCCTTCAGTTCTGCCCTGGAAAGACATGGAAAACTCACAGAGGCAGGAGAAAACCCACTTGTTAGTGCTGACATTTAGAAGCTGGGGGTGTATTACACAATTCGGCAGCTTTGTGGGGAGCAGCTTATGACATTTCTGCTTTCCCCTGCCCCTCGATCCTGTCCCTGCCCTGTGCTTCAGTGTTGCTCCTCAGTTTTACTGGTAAGATTGTTAAAAAATACCTTTTTCTTGATGCTTTACTTCTGAAAGAGACGGCAGATAGAGAGTAGCTTATAATCCACCAGGCCAAACAAGCTCAAGTGTATGGATCCAGTGGTGCAATGCAAGATACCAAACTACGTTGTCTGCTCCAGGCTGGATTAGCTCCCTCAAGCTATTGAGGGCCCATTGTGCCAAGCCCTGTCCATACACACACATCCCTAGTGACCCCTGACCAAAACACGTGCGGTAACTGCACGTAACCAGAGACAACCTACTATCAGATGAGAAGGGAATAGGTGAAATGGCCAGGTAGGCTGGTTGGACAGTCACTGCGTACCGACTGCATGTCACCCAGTAGCTACGTGTCCCACTGCCCGTGCAGTTGTTGACGGCGTTGTCCTATAGGCAAGCACTAGTTGAAGCCAGAAAAGACATCTGTGATATTGGTAGGGTGTCGAAAGGAAACAACGTATGGTGAGAATGATATCTGTCACTTCAGGCGCGGGTATGTGGGTGTTATTCTGTACCCACATTCTCAGGCTGAGGATATTATTGGTACTTGTATGGCATCAGTGATGGAGATACTTATTTTTGCCTACCTCCGAGTAAGTCCTTCTGATGAAGACCTCTCTGTGGTGACATGTGGTGTCATTGTTTGGCAGATTGCAGAGCTCACCACTTTAGGGCAGGAAAATATAAAATCTGCTTGTAACTGAAGCTAGTGCAGACTGTGTTGGATTGCTTGGGTAGCCTTACATGGAAAAATGTAATTTCATTTCTGTGAGGCCATCTCCTTGTGCACTCACAGCTGAGGTTGGGTATGTTGCTTTTAGTAGACCTGCTTTACCTTCAGGTGGGTGTCAGGCAGCCATCAGCTGTGACTGCTGCCTCAGCAGCTCGCTGCTCTGCCTGTGGCCGTGCTCCCTGACTCGGACCCAGAGGGTCTCTCTAGACTTCTCTCTCATTTCTGTGAGAGGCTGAGTGGCTCTTGATCACAGTCCTCTACTTGACTTTGGTGTTGGGTTATACTGACTGCATGACGGGATGAATATGATCGTGGTCGAAGACAGTATAGCTACAGGACTTCCTTTGGGTTGACTTGAAGGTGGAATTCATGGAGATGGCTTGAGCAATTACTGCCATTAATTCATGCCACAAACCTTTTTCCAAAGGTCTTTATCAGTGCTGGAGGCACAGCCAAGCAGAAATAAATGTGACCATGAGCTTGTAATGAGTGCATAAATTTGAAGTCAGTCATTTTATTTCATGCTAATGTGTCAGGCTGTAAACTGCGGCAGGTAGGTACTGCACCTGGCAAGCTCTTCTGCGGGGGTGGCACCATTTGGAGCAGGGTAAAAAGGACAACGGAATGTCAGCAAAATCCAATTCATAACATGAAGTGTAAGCTTTTGTTCTGCAGAGAGGCGGATGAAAAGGTCTGGATTGTGGGTCGGGTTTTAAGCTCGCATAATGGGAGTCCTCTTTTTCCAGAGAAGTTGACATTTAACTTGATGTAATCTTCTGATAAAATACTGAAAACTAAGGTCTTTGACCTGGCAAACTAACAGCCTGTAGGAGTATCCCATGGGGAGCCAGTGTTCAAGCAAATAGGGCTTGCAAGATCAGGCAACAGGTGTGAATTTCAGTATGTTTGGTGAGACTGCCTTTAAGCTAGTTATCTTTTATGAGTAACTCCAGTCCTGGGGTAAGTTATGCAGCCTCATATCCTTGTATCTGCTGGCATTATAAGAGTGCCCTGTACCTGGTGATGGGTTACGTTCCTGGAGTGCTCGGGACTCATCAGGATGGTGCTGCCTCAGGCTGTAGACATCAAAGCAGGATCTCGCTGTACACGCATTTGGCATGATTTGGTAGGATATAGGAAGGTTGCACACTTGCGTGTGAGACTCTTCCAGGCTCTGTTGGAAGAGTCTTCACAGAATATTTCCAGCCAGGTTTTGCTTTGAAAATTGCTGCAGAGCACTGGCTTTCACAGGTTTATACTGCTTTGAGTCATTTGCCTGTTTAAATTTTGCATCCAGCGCAATGCTGCAAACAAGTGAGCAAACAGCCACATAACTGTGGTTCCCAGGAGAAAATGATCTGTGTTAAAAGGGAAAAGTGCTTGTTTGGTCACAGCTGAATTACTAATATTCCTATAAATTTCTTCTTTAGGGTTGTGTAACATGTTCGGGAATGTGGCAATAAGAGATGTTGAAATGGGGAACAGACTTAGAGGAGTAGAAATGGAAGGAAGCCAAGCCAGAATACACAGCGAGCCTTTTCCAGAGACAGGTCAGCAGTGATCCAAGTGTATTCCCACAAAATGGAAGTTCAGAAGGGAACCGTAAGCAGTGGAAAATATTACACGCTCAACTTTTGTTACGAACCTCAGTCACTCCAAGTTCACTGCAGAAAAAATGTTCCTAGAGGTTAAAGCCCCTTCATTTTCTTTTCTTTTCCCTTTTTCTTCTCCTATGTTTAAATATTTTTGGGTTAGGTAGGCTAAAACTAGGAGAAAAAATTAACTGTTTTTCTAACATAGGAAAATTTAACAATAAAAATACTTGAGAGCTTTTCATTTATAGCATTTGTCAGGATAAAACATTCATTTCTCCTTAGGAGGAAGGCAGCTCAAAGGAGAAAAGTTTTGTGGAGTATGTTTCCACTTGGCTTTTATCTTTTGTTAGGCTTGAAAATTACTTGCTGCCTTGCTGCTTTCTACCATCTTTGCCGATACAGACACCCTCCCTCTCTAAAAACAGCAGCCCAGGCAGGGGCCGGCAGCACCGCTGCGAGTGGTGCTGGGGCAACCACCGGGCCTGAACTCACCATTTGTTCTCAGCTGAACAATTTCACTGGGGAGCATCATGCGAACAGCGAGACAGTCTAGGTGTAGCTGCTACCCTCGCAACTCAGACTGCTTGTTCCCACGTACGCTTGGCCTGGTAGTTGCCGTTTCTATTTCAGACTTGGAGAAGGGCATACCTACCCTGAAAAGCTCAAGCACTGCATCAGGTGTGCGTGCTGGCCTCATAAAAACTATTACAGCCTTGCTTCTTATTACATCTTGCTTGTTTGAGATGGGCTACCTCTTGTCAGCCAGCCAACCATCTGGTGACAGTCTTTCAGCAGAAGGTGGGATGCATTTGTTTGCTTTATTTATGTGGATATATACAGCCTGTCTGTTATCTTTAGTTTGAATTCTTTAGTGTCCTAGTGGCTACACATTATCCCAGCTAGGGGATAGTATCAGCGATCGTTTACAGTGACCCCCTGCGCTTGCACAGTCCTATAAGCTGTTTTCCGCGAGTAGGTCCCCATGAAGAAGACTTTGTGATGTTTATTAATATTTAGCTTGTCTTTCATTGTAAGACTATCGTTTGCTGTGTTCATATCTGGTACCAGTGTTTTGCTATCTAATCACAAACTAGATGCAAACTGTGCTTTTCTTTTGTTTGGAAGCACACAGAAACCATTAGGAAAGATCAGAGAACAGCCTGCTCGACAGCTCTGACACTACAAAGAGAAAAGACAACCTGGTAGTACTTCTGGCACTGATTATGCTCCTAAGTCAGGAATTAGACTCCTTAACATTACTAACGGAGAGAGACAGAGATGCTTCCTCTATTGAGAAGGGGATTTACAGCAGGAGTGTAATTTAGATAAACTGGCTGACCCTAGGGAGGTGCATCTGTCTCTCCCTCTCACTATCACCTACAGAGAACCTGAAAGACTTATGGTAGGTATCAGCAGTTAGGTCATAAGAATATCTACCTCTGCCTCAATTTCTTAGTTAATAAGGAAATCCTGTATCACACTTGTTTGCGGGGTTTTATTATTGCTCTCCAGAAAGCAGACTAGACATCTTTGTGGGTTGTCCCTGCTCATGATCTCCCAAAAAGAAATAGGTCAGAAAGCCTTTCTCCCCTTTCTGCCATCTGTGGCTGGTCAGGTTGCCCATCTCTGTTTTCTTAATCCAGTGATTGATTATTCTGTTGGCCCAGACAGACCATTGCATGTTGTACACTTGTTAAAGTGCTTCCGGGCTGGAAGCTTCTGTGCTTACTTTTTATTGAAATTGAAGTAAAAGAGGGGAAGAAACATCTTCCTAAGGCTGATCTGAACAATCCTGGAAATTCAGCTGATTTGAAACTTGAGACAGGGAAATTCCCTTTGCAGGCCAGTCATATCGAGATGGTCAGCCATGTTAGTGCTCTGGTCCCTATTCTGCTGCCACGGGAGATCTGAGATCAAACTCAGTCTTCTGGTTCATAAAGGCCTAAATAACTGGGGATTTAACAACTGCCAAATTCATCCTGCCAGAGAGTTAACTGAGCCCCTTCCCACCCTGCCCTTTAGTGGTTATCGTACAGCTCCTCTCTGCGGGCTTTTTCCTCATGGAATTAGGTGTGTGATGCCCCGTTGCTTGGGTGGCTGCTCAGCCATGCTGAGGACGCGGGAACCATGCCTCCTTGCAGTGTCAGCGCTTCCCCAGCTGCTGCCACAAGGAACTCGTTTTTAACCTTGGTAGAAAGCTCCCCTTTCCAGCTGTGGGAATTCAACTTTTTATTGATGTAGCTGGTTTAGAGTTACTGCTTTCTATACCTCTCGGCTATGCTTTTTTTCACCATTCCTTAAAATTTGATCTATTCCTGCTTTTAAATGACATGTTGCTAGTGTTCAGTGTGTGATGTGACCATAGGGATTAGAGGTGTGTTTCCTGAAAGACATATACTAAGAAGGGCTCGTTATTTGCCTGTTCAAATTACACACTCTGGGGTCTCCAGCTGCTCTGGAGAACAGCTTCCCAGCTGCACGCCGAGTCCATCATCCTACCGCTTCTTCCAAGGAGAGGGAGAGGAGCTGCCCTTATTAGAGCTCATGGAGAAGTGAACTCTCTGTTGGAGAACCCAGATTATTTCAAAAGCAAAAATGTCCAGTTAGGGTGAAAAGCCTGAAATTCTTTTTCACAGAATGGCAAGTGAAGAAAAACATTAATTCAGATTCATTTTTATGGTACTGATCAGAATAATTTGGAATACTATGTTGTACAGAATAGGAATACTTTGTTCTAGCTCAGGTCAAAACGAGACTATGTCCCCTCTGCTGTTGCAGTTAAATTAAATTCATGCAGTCATTAAATTTACAGTTTGACCGTCTCATGCTTCAGCTCTGTATAAGCATTGCTCCCCAGCTGACCTGCATTTCTTGTGCTAACCTATGATCAGAATTTCCATGAAATGTAGCATTGATCTGACCACAGTTTGTTGGTAAAATGCATTGGAGTAAAATGGGAACTAATGCCTCAAACTGCAGCTCCCCAAGCCTCAAAAAACAGAAAGACCAAACAGTTTAATTAAAAAAACTGAGATGTATAATTTAAGTCAGCTTACCAGTTAGATTTTTTTTTTCCCGTTTTCCCACAGATAAAAGAAAAAAAGGAAGAGGAAGATATCTTTCATATGGAGGGTATTGTTTTAGCTGAAAAACTGTTGATGAAATAGTCTTTTTTCCAGCTACACAACCACTCATCAAGAATCTTGTGTCTAAAATGCCTTTCGTTTGCAATTCACACTTGCTTCCAGCTTGCAGGTACTTTTTTTTCAGACAGTGTAGAGCCTTGCTAACCTCATCCTTCTTATGGAGGATCTGAAAATGGCTGTTTGTGGCAGAACAGGCTGCCAAAAGAGATCACAAGAGATCACCGCAGCTGACTTTTTTTTTTTCTTTTTTTTTTTTCTCATTTTTGTGAGTTGGGGAAGAACTTCAAAAAGTAACAGCTTCCTGAAATCTTTCTCATAGACCTTAAAACAAAAATAACAAAACAGCTCTTAAGAGTCAAAAAAACTCCAAACCCCATAGGTGTGCATGAGTATGTCTAATATGGAAAAAGAATTAAGTATGTTCTTCAAGGTCATGTTAAAAGCAGAAGTGAGTGAAAACTAGTTAACATGTGGGTTCACCTTTTTTGTCTGCAGATTCCGCCCCTGGTAACATATACAGCTCATGGAGTACGAATTATATGTACCGGGTGTTCATGTGGAAAATCTGTACAGCCAAAGCATCCCGACAAACCACAGTTCCTGCTGGGTGAGTTAAGAGTCTGTCTTGAGGGAATGAGGGATTCAAAACTCCCCATGCAGGTGACTGTAAATCTCTTCCTCCTTTCATGGTTTTAGCTTTGCTGGTGATTTTAATTTCCATTTACAACCATTCATTGGAATGAAATGAGAGTCTCGAGGTGCCGCCACATGGTTCATTAACCCCAGGATTTTTGATGGGCTCTTTCCTTGCTGTGGTTGCTCTGGCTAGCTCTGCTCTGGAGTGATCCTGACCCTGCTGCCAGTCTCACCTGCATCCACAGTGCAGGGAAGGTGCAGCAGGTGTCAGTTCGCATTGGGAGCAATATCTCATGGCTTCGGAGTCATGCTCTAGAGCCCAAAGCGGCTTTTCTTGCATCACTTTCCCCTGTACCAAGCCTTTTCCCAAAGCAAGATTACTCTGGGCACGTTAAACTTGAGATTTTTATTTACTTTTTCGTAATAGTAATGAGTTGAAAGTGTTTCTGCATTATGTAATCCTATAATTCTGTGTTGGTGATTTGGGGTTTTTTTTGTTGTTTGTTTTTTGTTTTTTTTTTAAAGCCTAGAAACTAGAACCCTGAGTGCTGTGGTGAATTTATCCCTTGAAAATTAGTACAGCCCATAAGGAGGAGATGGGATGATGATGATTGGTTAAAATTAGTCTCCCTTGGAGCTTCTGGCAAAGGATTGCAAAGTGTAATTTATGCAGCAGGCTTTCTAATCCACCAGGCTTCAATAATGTAGTAAAAATATATTAGTAATGTAGATACATATGGCTGAGGTTAACTGCCTCTGTTGAATTTTTCCAAAGGAAAAAAAAATCCCTTTTGCTTCAGCGAGCTATGAAGGTCATCTTAAGGATGAAGTCCAAAACAGGTATTTCAGCTTGATCAACTGATCCTTTGGGAAAAAGCTTTTGTCTTCAAAAGCCAACAGAAAACTGCCACAAGCACCTTGAATGTCTACTGAAGACAAAACCCAAATGTGGTCTGAGATGCCGGAGTATTGTTGCCTGCAGTCAGCAGGCCTCATGTCTTTGTTATTGTAGGCTGTAAAACACAAACATCTGGCCTGTTTAGGTAGACATGGAACAGCACTGGTGCCAGGACTGCTCTACGGTTTGTGGGACTGTGCCTGACCTAGTGAGGAGATGTATTGCCTCACTGTGCTGGGCAGCCAGGTACAGTCAAAAATTACAAACTTCAACCCATATAAGGCTTTTAACAATTCACAAAAATGGCTTTGTCTCTCGCCCAGAATGGTTGAAATTGCCTCAGTGCACTTTAACTCTTACAAACCATAAAATCTCTGGCAGTCAGTGCCAGGTTGTGCTGCCAGGTCCCATGGCTCGTAGAGGAAGGGACCCCCTGTCCTTGTTTTGGCTGGGATAGAGTTAATTTTCTTCCTAGTAGCTGGTATGGTGCTGTGTTTTGGATTTAGTATGAGAATAATGTTGATAACACACTGGTGTTTTAGTTGTTGCTAAGTAGCGCTTACACTAGGCAAGGACTTTTCAGCTTCCCATGCCCTGCCAGGGGCACGAGAAGCTGGGAGGGGGCACAGCCAGGACAGCTGACCCAAACTGGCCAAAGGGCTATGCCATACCATATGACGTCATGCTCAGTATAGAAACTGGGGGAGTTGGCCGGGGGGCAGCGATCGCTGCTCGGGGACTGGCTGGGCGTTGGTTGGCGGGTGGTGAGCAATTGCATTGTGCATCACTTCTTTTGTATATTCTTTTATCGTTGTTGTTGTTATTATTTTCCCTTCCTTTTCTGTCCCTCTTTATCTCAACCAAGAATTTTACTTCCCCCCCCCCCCCCCCCGATCCTCTTCCCCATCCCACTGCGGGGGTGCGGGGAGTGAGCGGACGGCTGTGCGGTGTTTAGCTGCCCACCGGCTTAAACCACACCACCCCCTCAACACTCCTCTGGGGTCCCCTTAGTACAGCCTCGCAGGCTGAGCTGCTCCTTGGTTTGCTCACCTGCAGTGAGTCCACATGGTTGCCCAGAGCCCATCTACCTGATAACGTGGCAGCCGCTGCCAGGTCAGTTTGCCCACGTTATTGCGGGCTCGGGGCCACCTGAGGATGGACAGCATAACTCTGCATAAAGCCCTTCCTATGGGGCAGGGATGCCATATGTGGTTGCTAGCAAACACTTCACATGCCAAATAAAATTCCTCAGCAGCAGAAAACAGAAACTTATCACAGCAGGCCAGCTATATATCCAGATATACAGGAATGTGTACTTTGTCAGCCTCGTGTAGGGCTTGTGGAGTGGAGTTTTGGAGTTGGAAGGTGTTCCTGTTAGCCGAAACAATAGGCAAACTTGTATTCTGTGCAAGGCTTCTGTTTTTGGAGGGCAATAATTCATTTTCTTTAAAAAAAACAAAACCATCTTGCTTAGTCCCATGTTTTGTTTTCTGGAAATGGCTCAGCAATCTGAGCGCTAATCCATGCAAACCTCCACAGAAATAAAACTTGCTAACTATGAAGGCTCAAGGCTTTGCTCTACCCAGAGTAAGTTGTCTTTGTGCTACTGAAGTCAGTGACACTATATGCTTGCACATCTGCTGAGCATCTTGTCCACAAGTATTTGCAATAAGCTGGCAGTGATATTTATTTCATAGAACAAGATTTTTTTTTTTAATTCCTCTTCTTATCATCCAAGATACAAACTTCAAGAACTGCTGCTCATCCTCTGTGTCTGCGTCTGTGCTCGTGTGAGAGCTGTCTGTGAATGTGACCAGAGAATTGGGCTTCTGGCCAATAAAGCTAATATTTTTGGAAAAGGACATATCAGGCAATGTAAACCGCTCTCACAAGGAAAGTTTACATGTCTAAAATGTCTAATGCTTTTTAATCTTCTGCCTCCCCATGTACTGCCAGCTTTCTCCAAGACAATCAAGCTTCCTAAGCCATCCTTTCCGACTGTAAATCATTCTTACGTATCTAGCCAGGAGACAAACTATGTAGTTGCTGGCCTGTCTCAAATGGATATATTAGGTAATTATTAGTCTTTGTAAACAATTCCCAATCAGCTAAAAGATTTTTGTTTTAATTGTATGCATGACAAATGAATACATTAAACTTTAATCTATTTCTAGCAGTTTCATAAGCAGCAGAGTAGCTAACATTAAATGCATTATGAATTATTCTAAATCCTCTAATCCTGCAGTTTGTGAAGAGCTCCATTTTCCTTTACTTCCCATATCCTGCTCTTTCTAGACCTGGACGAAACATCACATACCAAGGTGATCGTGATTGCGCTCAGTTGTGGAAACGATACTAAAAGCGTGTGCTAGATTTTCTTGGTTCCACCTACATTCACTACAATTCCCAGATATATTTTTTTCTCCTCCTTTGGCTCACGCTGCCTCTCCGCTGGGGTTTATGGAGTTCCTTTTAGAAATTAGCCCATGCTGCAGTTGCCAGAGAAATGCTCTTTCTCCCTAGATTCATGGTTTGCTATTTTTTTAGCGTGTAATAATATCTGCATGCCTGGGGACTCACAAAAACCTGAGGCCTCTCATTACATGTTCCTCTGCTCCTGTCAATGATGCATAGAATTTAAATGCTAGCTATATGTTTTTTACTCTCATGAAACCTTCAGTGCCACACTGACTTTCACCTCAGCCTCATCTGTTTTAAGTGGGCTTTTTTCCTGCAACATCTCTGTGGCTCAAGTCCTTGTTTAGTTTGCTCCAGTTCCCACAGCACCTTTTGGAAGCCAAAACCCAGTGCCATGCAGGAGTTAAAATACAGAGCTCTGCGTTGTATTCCGGACCATAGCAATCAACTCACTAGAAGCAGCTTCATTAGAGACAGATGCCTCTGGGACGAGGACTATGTTTTTGATACTATATACGTGCATAGGCCTATGCCTGTAACACTTTTCTTTGTCTCACCTTCTCGTTGTATTTGCAAGAACTTACAATACTCTTATTTTTAGCATTGGTGGCCTATTTCTAAAACTTTTATTATACAGGACGTCAACAGGCGATAGTCCCAGGTGTGTTGCCCTGCAGGTTAATACTCCCTACCTATGCACACTTAACTTACCAGATTTTTAAAACATCATTTTAACAACATTGACGCTGTTTTCCATAAGACAGCTTAATTGTAATTCCCTGCTTATGAAGTAATGTCATTCAAATCACAGCTGTCGCAAAACATAATAATCAAATTGTGATCCAATGTCTGTCATTACCCTCAGCTAGTTTGCCATAAGTATTAAATATAGAGGTTATACATGAGGTCATGTATTATATTCTTTAAGGAGATCTGGGTAGCGACAAAAGTAATGCAGAACCACTACCCAGAGTCAACATCAACAAATACTCCCAGACCAAACTTGTACTGTGGATTTAACGTTTGCTTGCACGTATTTGTGTGTGCAATTTCAGACTGTTTTCATTCTGCCTTTTCTGTCACAAGTTTTGAACAATGTTTGGGGTTTTTTTAAGTTTTCTAATATTAAAACCAGACAGTAATGGAGTGTCTGGGATATTTCTTTACTTGCTGGCAATTTGTCTCTTCCTTTGGTGTACTCTTGCTTACATTGAGTTTTACATCGTGTGGAACTTGGTCTAACTGCAGGCTGCCACCAGAAAAGGCAGTCCCGCTCCCCCTCCATCCCCTGTCATGCACAGCCTGGTTATGGTAAACGGCTGGTAAATGTCTGGTCAAGGCAGCAACTGGTTCAGTGAACAGATTCAACACCAGACTCGCTCCCCTGCAACAGCAAGTAGCTCTGTGGGGGATGAGCAAGCTGGACTGATGGAGCTGGACCCATGCATGGGAGGATGACAGATGCTGCAGCCCCAAAGGGGGACGGGGAAGGAGCTGGCCTTCCCCCCTTGGTGGCTGCCCACAACTGCAGCACATCAGCTTTCATGCAGAGCTGTGCTCTATTTTCTTCCTCTTTATAGAAATATTTCCTGTTTTCAAGGTTTTCTCATCCTCTGCACTATAAAGTCTTGGAATGACATATATGCTCTGATATGTTTTCAACCCAAGAACAGGTATTGCATTTCCATAGGCAATTGCAAACTTTTTTATTTCTCCTTACAGGGAATAATCTGCCCTGCGTACGCCTTAAGTTTTACCCATCTGTATTCCACATGAGTCAACTTTCTCTGCAAAATCTTTATTTTAGATTCAGATGTCACATTAATCAGTGTAGTCATGTCCTGTTTGTAATAATCATCTCATCTAAATCCAACATAATATTCCAGTCAGTGGATGTATCTAGCTCTTGAATTCTGATATTTTTTCCTTTCCGTAGCTGAAATTTCTTTTATTCGGAATATGTGCACTTTGGACTGCTTTTGGGTATATTCTTTTCCCTTTCACAGACTGATGTAAAAATGTCTGGTTTTCCTGCAGACAGAGAAGTTTTTTCCAACAGCTGGACACTCTGCATGTCTGTGCTTGCTCCCCCATGTGCTCCTTACCTCCTGCAAGGTTGGGCTGTCCACAGACTTTGTAGAATAAGCTCACTGAGTTGCCTGTGCTACTTGCTGTCTGAGGGTCTTCCCACCAAGATCTGATGGGATCTGACAGGTACATTCTGTACGTTTAATTAATCTTTATGTTTCTTCTAATTTTAAATCCAGCGAGTTTTAAAAAGTTTGGGATTTCTGATCCCCATTAAAACACTGACACGACTAAAAGACTTTGTAAGCAGTCCAGAACGAAGTATTTGACTGCACAACTGACGTCCTTCATTTCTCTGTAAAGTTATGGCTACTAAAGGTGTCTCTAATGCCTGAGACGGAAAAATTACAAAACTATGGCTACTTTATGCTTTTTTTTGTTTGGTTGTGGGGTGTTCTGTGTTTGGGGGGTTTTTTTGGAAGCCTGTACCCTGTCATGAAAAGAATATGTCCCTGTTCAAAGCTTCTTTATTTGTTGCATTCCTGGAAAGTTCAGGAAGCAAAGGAGTCCACGTTCCTTGCACGTTGTTTTTTTCTTTGGTTTCTCTCTTTTAAAAAGGCTTTTTTTCTATCTCTACCCCAACTCTGCTAACCAGGCAGCATGGTTAGGTGCCAGCTAATGAGAAGCGAGCACCAGAACTTATGACTTAGAGGGGCTGTTGATATAACTAAGAAACATTAGAAGAAAGTACCTAAAAGGGAAAGAAAGCAGAGCATGTCTGCCTTCGAAGGCTCCAGGTCAAAGCTTTGTATGACTAACTAAACTGGTTCTTCTAGGCTGCTGCATTTCAGCCCAAGCCCTAACGGCGGGATAGCCTTACAACTTCTAAAAGAATTTGGTAGCTCTGCTATTGATTTGTGGAGGCGAAAAGCCAAAAATTTGCTTATGTTTGCCTCTCAACTTGCAGGCATCTGATTAGTTTTCTAGGAATGGGTGTCACAGCTTTTCTTAAGGACCAAATAAAAACTGAGCAAAGATTTCATTGTCCAGCTCCCTGTACCAGCACTCACATGGCTGGTGCCCATGTCTATTACGATACATTATGACTTTAAAAGGTGACTTGAAACTAATAAAAATAGGGGTAGTTTCCATAAAGTGGTGCTCTCTTGCTTTTCCACTGAACAGACCCAAAAATACTTTGGCTCATGTTAGATAACGCAGTGAAAGAGAAAATGCTTTTTCTTTGATCCATAGAGTTTGAACTGCAATGTAAACCAGATGGAAAAATCCCAGCAGATAATTTTCCCTTCTTTTGACCATTGAGGGCCATCAATCCAATCACATGAGCTCAGAGAGCCCTTGAACAGCTATAGCATATTTACAAAACGAGTTGGACTGAGAATTTTATTGTTTGAACACAGTGGCTGCATGGAAATAATTTAATGATACACCTATCATATTGTCTAAGGAAAGGCTGAATTGTATAAAAGACCTTTCACTCTAACATGGATCTGAGACAGGGTGACTGGGGCCAGGAAATCAGGAAATTTGTGGAATTCGTAGTTTGACATGCTTTATTTTTAGTTGCCCTAAACACTATAGGCAGCTCAGTGCTTCAATGTCTGCTGTACTTCATAATTTTGTCTTACCCCACTGCAAACAATTTTAATATAATGTGTATTAAATTAATCCCAGTTTTACCGAAACAGTTTCAAAAGAACATAAAACAAATTGTAAACTGAAGTGGAACAATCCTGAAATACAATAAGCTTGTAACAGGCAGTTTATCAGACACATATGTTCCACCTTTAGGTTTTATGTGCTGAATAGATTTCGTACAGATACATCTATGCTGCAGAAAAAATACAGGTAGAGAAGCAAAACCACACTGATATGTAAACAGGCTATGTAAATGTTTAAATCACCTAATGAGCATTCTTTAAAATGTCTCCATTTAAGACTGGTGTACACTAGCATTTACTTTTTGCTTTCTTAGCACTTGGATTATTTAGGTATACTTTTACTGCACTGATGCTAAAATCTGTAGCAGTGTTGTCATTGTCGGTCTCCAGTCAACAATGAAGAGCAAAGTCTCAGATTGCTTTGGTTGTGTCCAGGATCTCTCATACACCCCTTCCACCTCATCAGACACCAGCATCCTAAAATCAGGCCCTGCTGAGGTATTTACGCAAAATGGTCCATCATGAGACCCACAAGGACAGTTTAGGAAACATAATTTTATGGAAAAGTTTTATATAAAAGGGGTACTTGCTCCAAAGCTGTTGATGCCTGCTCTGTCTCTGCTGTAGCTGTCTAGCCACACCTGTAATTTTCTGATTAAAGATTCAGCCAGTAAAGGCATTGGCTCCATTTCAGTATCAGGTACAGATTTCTGTTGGTCTCAGTATTGACTGGCAAAGGGAGGTGACCTCTGTTTTAACAGATAAGCCCACCGGAGGTAGGGAGACTTGTAGGCTTACGCTGCTGCAACTCCGGTGTTTTTAATGGATTTATTGCAATACTGGCATGAACCAGCGTTGGAAAAGATTCAGGGCCAGACACAATCCCGCGTAGTGAAAATACTTCGATCAAACGTTTTCTGTGGTACGGCTGTTTGTTGGCAGCACATAGACTTCAAATCTTGGAAAGGTGATCACAGGCAGGCAGAGGTATTACGTTATAGAAACTGCCATGCTTGGCACTTCAGGGTGGCGTCTATTGTCTTTGCAGGAAGAAAAAAAAATCTTTGCTTTGATAAAGCTTTCTGATTCAAATTCTGTAGAAAGCTTGTTCACCTGGAATGGCTGCTGCATGCTCTGGTGTTAAACTTGTCAGTGCAGGGAGAGCTGCATTCCCGCATACAAACATATTAGATAACTCATCTGCCTTTAAAGTAATCTTGGCATTTATTTTGGAGACTCATTTGATTATGTGAACACAGGTGTTCTTAATGCTGTCGTTCTTAGCTCTTCACAATTCTCGTCAGTATGTGGATTGCAGAATTTGACCTTTTTCGTTAAGAAATTAAATTTGGCCTGCCTAGATCCTAATAGATATTTAAGAAAGCAGTCTGTATTCCAGTAAACCCTGTTCTGCTTAAGTAGATGCAAATGACTCTCTAGCAGGTGGCTTAGTGATCCAGTACAGCCAACATTTGCATACCTATTTTGAGCTAAGTTACTGCTTCGTGACTGCTCTTGTCCTTGCAAGTGAGTTACAGTTTTAAAGATGCTGCATACGAATGCAGGACTTTGTTCTTAAATTGTGCCAGCCAACTGGTTTATTAGCTTGAGCAAACACTTTAGCAGCTTGCTCAGTCCTTTGGAGCACAAAAACTAGAGACTGAAATGGAGACTTTTTCCAGAGAAAACCATGGATAAAGCTTACAGCTTAAAAAAGTTTAGGCCCATATTTGTTATTGAATAGATGAGTGATACCACCAACCCACTGGAAGAGAAGGCAACTGCATTGTGTCTAGTTATCTTATGAAAGATATATGCTCATATGTCTGCTGGGCAAGACAAAGTTAGTTTTGAACAATAAGAAAAGATTCAGAATAAGGATAATTTCAATTTCAGTCACCGTTTCTGCAATTGTTACTGTAAGACTGAATGACAAATTGGGAAGTGCTTTGCCCAGGTGTTTAAATTAAAAAAATGTTAAACCTACAAGTAGTTTTTCCATACTGGGATTACATAGAAAAATCTCGGGGTTTTGGTTTATTTTTCTCTTGCAAAATCCAGGTATTCCCAGGTTTTCTGTGAAGAAAACCAGGTAGCTGTTCAACTGGGCTAAAAGAACAACTTCAAGCATGTCAACTGGACTGCTAAAGAGGGCAAAGAGAGGAGACAGATGTGCAGCATGAGCAAAACATGTAAGGTTTCTCATACTGTCTCCACTTCTTTTCAGAAAATGTTTCATTTTGTTGTTCCCCCATTCTTCTTGTTCAGACCTGCATGATTTAAACACTGCTGCAGACCAGGTTTGGTATTCAGCAAGGCTATGAACGTCGTGATCGGACAGTGGTTTTGAGGTTTGTCAAAAAGCTTTTGGTGGCTTTTCTCTTCAAGGTTATAAAGCTATAGTACATGACAATTCATTGGAGACCGAGGTTTTTCCGAAGTCCCAGACTATATTGCAGTTCAGCCCAGGGAGGCTTTGAGATTAGTCACCGCATCTTTGCTACTTTCTTTCTGTCAATGCCGAGTCCCTAAACTGCAGTTCATTTCTTACCCTTCCCATCGCTGCAGTTGTTGGGCACCAAATTCAATGGACAATCAGAAGGTGACAGCTTAATGAAGAGTAGTGGTCACTGCAAGCTCCTCTCCGTTGCATTTCAGCTTGCTCACTTGTTCGGGTAAGGACAAAGGCATTAAAGTATGGCAGAGAGACGTGGATTCTGCTTCCATCTCTGTCACCAAACTGTCACATGGTTTTGGGGAAGTCACTCCACTCTCTGTGCTGCCCTCTTATTGCTTACAAATTGGGAATGCTGGGCTCCACTTTCCTTTGGGGAGTGCATTGAAAACCACAGACATTCGTTTCTGTACGAGAGCCGCGGATGAACAGATTTTCTGCTTTGCATCGTGTAATGGGATGATCTTAATAATTGTGCTTATTAAGAAAACAATTAAAAGAAGAAAGGAAGGTAAAGGTAGGTCACACTTCATGGCAGCCTTCTCCACTGAAGTGTCTGCTCTCCAAGGTCTACCCCCAGCATACTACAACTACCTGTAAAAAAGATCCAGCCAGTGTAATTTGAAATTCTCTTTTGTTTCGAAACAACTGTAATGTATGATGTTAATATGTGGGTAGCTCTAAACCAGTCTCAGAGTATTTATATACTCCCAAAGTGGGTGTGCTTTTGACTAGTTACAGTGTAGTTATGGGAAGGATTTGTTATCCAGGGAGATTTGCTTGTAAAAGTGGTGCTTGAAATGAATGTCTTCCAAGTCATGACTCAAATTATGGTCCTTCTGCCACAAAGAATTTTTGTTGTCCCTCTCATTCCTGACCCATCCCCTGCTGAAACTTTTGAGTTTGACCTGTTCAGCACTGAGATGATCTGTAAGACCCTGTCAAGGACAGGATAGACAAGTGTGTTAAGTACTTTGTAAAGCAGCTCAGTTTAACTAACAACTTCTAATAGAGTAGCTGAAGCAAAATCAGTGCGTAGAATAATTTTAGCAAATATGAAGATAATAAAGTTCAAAGTTAGGCTTCCAAACAGCATTTAGCGGTGGGAAGGTGGGCTCAGGCTGTGGCTCTGTTGAAGAATTCTTCCTCTCTCTGAAGTCCTAGAAGAAATAGAGGTGGATCTGGGGAATCTCTTTTTCTATTTGAAGATCCATTTGTGTTTTGCTGCAGGTTAAACAGTGAGAAAATACTTGTGCCACCAATACTTTGAATACATTGGTCATACTGCTGAATAGTAATGTATTTTTCATATTTCACCAGGTCTCTTCTGTTGCATACATGGCTTTTTTTACTCTTTAAGCAACCACAAATAGGGAGCTTTTATTTTTCCCTGTATTCTTTGATTTCCGGATTCCCACACAAGTTTGCCAAGCATTCAAGAAAACAATTCACTGCTTAGGCATTCAGTGTATTTTATTCCTGTTTCAGTTTCTCTTGGTCGTCTTCTCTCCTTCCTCAAGACTGAAGTCAGTGCGCTGCTCTTTTTTTTTTTTTCACTTTTTTTTCCTTTCTTTTTTCAACCCTAATGTGCATTTTATGACTTTGTCCTTTCTTTTGGCAAGTTAGTGGTAGATGGATTTTGGAACACTTTTGCTTGAGTGTTAATTGTCCTTCACAAATTAGCCGAGGTCACTGGCTTTTGAATCAGTGCAATCTGCAGAAACAAGCACAGGGCCAGGTGTAAAAATGAAAGCAAAATATTCCCTTGGCATGGTAATCATCTAATATACAATCAGGTGTAATATTTGGAGTATAAGTCAGTGGTGTGACCTACTAGATATTGATTCAAGAGAAGGCTTCAAGATGTATAAAGATTTAAATCTTTCTTGGAAAAATCACATTTTTCTTTGGTATGCAATTACTTGCATCTCAATTCTCAAGTCTATCTTGGTCTATCCTATAGCTTATTTGTAACGTAATTGCAACATAAAGGCCGAGTCTTTGAGCTGCATTATAGTGCTGGTCAAATACAGAACAAAAAATCTTCTTGCTTCAAAAACTTCAAAATCTATTCTCTTCAAAAGTAGTATAATGAAATACTGGGTTTTTTTCCAATAAAGTACAGTGCAAGTGGTGAAGAAACAACAGAAATGCATTTGTAGTGAGTGCTGAGAGGCAAGAAAATGGTATACGACGGGGTGTTCCAGCCTGTATGTGTATAAGCCTACCACTCCAAGAGTTCCTTTAAAATCAATGCAGTTCATGAGCATAGATCTACATATCTGGGCGTTAAACAGCATAGTTTTCTCAGCAGATCTCTTCCAACAAAAAAACCCTCATTTTGAAAGCAAATTTTTTGGAATAACATTTTGTTAGAGTAATTTTTTAAAAGTGCTTGGATAAAGTTAGAAAATAGCTGAAAGTGCATAATTTTTCCTATTTATGATAAGTGTTATTGTAATTTTGAGGTGGGAGCAAACAGGAGAATTTATCCTAAGAAGAATGTTACAAGAACCTGAAGACAAGGAAATTCCAAACCAATGTCTTAGCTCAGTCCTAGCCACAAATAGAGGAAGTAGATAGTATGCAAAAGCCACCTTAAAATTAAATTAAATACATGTGAACATGTGTGTCCATTAAGCAGATATTTATACACATTTATAATGTTATTTTTGTACATGCTTTAATGATTCAAGCATGCAATTAAAAGCTGTGCATAAGACTTTCTAAGTGACTTAGATCTCGTTTTCAACAATAATATTGGCACTCATGAGCCTTTATTTCCTTGAAAGTTAATGGAGCATAAAGTCCTAGATGTTTGGAGCATTCACATTTGCAAAGGGACCTTTTTATTCGTGCTTGTTTAAATGCTATTTAAAAATGAATGATGTATCAAAATGTACATGCATGAAGAAGCAACATTAAGAATCTCTTTTACCTGAGCATTTTTTTCTGCCTTGCTGCCTCCTCCATATATTAGTGGCACAAAGCAACCTGAAAACAGCAGAGACTGGGGGGCTTCATCTCTTGGGTCCATCCCTTAGGCTGGAGGCAGATTAGATGTCGGGAGCCACAGATCTCCTGGAACCTGGTGGAAATGCTGCAGCTGCGTGATGGTGACACCTTTGCTGGCATACTTTGTCCTTTGTCAGGTCAAAGCGATTCAGGAGATATTATGGAGGGACTGTGAGCCAGAGTTCGTTTGGCTGTTTCTGCTCTGGTGGCTTTGCTGAGAACTCCTCAATGAAACGAGCCCGTGGAGGGGGGCTGCCTGGTGCTTTCTGTTCCTTTTCCAAACTGTACTATATCCTGCTTATAGTTTCCATTTACTTCCACTGAATAAGTATGAAGGGCATATCCCATCCTGGACTTCTATGAGAAATGTTAGCACTAGGGTTTAAAAAATATGGGTGCTAAGTCCCTTAACAGATGATCTGTTAATCACTAGGTTCATTTGGGGAAATGAAAGCATGGAAACCCTGCTCAGGGATACCTACTGCTGCACGGCTTGCTCTGCAAAGTGCACCCACTCAGTGGCAATACGCTTTCTGTGGGAAGGGAGCCAGCCCTGGAAGGTCACGCAGAAGGCCAGTCCTCTGAAGGAGCTGGTCACAAATATTCCCACTGTGCACCAGGGAAGACCAGCACAGGGTTGGTATCAACGCAACTTAAAATACCAGCATACTGAACCCACAGCAACAGTTGATAAAATTACTGCGATGTGCATCCTCCCCAGTTTTACAGGCAGGGTTGTAGCAATAACACAGATGAGATGGTTCAGACGTGTCTGCCTGGTGACTTGGGAATGCAGAGCTGCTCCACCACTGCAGCACTGACCACGGCATCAGCCTAGAAGAGGTTTTGTCACGGTGCATGCCGCATTGTCTCTCTCCCGTATGGCACGAGAAGCCCACACAGTTCCTTCTGAACAGCACCAGGCTCGCCAGCGCCTGGGATGTGTGTGGCAGCAACTTGAGCTTCCACCAGCTACACAGAGTAACTGAGAACTGATCAAACTCAACCGTGCATGCAGAAGGGGCAGGCATTGGTACCTTGCTCATCAAGTCCATGTCAACCGAATCAAAAAAAGCCATCAACGAGATGGTGTGACGCACCTTTTAACTTCACTGTCATCTTTCTGCCAAATTTCAGCTTCCTGCTCTGAACCTTCATAGTGATCTTCACGAGTGGGTGAGGAAACCTGCCTTTGTTGCTAGTTTTTGTTCTGGAAAGCAGCTGATCATTTGGGGATATTTCCTAATCGACCTCAGGCAGAGAAAGAGCATGGAAGATTTTAGACCTTAAAAGTTAAAGGTCTGACAAAGTTACAAGCAACTGGAAACGGTGGGTATGATGGAAAGTATTAGCCTGGTGTAACAATGGATGGAGCAGTAGCAACATCTATAATTATAATTGTAAGTGACAAAACAGAAAGGAAAACTACGTTCCAAGGGATTTAAAAGGATTTTTTTAAACCTGGGCCAGATTGTCCCCTCCCATGTTAAAACCCACAGGAGGAGATTTCTGCTTGGAAACTGCTACACGGTGATCTGCAGACTTCTCCCAGACCGACTCATCCCAGAGGCAGAATCTCTCTTTCTGGTCTCCAGAGGGCACAGATTTTCCCTTCCGAGGGGGCACACAGATGCCTGAGCTAACCTGTTTCGGGTCCTGCCCTAAGGGTCTTTCTCACCCCTCCCCTCACCCCTACCCCCAGTTAGCCTGTTTTCTTTGGAGATACCCTCGTAGCTGTCTTGCTTTGTTGGGAACAGTCTCCAGAATGGAAAAGGGAGAGATATGGAAACTATGCAGCCTCTGGCCCCTGGGCTGCACAGGTTATACAGGGAGGGAAAGAGACAGCAGAGATGGGTAAAAAGCGGATCTGGTCTGGATGCAAGGAAGCATCTGCACAGTGCGAAGAATGCTAATACCTGGCCGCTGGCTTGCTGTTTTCTTAATACGTTACAACTGCCCTTCTGAGGTTGCTAAAAAACCTAAATAAAACAGGACTATGCTATATTAACATTTTTTCTTTTTTATGGTATGATATTTTTAATATAACTTTTGGCAGCATGTGCTGAGAAGCAGAGATTTTCACCGAAATGTGGGACCTCAGAAGAAAGTCTGTTTTTCCCAAAGTGGCATGTTGTTTCATGACCTTTCACAGATGTTTCATGAATTTGTCATCCTGAGCTGCAGAATTGTTTTTGTTAGGATGTAGAAATAGCTCTGTACTTGCAGAGCTGTTGGTGACATGACTGCCCGTCCCACTGCACAGACTTGGACTAGTGCAATAGCTGGATAGAGGGAGGGATATTTTTTTTTGCAGTCTGTTGTGGTAACAAAGCAGAGAAATTGCACTAACCTTTGCTTTCTCCCCCTCCAACTGGTGGTAAAAGTCTTAAATATATTCATAAGAAAAATGAGTGATGATCTGTAGTAAGGATTTATTACTTTACCAGTTACTTGAATTTCTCCCTTACGATTACACAAAGGGCGATTGGAGGTTTTTTTCTCATTCATAGAAGAGGGTATAAGCAAAACCAGGTAACAAAGAGCAAAGCCCAAAACAAATGATGACACTGTCAAAGAATCTGCCTTCAGTCACTGAAGAGTCCTCACAAAATCATCTAGTTTATCAAGAAAGCATAGTCTGGGATTTATTATCTAACAAATGGTTATTGCTTTTAATATCCAGTGAGTGTTTTTCAGATACACGTCCTAGAAAATGAGGGAAACATTCCTTCAAGCACTTGCTGGAACTCTCTTTGGACTTTATGGAGCCACCTCTATCCTCTCCTTAATGACAGCAGGCACCCTTTAAGCCAGCCAGCTGAGATACTTAGAAGTGCCTCTCTTAGCTGTCCAGGTTGCAGGACAGAAATAAAGAGCAGGTCAAGCCACTCTTCTGAACTGCAGAAACCTAGATGTGGACAGAGAGTTGGGTACCAGGCTGGAGGGTGGAGGGACATTTTTGGACCAAACTGAACAGTCCGCAGTGCCTGAAGGCCACTGCAGGTGCAGTGACAGTACAGCAAGGGAGGGACAAGCTTCCCTCCAGGGGAAAAGTTACCCTGTCCTTGCTGTGACAGACACTTACAGCTTTAGTCCTACCCGGGGGCAAGGCAGCTCTGATGCTAACAGCTCCACCACCTTCCCAGCTGCCTCCTTTTATATCACCCCTGGGTCCCTACTGGCTCCCCCTTTTCTCTCAGCCTGCATTTTGGGGAGGGCTGGGGATCTGGCAGTCATTGACACCCCCGGGATGAGCAAACACCTACAGCAACAGGCCTAAGGAGTCTTCCTGTAGCTACCCTCCATGCTTTTGTTGTTTTGAGCTGGGAAGGTGTATTAACTAGTTGATGCTCCCAATAAGAAGAAATATGTCCTCTTTTTCCCCTACATACTACTGAGAGAAGGGAATGATCACGGAGTTGCTGGATGTAAAGGGGGGCAAAACTTTCCCTGAGGACCCCTGCAGCAGTGATGCACATGGCAGGAGGTGCTCAGCTTGGCCATCGTGGTCCTGGCCAAATTTGCAGGGTTGTCATCAGAAATTGTGCCTGACATCAGGAAAGGTAATCTCGGAGGCAGCCTGTACAAGTCCCCGGGGAGACTCTTGGCCTCCTGCCCCATGGCATCCTTTTCAGAGAGCCATTTCTCAGGGCTGCCCTGTTTTTTCCTGGGGCTGCCCTGCTCTTAGTTCCTGGGAAGACAGAAAGAAAAGCAGTGAGACAGGGGTGTGAAATCAGGTGGGATGAGATGTGATGTTTGTAATTACATGAGAAACCTCTAAAAAGCTGGATTACATCATATAAATTCTGGCACTTCCATCCTTCTTTTGTATTGATGTAATTTTTAAGAATTAAATCCGATACCCAATAAACAATTAACTAGTGCATCCGAGCAGGAGCTGAGCCACAAACCAAGAAGCACGTCCTAAATGTTCAGCTACTCGCAGGAGCCTGAGAGAGGGGAAGGGGTTGCTCCACAAGGAGAGCGGCAGCAACCACAGCATAGCCATGAGCATGGAGGGTCTGCCCTGGGGTGTCCCAGAGCACGTCCTCTCCATGGCACCTTGGGCATGTACTAGATGTTGCTCTTGATGTTTGCTTGCAAATACCAGAGAGAAAGGTTGGCCTGTAAGAGCATTTTTTCCTCGCTTGCCCCACTGCTCAGTGTCAGCACTGGGCCAGGGTACCTCTATGTGTCCCAGAGAGGAGGTGGTGGGGTGGCACAACTATGCGAGACGAGGGGTGTCACTGGGGGAACACGCTGGAGGGGTCCCTGACCCTTCCCAGGAAATCTGTGCCTGGTACCTACGCAAGGGTGGGCAATGCACCACTTCACGTGGACATTCTGGAGATTCATCACCGCTACTGCTGTTTGCTGCCCCAAGCACTAGCTCAGCTCTTGATTGCCAGAATTAAGGCTGGCCTACAAAGCTCTCTGCCTCCACAGCCACTAGTAACGGCCCACCTATGTTCAATTGCCCAAAACGTATGTGGCATGGATGGTGGCATGTTGGTGTTCTTACTTTGGTAGCCAAGCATGTCATGTATTTTACAGTTCATTTACAGTCTCCAAGGTAACTAATGCCGATTTACGTCCTTCCACTGTGAAATCCTAGTCTTGTGGTGTCAAAATGGCAGGCCTGCTCCCAGGATGCTATTAGGACGGACATAAGCACAGTCAGCTCGCCACAATGCACGTCTCTCACTCGCCTTTACAATATCCCTACAGGGCAAAGAATAAAGCCTATTCATAGCCTGCTTCTCAAACCTTTTAACTCCTTCCTAACAGAGGCAGCATGGCAAGGAAAGCGATGGGCGTAGGAACCCCATCAACAGCTGTTGGACTCTCAGTTGTAGAGTCCAGCCTCTCTGATATTGCTAGTCAGCAGAAATCAGAGTGCAGTGTTAAGTCAGGTGGCCTTTTTGGGAGAGAAGCTTCTTGAGAGTAGGATGGACCCTATTCACCCCTGCTGCCCATAAGGACTCCCCACTCAATCCTTGGAGCTGCTTGTGCAGCAGCCACACCAGACGACCAAGGCTCCTAGTCTGGGGAACTTGGGTGGGGGATGTCTGGGACCATTTTTAGCTGCTTTGTTATGCTACATTCCCCTTGCAACACAGCCATGAGCACTCAGGCAGCATCATGCTTGAAGGAATTTTTAATCCAGTCCAGCTAAGATAAATCTCTGGGGCTTTCCCCCTTGGCAGTTAGTATTGCTGTGTGAACAGGCGGTTAAGAAAACATAAAAACATAAAACAAGCCATAGGAACTGCCATGGTAGGTCAGACAAAAGTCGTTCTGTTGCAAGCAAAGCAAAGATACCACGAGGCATACGGCAGTGTTTCTCGTGGTATGTGCTCCCAGCTTTCTGGCCACCGGCCACTTAGGGACATTCTGTTCCAGTCACACTGCAGCCTGCACCTCCTGGCACTGCTTTGGTCGCACGTAACGTTGTCATTACAGCGGCTCCTGGGATTGCAAGTACGGATGAGCGCTTTGCTGTGTTTATCAGCAGAAAGAGCGTTGAAGGCAATTTTGCCTGTGAGCTTGGCATGCAGGTGTCATTCTCTGCAGCAGGGAAAAGATGGGAAGAGTCAGAGTTTAGCAGAAAAAATAGAAAAGTCATAGGGAAAGAAACAGAAAAAAGTGTATCTGATTAATTTTGCATCTGTTCTTACTTATGGACTACGCTCTTGTGTTGACTGGTTGCCTCACATTCAATATTCAAATGTAACACGTGAATTATTTTTAACTCCAGCCTGGTAAATATCAACTATCTGCTGCTCAAACTGCATTAGCAGATAAGTTGCCAGGCTAAAGTAAATTCATTAACTGGCAACAGTAAAAACATTTGCAGGACAAGAATCATCAGTGGAGGAGGGAATTAAGACATCCCAAAGTGCAAGCAAACACACCCTGACATTTCCCCAGTAGAAACATTAGTCAACAGGACTATGAACTCCTGAACTGATCTGTGTCCCCTCAGCTTGGCCTCCCTGATTGTAAGCTGGAAGAAGCCTCCATCCGAGCAGGCTGAAAACATCTGCTGCACAACAGAAGCTTTTCCCTGCACATCCACCCACCTCCATTTGCCCAATTGCTGGGCTTATATGAACAAGCTGTCAGTGCAGCTCCCTCTCAGACGGTCTCTGCCCATCAGTATGGCTTTATTGACAAAGCATCTGCATGTCCTACATGCTCAGACATTTTGGTGAATGTCACGTGGCAGGTGTGACTCTAAGTCACCGAATCTTTTGCCCGTAGTACATCCTTCACACTCAAGAGCATCCCTCAAGTCAAAATAGGCAGTCCCAGAGACACAGCCCTTTTCATAGTCTAAATGCTCTGTAGCATGCTTTTTTAATTAGACAGTAAACTAACTGATGCCTTCCTTCCCACTCATATGGTTCTCCTTAGAGCCACCTTCTTCCCACCATCCCTCCTCCTCCTCTTCTTCCTCCAAAACAAAGAAACATTCCTCGCTTTGCTTATGACGCCGTTTCCAGGAGTGCTGCCTGCTTCCAGAAAGCAGCGCTGCCCCTCTATTCCCATATTTCAGACTCAAGAGATGGACTAGCCAGGTGACACCTTCCAAACAGAAAATTTTTCCAGTACAAAGAGCAGCATCTGTGTTGTTCCTTCTACTTGCTGCTGCCAGTGGGCTTTGCAGGGCCCCCAAGAGATGTGACAGCAGGCCAGGGCACCTCAAAGAGCTGGGGGTTTCATTTGCATCTTGCTACAAGTGTGATGGTACCAATTCTGAGTCGCTTCCTTTGCCCACCCTTTGCCATCTCAGCTGCGCTTCATAAGGATGTTATCAAGCATTTTTCTGCCAACTACACAAAGAGTTGCCATAATTTGCTTTTCTTAGGGCAAAAGTACTGCTGAAGATCCTAGCACAGAAATATAATGCTTCTTAGTTACCTTAGGTGGGTGCAGTGGTTCAGAGTTGGTTCCCCAGTTGATGTTTTTTCTCAATTAGATTTGTTTAAAAATGAATGGTTTAAGATCAGTGACCATCTGGCAACCAAAGCCCTTGGGGGAGTCCACTCCTGTAAAAAATGAGAAAGCTGGGCCAGAATTAAAAAACGGGAGTGGGACTGGGCACATAAATGTAAGAAAAGGGACAGGTGGACAAACAGAAAATAAACACCTCTTGTTAAAAGACAGAATTTCACTTCCCCTGAGGAGACCTTGAGAGGTGGGATAGATGGGCTTGGGCTCAGCCTCACGCAGATGGATACGTGGCCTTTGGCGCAGCTGGGAGCGGGGCCGGATGGCAGCGCCGTCCTTGCACCCCTGCGAGGATGCTGCTCCGCACAGCCGGGAAGGAGGAAAATCTCACCAAACGATGAGTTATGGGCCTCTGTCTGGCCAGAGCTGTCACTCCTGACTTGGAGCACTTGGGTCTGGAGGCATATGGTCCAAAAGCAGGCTGAAAGATGTTTAGATCTGTGAGTGGGGTGGTTCAAGGCTTCCTGTGTGTAAGAAATAAGACCTTGAATACGTTTTTACATAGAGGGAGTTACTCTGATGATGTCTTAGTCCACCTCCAGATCTCCTTCTGGCTGGAACAGACAAGATGCTGAATTTCAGCTGGTCAGATCAAGAGGGATAACTCCAGTCACAGCATTGCAGCTGAAGATTGAGTCATGTGAAGACAGGAGGAAACAGCAGAGCCAGAGCTGTGCCGTACCACATTTTTTTCTCCATCTCGAAACACATTATTAGGGACTTGGGTAATGACGTAGTCTCCATCTATAACTTTGGAAACTGCTAGAATCTGCTATATACCGCTATAACCTCTTCTCCCCCAAAATCTGCACATCTTGTCAGGTGCTGGCATTCCCCTTTAAACAGAAATGTTCCTCTAATGCAGGATCTTTTGACAGGTTTTGCTGCTAATAGGTCAGGAGTTAAGGAAACTTGGTTAAGTGCTTGTATTTCACACATAAGGTCTGTTCCCACTAAAAAAAAATACTTGATTTGTATATAATAAAATATATGGAAATAAATGGGGATGATGGTGGTGCAGGGAAATTCTTTGAGTCAGGAAAATAAATTATCCATTCAATTTTCAAGGGATCTATATGAAGATATGGTCGTTTCTGGACACAAAGTGGTAATATGGAGTGTTCGTTCAAAATGAAAATGGCTAACTTGCCAAAAGATTTTGATTAGCCAAAATTTTATGCTTGGAAATTTACATCATTTCTTAATCCTGTTCCATAAAAATATACTGCCATACGTAAGTGTTTAACATCACATTTGTAGGAATTTGATCCAGTTTAACACATAGTAAATTAGTTACATGAAGGTTGCTTGCTTTATGCTTCTCTGTCTGTTCCTAATACTCTGCCTGTCTGACATTCCACTCTGCCCATATGTTCCATCCCTGACATATAAAAATATAAATTCAAGATGAGAAGATTAGGACCACCCTGGAATATTCTGCCTTTACTCTTTTTTTTTTTAAACAAGAATCCTGGATTTTGGCTTCCAAATAAATCAAGAAAAAAGAAAGATGATAGGAATTCATTTGCAGATGGTATGGAATATGTACCTGCACGGATTTACAACATGAGTCTCTTCATTTGTGTGGAGTTACAAGACTCATGTCATGTTTTCAGGGTCAGGTCAAAGAGAAGAGCAATGAGTTTGTTTTTAACACAGCAATCCTATCAGTCAGAAGTAGAGACAAGTTTCCCAGGTGATCAAAGTACATTTTAAACCAGCTGACTTTGGGAGCTTATATTAATTTTGGGGGGATTTGGGTCAGATATGAAAGGATTTAATCCCCACATAGCTAATCCTCCCAAGAGCTAATTTAAATGGAGACTGATCTGTCAATTACAGCATTGCTTCACTACACAGGAGAACTTCTGAATTACTGCAGCTTAATTTAGCTTGAAAATTTGTTAAAGTACTCTGTTACTAGTTCAAATAAAATGGAAGCAAATGGCTGAATTGAGAAAGGAGAAGTCCAGTTTTTTTCTCCCATCATTGAGGATGGATCTCTTTGACTTAAATTCTGTTTGGGAAGCTTGCTCAAGGGTGGATCTTGGTGATGGTTTTGTACTTTTTGGTCCAATGTGACCAAAAATGCAGATTCAAGGCAAAGAAAATTATCTTTGAATTTGTCAGTTTATAGAACCAGCTTTTTAAGCTGGCTGAAAAAGAAATCTAGATGTTTAGAGTCAGTATTTTCTCCTAAAATCCATTTGTTATTTTGAAACAAAATTCAGTTTTCATATCTGAAGAACACTTTGAAGAGCCTACCAAAATGAAACATTTCACGTCAAATTCACCAAAACAGTCTGTTTGACCAAAGACAAAACATGGCTATTAATTTCTATGTCAAAACTTAACACGTTTCATTTCAGGTTACTCTAGAACAACGCCTTTGATTTGAGGGCTCACTCATCAGTGTCTGTTATTTGTGCAGCTCTTCTCCGGGAGTCTGACAAGTCAAATGGTGAGAAGAGACCTCGGTAAGAGCTGAGCTATGGAACCGGCCTGACAGATTGCAGAAAACATTCTAATTCAATTATGAAAAATGTTCTCCTTACGTCCAAATTTGGTTAAAATTCATGACTTTTGAGTCCTGTTCCACACAACAAATGTTTTGTCAGACTCCATAGTGATAACGTAGCAGTGTTTTAATAGCATTAGAGAAGACAATGACATAAGCAGCCTCCTTAAATTGCCAGAAGTTTTGCGCTCACTAATAAATACAGCTCAGTCTTGGCTGATTAAATGTGGAAGTAATTTATCCAATTGAAATGCTCAGTCTTTTGCCAAGACTCTGTGTGCGTGTGTGTACTGGATTGATCAAGAGTATAAGGCAGGCTAAGACGGGAATCTCTCCTAGGTTTGGGATAATGTTTCTCTTTTCTGACCCCTACTTTCTCCCCTAGTTTGCTGCCACTCAGCATAAGGACATTTTCAAAAGAGAATAGTAGGGTGCAGGGTTGCTTTCTCAACCCGTTGGTGTATTCAGCCTTCTGGGTCCTTATTGTCTTCTGCTTCTGCATCACGCTTTGTAGCATTCATTTTCTCTGAAAAAAACCTGGCTGCCATACTTCATTTCTCCTTGCTCAGCTCCATGTTGGGCATTTATCAAATTCCCCTTCAAAGTGGCGTTAAGGTTCCTATTGATTTCAGCAAGCGCTGGAGCGGATCTTTGTGCTACGCTACCCCTTTTGTTTTACGTTGGCAGGTTAGTCTGGGTCTTTGCATTTTTCTGTCTCTGAAAGCTTTTGAAGGATGCCTGCCCCTCTTTTGGTGTCTGTTCTCCTCTTTCCTCCCTGTGATCAGCTGCAAGTGCCCCACTGACACCAAAAGGTCTCAAAAACGTACCCCAAGCATTGCTCAATGACAAGGGGCATTTGCTCCCCTGCCTCTCTGGCTGCGTAGCAGAGAGGGGACCGGGGCACACAAGGGCCACTGAGCTCTTTGGGGAGAAATTGCAGGAGGCACCGGGCGGTTTTTGCTGCTTATAGGAAGCAGCAACTTGGCAATTGCCACAAGCAGGCCAGAAGAGCGATCAGCTGCCTTAGGATCCCAGTGAATAAGTTTACCAGGCAAAGCTAATGAAGTTTTCTCCCCGACCTGGGATAGCTGAAGACCTTGCTCTCCACTAAGCAGAGCTCGACTGTGGGATGAGAGCCCATCATCCCTTCTCTGCCACATCGGGGCACCTGGCCGCTGCGCGTTGCCTCGCAGGGCAGCACTCGCCTTGGGGCACAATGTGCCTCTCCTCGGGGCCGTCAGGAGTTTGAGGGGAAGGGCAGGCATTACTAAGGTTTGCTCCGTGCGTCCCTCAGCTGAATACGCCCTTCTGGCCAAGTACTTGCTATTCGTGTGCAAGAACGTAATATTTGCTGTGTCAGTCCTTTTTTTCCCTCTTCCTCCCCTGTATTTATTTGTCTTTTCTGAAGTTTAATGCACTGTAGCCAGTTTAATAAAATATGACAGTAAAGATCCAGGCTTGCCTATGCTATAAGTCATTGCTTTTACTTAGCACTAGAAACTTCCTGTGGCTGCTAGACAGATAAAGCGCGGAGAGGCTCCGGAGCCAAAGGCGTTGTTCTGTATTATCCAGTTATTTTTTAAGCTTTTTTGCTAGACATAATTGCTGAAAATAGCACTGCTGGTAAAAGCAACCTTAACGTTTATACCAATGTAAAACACCGCTAATAAGGGACTTCGTTATACAGGAATAGGCGAATTGGTTTTCTTTCTTTTGTTCTACTTCCTCCAAAAGCCTTTAGATAATTTGGGGACAGAGGTTAAGAAAAGCTCGGAACATTACTTTCCCTTTAATCCTTAGATCCCTCAGCTGACTCTACACTTTGTTTTCATGCTGAAGGGGAAAAAATATTTTCCTGGCAGGTCGAGAATGATTTTTCCATTAATCTTTTCTTTTGGAGCCAAGATACATTTTTTCACAGAGATCTGATGTGACATAATACTGTACCTGGAATTTCACACTAAAGAGAGTGGAAAAACATTCTCACCACAGCAAGCACTCACAACTGGGCTACAAACCCTCCAGCAAAACCGAGAAGCCAAAAGAGCAATTTAAAAAGGGGACAGGAAGGGAATATGGGGCATAGTCATTTCCCATAGGGAGGAAAGCTCTGAAATGTCATGTTATTTATTAAAGCCTTTCAAAGATAAACTGATAGAATATGGTATGTAGTGGCAGAGGCCAACAATTATCTTGCTTGAAAGTTATCTCAGCAGTTTGAAATCCTATTAATTAAAAAAACAAAAGCACATCAGGGCAGAATCTCAAAGTGTAAATGCGAGGAGCAATAAAAATGTTTCTGATTAATGCAATTCAAAGCAGAACAGAAACTGCTTCTGCAATTAAATACATATGTACATGATCTTGGATTTATGAAAGTTGATAGAATCCACCCATCTCCCTATTTTTGGCTTATCAGTGTTTTCTTTCAACATTTAAAGTGTTTTCTTCAAAGCCCAGAGCTGGAGCATCTCCAGGCAGTTTAATTGTCCAGATGTGGAGTGGATTTCCTAAACACTTGCAGCATGGGGAAGACATGATGGTTTTTGCTTGGAAGCCAATGAAAAGAAGAGAAATATTCTCAAATTCTGACTTGGTTTTCAAAAGGACTCATTGGAACGTGTCTTGAAAAATTCCCAGGACTCAACAGACAAATACATCTGTCTTGATATACATCTAATCATGGTTCTGCTGCTGAATTTGTATGTGGCTGCCTGTGCATTCACAAGACACAGCCATTCCTGAGTTGTTTTTGTACCCATGGTAAAGCACAGTAAAGTATTCAAAGGACTTTAGGTAGAGTACTAGATGGCTGAATTTCTCCTTAAGCTTCATAGAAGTCTACATTGTGTTTCTTGGTACTAGACATCCCAAAACAATACTGGAATGGGAGATAGATTCAACAAAAAAGGTCCTTCTGTCAAATATTTTTCCACAACGAGGAAATTTCTTGGTTGCAATACGCCACAGCTTAGTGCTTACCTGAAGTGCAGTTACCCAAACTCTGCTTTGTCCTCCGTGGCAGTCGGATTTGTTGTGTCCCAAGAGCAAGCTAGATGTAGTGCACTTTACGCTCTCGTGCCGCATTGCTATTGCAGTATCCTTGCAGTATCACACCCATATTGGCTGAAATGACATTCCAGAAATCCTCTAATCACAGGATGTGATTTTTTTAGATTGGTTTGAATTTTCAACTTTACATTTGTTCAGCTCCCAAAGAAAGACTAGACAGCCCCGGAAGCCAATCCCCTTCATTTAGCCCTGATATGTGTGTGGTACCTGCTCAAACCTCCATCACACATTGCTTCATTTAATGCTTCATTCAGTATGTTTTCAGGCCACAGGGCAAGACGAGCCTTGGTGTAAGTGAATACTACCCTCTGAAACTCTATTTCTACCTGCATATAGCACACCTGAGCTTGGCCTGACATTTCTAGCGCCTGTAGCTCATTTTCAGAGGTTTAGTCCACTGAGGCAGCCAGGAGGGTGCTGGTGACTTCCCAGTGGGATGGCACTTAATGTACTGGAGATACCTGTTTACGCAGGGCTGGAGTGAGATTGCTTAGTCGTGACTTCCCGGTGGGATGGCACTTAATGTACTGGAGATACCTGTTTACGCAGGGCTGGCGTGAGATTGCTTAGTCGTGTCACTGACAGCTAGCAAAGAAGAAACCTGGGAGACTGGTTACATGGGAGACTCTTTCTATCATAACTAATTTTTTTGAGCTAGTCAGCCTTGACTATACTGTGGAAATACAGAAGTTATTGGTTTGTGCTCCATTGTCACCTGTACAGGCAGGATTTTATAGCGATGGCATAGAGGAAAAGCCACCAGCCATAACAGCTGCTCCTGCTTCAAAATACCCACTGCTAGGTGAGACGTTTCAGGTGTTGAAGGGCTGTGAGCTGTGTAACTGCAGGCAACCACTGCTGTTGTATGCAGTGCCTTTGCGTGAAGCTAGCCTATAGAGAACATGCATTGAGTCATACTCTTCATCTTATGCTGAAGCCCTATGCGTTGCTTCCCTCTCCTAAGAAACTCATGCTCACAGCGGGGATGCTGTTGGAAATGCTCCCTCTGTCTCACCCAGCACAGGGCCCAACTAAGCTCCCCCGTCCACCCCAGGTGAGGGAAGCAGCCACTTCCTACATATAAGTAAAGAAAATGTTTTTCTTACGTTAAAAATTCTAATAAATCTCACCCCCTTTGCTGTATGCCCTGGGCTCCACGCAGGCTTACTACGCTTTATTTGTATGACTCTCTGCCGAACTATTTCTGAGAATTTTAAGTGTGAAAACAAACAGAAAAGTTCTATGTGAGGGAAAACCTCCTGCCTGTGTTTGAAATCAGTTCCCAAATCTGTGGCTGGCTAAACCTCACCCTGATGTTATTGTGTGGTTATGGATTTTGGATGTTCTTTTTGCTGGAAGCAGTGAAGCCAACATGCACCCGTTCTGCAGAAAATCTGCTAAGGGAAAAAACAACTGTGTACCACCGCTGAATGCAGAAGTCAAAACAGAGGTGGGAGCCTCTTTTGGCAAAATCCGTCAGGCTCTCAGTGTTATAGCGGGTAGGAAAATGCTGGGGAACTTGCGTAGCACTGCAGCCCAAAATAGGGCCATAACACACAGAAATAGTAGGAAGCGAGACAAATACTCCTCAGTAGTCATTTTCCTCTCTCCCCTTCTGTCTATCCTCTCTCCTTACAATTCAATCGTACAAATCTCCTTACTATCCTCTTTCAATTTTCCTTTCCCTTTTAGCTTTCTGTCTCTTGCAGGCTAATTTTATTTTCTGTTTGGGGAGAAAGCAAGCGATTTTGCTTTGTTCACTGAAAGGGCTGGTGCTCTGCTGGGAGTGACCAGGGAGCAGCCTGAGCAACGTGCTTACATTGCTAGGTATTGCTATGAAGTTAATTATAGGCTCTTTGGCTTCATAAGGATCTTTTAGCTAAGCTATAAAACAGAGGTTATGTCTACTTATGATTCTTAAAAATCCTTCACCATGACCCAGTATCCTGATCAAATGTCAATACTTATTTTCCGGGATCCTGTTGTAAATCATTGCATACGGCTAATATGAGAGTGTTACAAGCTACATTTGACTTCAGGAATGCCAACATTGCAGTGGCAAGTGACAAAATACCCAGTATATTAAATATTTCTGTTAAAAAAAACATTGCTATGCCATCCTTGTCTGCATTAGCAACCCTCTAGCAAATGTACTGTGCTGGGAAGATGTAGTTGCCAGCAACAGGCACTCATGAAGGGAAGGACATTTTCTCCCATTTGCATTTCCCCTTCAACCCAGCTTCATAAAGGAGCTTTGGTGCCATCGCTGCCTTCTCTAGCTACCTTCCTTTCAGTATTATGTCTACTTCCAGATCCTCTTTCTATTCATCCATCTTGACTGGCACTCCAGTACCTGTGCCCTGCCCTACAAGCCTGTAACTTCCCTGTGACCACAAGCTGGATTTATCCAGCTGTGACAAACTGGTTTCGTCCTCAGGAGCTGGGCAACATCTGCGCACACCCCGCAAGACCTCCATGCAGGCGCTGGGTGCTGCAGACCTCGGCCGTCTTCCCTCTCCCTCTGCAGGTCCAAGAGGCTGCAACACCTCTTGCAACTCTGCCTGACTTTCCCTGGGCTGAGGGACAACCATCGGGGTTGGACAGGGCACAGGGATTCAGTATTTTCTTCCTTTCTCTGGCAGCAGATACAGGTGTCTTAGGACCATTCCCACGACTGAATCCCTCCTTGCATCGTAGCTGTTTTAAGTGCTTTTGAAATAACATCTTTCTGCCCAGCGTGCATGTCCACCACACTTCGACCACGACTATGTCCTCTTCTTTCTTTCCTCTTCCTAGTTCTGACCGCGTCCCTTGGCAGCCCCTATACATTTATCCTTCTGAGGTAAATTAATATAGATAATGACTATGGGGAAGATAGACAGTGAGCTATTAATTTACTGGATCATTTCTTTGTTCTGTTCCATTTGTCTAGTCGATACAATCTGCTTTGGCACACCCTTTCCACAACAAAAGCAACAGCCTTAATGCTCAGGCAGTTTGCACTGCCCTTATTTCATAGCTACTGTCACTAGCAGGGCTGGTCCTTTTAATATTTGCTGACATGACACTTCACCGTGGCAAGAATTGTTTGTTTCGTCCAAAGTTCACAAGTGTATCTTGAAATCATATCACCTGGGAGGCAGCTGATATTTGCAATCTCCAACCTTCTTAAAAGGCCTCCCCATCCTTTGTTTCATGAATTTAAGCTCTTCCCATGAGCTTTTTCCAGGCTGAGTGCTTCCTGACACCTCGCACGCACAGCTCACAACTCCAATAAGAGGCATTTCCAGTGGCCTCTGCTCTCTTCTAGCGAGTCAGTGCCCACATCTCTCCTGGCATCAGCTCTATGAAATACACAGGTACTACAGACCCAGCAAAGTGTGAGTGCTCAGGTGATGATACTGCAGACTTTCCTCAATCTGAATTTATTTCCAGGGTCTCTTATATGCTAGCTTGGATTTGATTGAATATAATTGGCTGTGTCATTCGCTCATACAGATTTATCCTAGGGAAATACCACCTGATACACGTTCAAAGGGCTGTGGAGACCACTCCAAACCAGTGGGAGTTAGGCACCCGACAGCTCTGCAGATCTGGACCATTAAGGGTGTAACACAGAGTCAACAGCAGGCAATCCATACAGCACCACCCTGAAGCCATGTGATGTGCTGCCAAAGAGGTTCATTCATCTCACAGCCATTGAGGAAATATATTTAATGCTGAATTTCAGTGCATGAGAGAAATTAGGGTCTCCCCAGTGCTGGGGAGCCAGTACTGGGGACTTCTCCGGCGGCTGGACTGCGCAGCCCTTGCGCAGCCGGACAGACTCCGTTCTGCTGCCCCCCTCTGCTGTTCAGCGCAGAAAACAGCACACTCCAAGCCGGGCATCCTCTCCTAATTTCCAGAATATTTTCTCTTTAGCTGGTTTTTTTTTTTCTTTCTTTGACCAGGCCTGGGAGGGGGGTGGAGGGGGAAGGGAGCCTAACTGCGACTGGATGTGTTTATTGTGCTTGGCAGCTGGCCGCAAATGCGAAAGGAAATAATGCTGATGTCCTACGCACGGTAATTCTCCTTTTTGACCTTTTTTTTACAGATAGGGAAGAAATAAGGTAATATGCTGGAAAAGCAAAATAAATGGGACACAAAACCAGAATTGTGGCAGGAGAGATACTGGCTAAATGCACAGCACATGGAGATGGGCTGAGGCAAAGAAGCTTTAAAGGTTTAGAGTCAAGGTCGAATGGAGGCTGTGGTTCAAGTTCAGATTTAAAAATATTAACACGTTAACACATCCTTTTTCAGGATGTCAGTTCCTTTTAAAGGGCAATCTCAGAGTAGGGCCTTTGTGGGTTTGGATTGGACTGCAAATAAAAAAATTCAAATGCAACTCTTCTTCCCTCTCCTCCTAAAAACCCATTTCAAATGGCTTAGCTTTGAAATTTCAGATTCCAGTTTAATTCAAATAACAAGCAGAGTACAGGAAAAGGCATTACAACATTAGATAATTATAATCGAATTTTTAAGCCTGCCAGTTTAAGCAACCGTTGCTTATATAGAATTAATTCTTTCTTCAAATCAAGCCCTGCTGCCAAGTCATTCTTTACGTGTAAAAAACCAAACAAAATCTCTGCCCATTTTGCTCTGTGGTCCTGATATGAGTAAACAAAACACACAGCTTGGAGAGAAGACAAACTTTGCTTGCTATCTTCATCTTTTTCTCTCTTTTTGCTGGATCAGCCATAACTTACTGCATTTTTCTAAAGCCTGACTAGCATTTGCAAGTTCTGCACAATGGGCCAGTATTCCTGCAATTCCTGGCTTCCTCCGCTCCTCCTTTCACTTTGTCCTGTTTTGTCAGGAATTACGCCAATAAGCTCAGAGGAGGCTCAAATGTGAAAAGTTGGTCCATCCTCTGGATTAAACCCCTTCAGGAGGGGTGTAAATGGTGTGATGGCATTTGGACTCCATCCACCCGTAAATGTCCAAGATGGTGAGGGTTGCAAAAGGCCTGGGCAGCCTGACGTTCCTGCATGAAAAGCAGCACATCCCTGTCTTAAGCTGTATAAATACACTGTATAAATACAGTGAACTGAAAGGTCTCCTTCTCCAGCTGCTGAGTCAGCTGGTGGGGTGCAGGCAGGCGAGATGTTAATTTTCTGTGTTCAAGTGCTGTGTCTTTTGTGGCTACCTGGTCCACTTACTATTTTTTCCAGGATGGAGGGAAAAAAGGGGCCCTGAGATTGCAGAAGGAGCTGTGGAAGAACATGGATTTCCATGTGGATCATCACACTGAGGGCCATTCTTCACAGAGAGAAAGAAGCTGATTTGAACCTGCTCTAACCCTTGCATTAGACTCCCATTCTCAAACTAAAGTGGCTGCACCATGACTTTATTTAACTCCTTCAGAAACAAAATTAACTTGGTCAACTCGAACTAGTTTCACTCCAGATAGGAGCATCCCCATGTGAGTTTAATGTGGTTAAATGAATCCTCTGCAATTTCACATCTTTGATAAATTTGGATGGATTTTCCCATATACCCTGACATCCATAAACCCCAGCTATGGCAGATCTAGGGAACATTTTGCTTCTTGAGGGTCCAGAATGCCTTTCCAACACATTTAGTAGGCCAGAAGTTTCATGTGAACAATCAGTAAAACAAAGAATTAATAACGATATGGTCACCAGCTGTAAGAAATGGAGTTACGTATTTTATACCCCCAGGTTTCAGGTATTCCACGATTCATCACTCAGAGCAAAGATCAGACTCAGATTTGTTCTTTGAAAATACAGATCGCTGGAAGACGTGTGAGTAGAGATTGCCAGGCCTCTATTAATTAACGTAGGCTGCATCTTGTCTTTGTGACAAGTTGCAGTCAGCACAATGTCAAAAACCGTGCCTGCTGACTGCACGTATTGAAAACGGAGGGTGCAGCCTCCCCTTCCTTCTCAAATCATAACACTGCCTTAAAGTCAATATAGCAGGGGATCCTTTCATTTCTTTTTGAGCTTCTGAGTTTCCTATGTTCAAGCTTTCCCAAATTGCAGATCAAAAGAGAGATATTTCCAGTAAAAACTTTGTAATCCCATGACTTCAAGAGCAGAAGCCTTAAGTAAATCCCCAAATTTTCATGAGAAAATTGCAATCCTGTAGCTGCCTGCATTCCAAACAAGCCTGCCCAAAGTATTTCATTTAGATAGGTTATCATTCCTTATTATCTACCTAGTGCTGACAATGGCTGTAAAACCCCTAGAAATAGTGGCATTTCCATTTATTTCCATGTACAGCCTGTAGAACATACTCATGACATGAAAATACCATAGAAATGCAAGGTAATTATTATCATTATGTAACTCCCTAGCATCCAGGAGCAGAATTAACAGTTTGAGTGGTGCCTATAAGAAAACCAGAATACATTTCAGTAAGCCTGTCATTTTTGATCTCTTAAGTAATCTTAAATAAAATTGCACTGGCTTAGTGTGGAAAAAAAGCAACTTCTTATCTTCACTGTGATGATAATACATATATTCCTTCATTTAAATAAAATCTCTGAACAGCACCTGGAATTTTACGGAGAAATCCTGCACTGGGGATTTGTATGCAGCACGCTTGCATACGAAATGTCAGAATAGCATGGACAAGGACAGCAGTGAAATTTAAAAGGTGATGGATAAGACAGATGGCTGAGCAGAAGTGGTCTGCATTGCCATGGAGAAAAGCCTGATGCCATCCTCAGCAATCAGTGCTCAAGCTTGCAAGAGTCTGGCTGCTATGGAAGCATCCGAGCCAACCCTGGGTGTTGCAATATGCCAGTTTTCCAAGAAACAGATTGATAGTACAGTGTGTACTATTTTTTATTTTCTTGAGGGAGGAGGGGAGAACTATCTATGGGTTTAGGGCTGTCATTTGGCTTTGAATTTTGTCTTATCAATGCATTTATTGACACCTAGGAAGGTTTCTTTGAAATAGAGACGATATTATGAATATTGGCATATCCTCCTTGGAAATTACTTCTTTTTTCCCTCCCCAGAGAGAGCAGGAAACAACTATTTGTACAGAGTCGACTAATTTCTACTCACTGTTCCGTATTTAATCTGTGAGAAAGGTCCCGTGTTCCTCCCTTGAGACTGATAACTGTTGGTCTCTCTCCTTTTCAGGGAGTTTCACTGCCCTTTGCGGGCTTGCCTTTGTGAGGGGACTGCTCTCCCAAGTGACCCATGCAACAGCCAGTTAGAGCTGATGCCCACGCAGGGAAGAGGTTCCCGTTGGGTCAGGCTCGAGGCCGTGTCTGATGATAACCAGGTCTGGGAAGGAAGCAGTCTGGGAGCCCAGACTTCAGGGTTTGGAGTAATTGCTGAGCAATACAGGGAACTGGGATTGAAAGAAAAGTGAGAATATTCCCGGAAAGGAAGCGTGAAAGCTTTCTGCCTTCCAGGACTGAAATTCTCTAGAAATATAAAGATCTACCAGAGAGAGTTTAAACAGTGACTCAGTCTGTAACTGCAAGTAATGGGTGCCAAAATAAAGACAGTTAAGCCAAACTAGTCTAATTTCTGACTATTGCTTTTTCTAAAGCATTTGATGATTGTGAAAGTTTCCATTTAATTTGCGAGAACGCAGCTAGATGTGAAACTGTATTACAGGAGTTTGAGTGGTACAGGCAGCCCATGAAATGTGAGCAATATGTTTTTAAGCGGCAAACCAAAAAGATGGCAAAAGCACAGAGAAGTCCATGATTGGCCCGATGAGCCAACGTTGCAATTTTGGGAAAATGTTGAACTCTTGGTAGGAGACTAGGCTGAGTCTAGAGTAGAGCAAAACACTCAATAAAGGCTAAACCCTTGACAAGATAATTAAAACATAGCCCGAGAGGAAAGTCCCCAGCTGCGGTGAAGCTCGCAGAGAGCGGGCAGTCCTCTGAGACCTCATGCCTGGTAGCAGACCCAAGGCAGAAAGTGGTGTGAATCTCCAACAGACAGTATATAAAACATGTGAGCTGCACAGCCCATGCAAACTCCCACCCCCAGCCAACGCCATGCATTTGGGGAACTGGTACTGCCATGGGTTGTGCTCCTTTGGAAGAGACAGCAACCCCAAGGGGGTGACAGCAGTGCCGCGGGTGACAAAGGGGAGCCAGCGTAGCAGCATGCGGTGTTGCTACAGACAGTGAATGCCAGCAGATGGGATGCGGATTCATTTTTAGTCGGGTGGGAACATGCAAGCTAGTGTGGTGTCAGAAGCAAGGATCTTACAATACGGGATGAGCAGCCACAGGTGGGAAAAGTCAAATTTTACAGTGGTAGGAAAGCCCTTCTGAGAGTCTGATATAGCCAGCGTCAGTTCTGATGACAGACAGGAGAGGGAAAGGCCATATGTGAGAGAGATGGGGGTGGAAATGACATAAACAGCAGCTCAGCAGTATTCCCTTATGTTGCTTGGGTCTAGACTGTTATAGCTGAGGTCACCCCAGTCCAGTTTCTGGACTGCAGGACGTTGAATCTCTCCCCAGCCCTGAATCTTAACCATTCTCCAGGGAGTAGATCCTGCAAAGGGAAGATGCTGGGTTGGGGGATGTTTCTCTTCCCTTGTTTTGGCAGAGGAGAGAAGGCTTTGCCTAAGAGCAGCCCCCAGTCCTGGTTGTGGACTCTGGTTTTAGGAGATCCTTACTGCAAAGAAAGATGGGGAGAAGGGCGTCCTCCTTTCCTTTTCAGCCTCCTCTCTCCTGGAGTAGGACCCCAGACAAATCCTGTGCAGGGTCCAGGAGAAAGACAGAAGAGGCTGGAGGAGGAGGTGACATCTCCTTTGCAGGAGAGGGGGATGCTGGCACTGAGACCCCTTTGGGGCCCAGATCTGGCCAGCGCCTGCGATTCTCCCATTGGGACTTCCAGGAGACATTCAGCTTCAACAGGGAAATTAATGCTCCAGATGGGGGTGTGGAAAAGAGAGTAGAGAGAAAAATTAATTATGAATGGGACGTGATCATACAATAGTAAAACTTCAGTGGTTTTGTGCTCATGGTTAGCAGGGGATGGACTCAGGAAGCTGTGTTAAATTCTTGGTGCTGTTTCTGATTCACTCCGGGGCCTTCAGGAAATGACTTAATTGTGGGGTCCTGCGAGGTGCTGAGCACGTGCTGAGGAGCATTTCATTCCTCTGAAGCAAAGGGGGGTTTCTGGAGCAGAACAAGAGCTCAGCACCTCAGAAGGTCAGGATGTGCTCACTGAAAAAATATGGTCCCCTTGTCTTTGTAGCTTGCATAAAAATCGAGTTCAGGAATCCAGGGTGCTGGTATCCTTATCATCCGCAAAGCAAAGAGAATGGTTTGCTGGGGATCTGTGAGGAAGCCAGCTAAAAATGGCTGTAATTGAATTAAAGGATGGACTGCCTTTATTGAAAGACAGGGGAACAGAACCGCCCAGGCATACGGGTGGTCACATAGTGACGCAAATTACAGGCTAACACGTTGGCTAATAGTCTGCACTTTGGTGCAATAGGCAGGAATAACTCCAAACCTCTGTGGCTGGCTACGGGGAACTGAGAGTCATGGGGGAAGCTTGTTTCTACTGAAGCCCATCCCACCGGTCATCTGAATGTCAGCTTGGGTCGGGTGGAGGGGGACCTGCCGGCAGCAGTGCCGTGTCAGCGAGGCAGGTCCCCGAGGGGAACCACCTCTTTTTGCTAGACGTGAGTGCAGGTACTAAGGGTTTTCTGGCTGGAGGTGAGGCAGATGCTGATAGCACTGGCAGGACTGAATAAAGATACCTGCCTGCGGCTGGTAAATCGTGTGTGCAATCCAGCGCACACTGAATATAGCCTGGGCAAGGGTGCATTCTCCCCAGAAGCAAACAATTCCTCCAAATAGTTTCACTCAGCTGAAAATGGAGAAGGCTTCTTCCGAGCATGATGGTTAGTTACTTCTTCCCACCGCGCTGCAGGGACACGCAGTTCCCAGCAGCACTGCCCTGACATGGTCCCGTGAACCTCCAGCCTGGTGCTCCCGGTATGGGGGGCACAGGGCAGTGCTCATCAGCGGAGGGGGAGATGGTGTCGGCCATCCTGCAAAATGTGAGAGCTTTCCATAGTGTAAGATTAAAGTCTGCTCCTAGGGAGATCACAGGATTTTTCCAGTATTTTCACTGCAACTGGCTGCTTTTTTTTCCACAGTTTTGTTTTGCACCCCAGGAAGCCACCTACCGTATGCGCCCAGATAAATCCCCGTTGGGCAGTATGGCTCTGTGATACACACGCTGCGAGTCCCGTCAGGCAGAGCTGGGCTGCACTGCAGCCTTGAGATGTACAAGCGGTCTTGGTAATGTGTGTTTTTTCAGGCCAGAACAGTAGATATCCTCAATCCACCAGATTTCCCTGGCTTTCCTGTGCCAAACCTCTAAAATCCTTTGTGTTCCTCCTCTGACCCTGTGCCTTTGCTTTCCCTGGGTACCCTGGCCTTAGATACACACAAGCCTGAAATATCCAACAGCAAACATGAACATCAAGAAAATACATATATTTAGCTGTGTGGAGGTCATATGTTCAGAAGATCAGCCACATAAACACTGCTATAATAATGGATTTGTTTCATGACATTTAGTCATCAAGCAATATTTATGTTAAAACCCCAGTTATATTTTTAAGATTTGGTGCTAATTTCACATATATATGTATATACATACATACACATACACACATGTGTTGGTAGAAATTCTGTGTTCATATTAAGGAGGCATAAGAAGCTGCTTGCTATTTAAAACTAGAAGGTATATTCTGGCTGAACAAGAAGTCTTCCTTGTCTGCATGAGCTCTGCTGCTCTGTGATATTCCTGCTTCTCTTTGGTGGGTCTCTGTGGCTTCTTTCTTTTTTCTTGGCGCTCTTCTGTGCACTACCATTACCCTCTGACTTATTTACTGTATTTCCCTGGTTTTTGAGGTTATCTATCCTATCTTCATAGCGTGCTGGTGATAACATGTTTTGAGAAAGTGACACCACGATACACTGCCTAAATTGTTTCATTTTACTGGTTGTGTAACCGAAGAGGTTTGAGAGCATTCATTTGCCTTTTTTTGCTGTTGAGCTGTGATGTTCCAGGAGCTCCAGAAAGAGATGTCTCTTGTAACTGTGCTAGGAACTGCTGTCATTGAATTAAATTGAGCTAGGCTGATGCAAATGAGAGAAAAATTTGGCCCCATCTGTTCTACATAATCTAGTTCCTAAATCAGGAAAAACAGTCACTAAGAAATGACACCCAGTATTTTATTTTTGCAGGAAATTGATTTTTTCACTTCTAAAAAATACTCAAGCTAATAATGCAGACTAGCATGCTAAATAAGTTGATTTCATCTAGGATGATGTTTGAGAATTTTTTGTTACTTTTTTAGATAAGAATGTATCTAAGTATTGAAACGGTCATTAGTTTTATTTACTGGAAAAAAGACACTGAGGATAAGTAGTCCTCAACACTACTTATAGTCTATAGGCTTATAGTCTATAGACTTATAGTCTATATAGTCTATAGTCCTCAACACTACTTATAGTCTACACAACTCTAGTCCTCAACACTGTGGGTTTTAGAGAGGATAATTAAAGGTGAGCAAAAAAGAGACAACAGATGCAGTGCTTAAGCACTAAAGAACATCGCACTGTCTTAAAGAAAGGAAGAGCGATGTATTTTACCTGAGTAAGTTACCTGAAGAGCTCCAAGTCTACTGGCCTTGAGGAAGCCACTTCCTACCCATGGGTGGCTGTCCCTTCCCAGTGCCCGAATGGGCTCCTTGGTGGGGTCTGCTCTGTCCTGCTGCACCAGACCTCTCCGCTTTGCAATGAACGGGCTTCACGTGGCCGTGACATGTGGCTCACATTACTCTGCTTTTGGAGGTGGTGCTGGAAGTACCGTGGGTATTACCCAAGTTTGCTGGAAGACTATGGGATAGAAATGCCCATACATGTGAAATTGCTCTAGGAACCAAGGGACATGTTAGTGGATTGATCAATAACCTGCTTTACAGCAGTGGACAAGCGAGTGCTGTTACAGGCAGTGTTTCAAACACTGTTGCCTGGGAAGAAGGAACTCTCTCAAAAATCACAGTCCATCTGTAGTTTAAAAAAAAAACACAGATGGTATTAAAATGGCTCGCTGAGAGTGGTGGTATCCAGGTGTTTCCTCCTGTGGTTGTTCTTGCACAAATGTGTGCCGGCTTGTGCAATTGCACTCTTCCCTTATGGCACGTCTTGCTGGTTGCATGTCATCAGGTGCAGGTGAATAAAACAAAAGTAAAGCACTCTGGCCAAAATTTTCAAGCCTACACATATGCGTTGGATACGAGCAGCCTGATTTTTCAGAAGATGCTCGGTATTCCCAACCCCCCTTGAAGTAAATGGAGCTGCTGCAGTTTTCTTTGGCAGCAGCAGAATGAGCTCAGCTCTTGTGCGGATGAGGCCGTTCATTCAAGCACCTCATTCTGACCGAGGTGCCTGGCTACAGAAGACCAAGCATGCAGCACTCTGGTCTTACCGTTTACCAAATGCCATGAACAAGATGACAACCAGCACATCAAAGTTAGGACTTTTTTTGGGAATGAAGATTTGAAGTAGTTAGATTATCACTCGTCACCAAATGTCCTCAGGCAAGGGAAGATCTCTGTTACCTTTAAAAAGGGGCTTATAAATCGGAGTTTAAATTATTTGCTATGCAAGGGATATATTCCTTATCCTTTTGAAGCACAGGGCGGATTTAGGACCGCTGCATTTGGATTCCAGATGACTCTACTATAATGAAAGGCTCAGTTTTGTAATATCAACATAGGACTATTTACACTTCTCTTCAAAGAGAAGATCGTCTCAAAAATGCTCATCTTACTGGAAATTATACTTTATGAAGTGTCAAACCTGTAAGTGAAATTATTTATGAATAATTTATGTTTATAATACAAGAATGTGTTAAACTTCACAGATTCTGGAGGATATTTTCATATAAAAAGTACATGGTGTATCTTAATAAATCCATCACATCCCAGCACCTCTGCAGTTTACCTTTGATAATATTATTGGAATACATTTATTTCAATACAAAATTAAAATGGAAGGACCGGCTCATTTCCTGATATTATGGGATGATATCCACTGGTCCATTTAAATTACAATAATCTGATTTTGGATTTATTAGCTAAGTTCCTGTGCACTTAGGAACAAAATTGTTGAAAATATGTAAAATTTAGCAGCTTGTAAAATGTAAAAAGGGCCACAGAAATGTCCTGGGTTACATGTCATTGGGGGGTAGGGGTTGGTTTATTTTAAGAGTCTTTAACAAATAAAGCCCGTCTGGAGTAGGAAGATCATTCTGCCCTTGATCTTGGAAACACTTCCACACTCCTACTTAATTTACCAGCATGAGCAAGGGCACACTATACAAGGGGACTCAACCAGGGACCTGTGTTTATCACAGAAAGAGCACAGAGGACATTAGATAGAACGAAAGGAAGGTTTTCAATTAGGGGGCTGAGAGACAGCATAGGAAGCGTTGTTTAAAAAAAAGATTGATGCTCTGTTGGTGTTGAGAGATGAAGAGAAACTGAGGCTCTGAAAGTAAAGACGTACAGAATTTGGGTAGTGCCACAACCAAGGTGCAGTTGCTTGTTGACCCTGACTTAGCCAGAGCTCCTGTGAGGGCTGAGATATTTCTTATTAGCGCATCCATGAGGACCCTCATGCAAGGAAAATTTCTTTGCAAGCACTCAGGATATATACAGAACATATGCCTTATTTTGTTCCTCCATCTTTGTACAGAAAGTAATCATTAAAAACCTTTCTGATATAATTAGTACTCTATCAAATTTTCCAGGAGCTCTCATTGCTCTTAAGCACCCCAAGCAATTACTATGCTGGGGACTTGCCATGCCCATGAGCTCACCTTGAAATCAAATTATTAATAGTGGGACTGACGTTCATTTGAGGCAGTCTTCAGAAAACTGTGACTGACTGCTTCAAAAGCTACCAATAAAAGAAAACCCACATACATCAGCCTGCCTTCTTGCAGTAACCAGATTATCGGTTACAAAAAAGATGTGTTGCTGCTGATTATGTGTGAGGAGGAAACGTATAGAAACTGCAGTAGCTGTGTGGAACCCAGGAGAGCCTGCAGACACGAAGACTACGGAGATAACAGGGAAAATAGTTAGCATTACAGCTGGGTGCCTTGCTCTGACTAAGCCCTCTCAGTTGTGCTGTGTAGTAAGTGCAGTCTTAATTTGCCACCACCTCTTACCACTTGAATTACCTTAAAGGGCAGTCTCAGCTTCTCAGCCAGGCAGTATGGAAATGCAGCCCTTTTTCTGGGAAGACCATTTCACCTAGGGAAGTGTTTGCATAGCAGCATGTAAGATTTCCCAGACTGGTCATGCTGGGCACTGCTGCAAGTGGAGCAGAGGATGGTCACTAATCCCAGAAGCTAAAGGCCCAAATATTTGGATACTTAATGAGCGCGCAGAGAAAAATGTTTGGCCAAATGCGATGGGACAAGCCTCTACATCTGTAAGCAGTCCTGTAGGGTCTTTAGTGAGCTCAGAAGCATCAGGTACTTGGTTCCCTGGGCTGTGTCCAGACCGTCTCTGCATGGGGCAAGCCGGAGAAGCCACTTTGCTTCTCCTGGAAGGAGGGAAGGCAGAAACACTCTTGTGGAAAACCTCAAATACCTCTAGGACCAAACGCATCTGGAGGCAGAAGGCTGATACAAACCCGCATCAGTGTGATAGGGATGCCTCCAGCTGATTTGCCAAAAGCATGGACCTGTTTCAGTGCTCACCTTAACAGTTTGTTTCTTAACTGAATCTGTAGAGCCTTAAGACACTTTGCTTTTTGGTTCATAAATGCATGATGCCTACTTTATCAAGCAAGGTATTAGCCACAAACTAATGGGCCTGATTTGCCTCGTTTGGGAATCAGACACACTTGGGGACATATGCTGGGTTACATACACATCCCTTAAGGCCTATTAAAATTGATTTCACAGTTTAAGTACTGAATAGATCCGGGCAAATGATCAGGGCAAATTTTCCACAGAATTAATAAAACAAACAGCCTTTGGCAACTGGATCACTGAATAAGAAGCATTAATTGGAAACCTACCATTAAATATGATCGTTAGTACGCTGTCTGCCCAACATCAGAGAAGCAAAGGTAACTTCTGGGAAGCCTTCTAAATTCTGGAGGTAAAATGAGTATGAAAAAGAGCAGGCCAAAACTGTGGACAAAACCATACGGCCACCTGCCAACAAAATTTGCAGATCATCCAGTGAACCGAAGCTGGACATGTCCTGGCAGTCAGGGAGAAAACTGGAGCTGATGCCAATTTTCCTCAGTATTTATCAACACTATTATAGCACTGTAGCAAGAAAAAATCCAGTCAGATGAGTGACAGGTTTTTTTTACATCTTTCTTCCCCTGAAATATATGCCAGGGAAGTGTCAGCTGAGACATCTGGGAACTTCTGAAGGACAAACTGTGCAAAAAGTTTAGCCACAATCCATGAAAGCTAGAAAAATCCTGTTTTGGGCGATATCAAAACCCCAGCAAATGAAGCTGTACCTGAAGCAACAGGCTCCAGCTAGCTGGACCTTTTATTTCAGGCTTGAGTGACCAAAAAAAAAAGCCTTCTGAGAGGGAGAGAGAGGGAAGTGTTTTCATAAAATGCTGTTTCCTTGGCGTCAAAAAAGCCTTTGGAGGGGCTGGGAGGTCCTGCACAGCCAGACAACAGCCGGCACTGTTGGTAAGAGTGAAAACAGCCTTCTGTGACCTGACATGTGTTTTATTTCTGGTAAGGGGATGAAAGCACTTCCGATGTGCTATGACATTTCTGTCAGTCCTCAAAATGCGCTTGACGTTCCCACAGAGAACATCACGTTCGTGGCTTGGGGGGGCGGGAGGGCCCGTCCCCTCCTCTCTGGGCAACCTCTGCAGCAGAGCTGCAGCAGCGTCGCATCCTTCGGGGGTCCCTGCAGCAGAGCTGCAGCAGCGTCGCATCCTTCGGGGGTCCCTGCAGCAGAGCTGCAGCAGCGTCGCATCCTTCGGGGGTCCCTGCTGGGTGCCAGCCAGCTGGGGTGGCACAGGGTAGCAAATCGTGCTGCTGCTGTTCCTCAGTGGCAGGTCCCCTTCGCCTGAAGAGAGAAGGGATGGGATACAGCCTGCTGTGTAATAGAAATTCAGTATGCTTGAGAACTTCTTGCAGCTTTTTCTAATCTTAGTGAGAAAACCTCGTTACAGCGGTCGTTTTGCAATCCCACGAGAGCCAAAAATGCATTCGCCGAGGCCCGACCTGCCCAGCACCAGCGCTCCAGCAGAGAGTATGGGAAACAGCACAAGTGGTGAAAAGTGAGCAAAAAGCTTACGCTCCTTTTGATTCCAGTAATCCCTTCTCCAGCATTGTTCAAACCCCAGATAGACACTGTTTTTCCTAGATAGACGGGGTCAGATCCTCGGCTCCTATCAGCTGGCGCCGCTCCACCGACCGCAGTGCAGCTGACGCAGGCATGCTAATTTGCTCTCACCAAGGATTTGACCCGTCGTTTTCTTCTTGACAGCATCCCTTAAAAGATACATGATGTTCTGCAGGGCCAGGCTAATCTGCTTGTGGAGGAGCATCCATTGTTCAGCCTGCCACCCTTATCGCCCGCTCTCGCCAGAAAAGAAGCCTGGGCTGGATGCTGGTGACAGCCCTCTTCAGGCATGGGTCTTGCTGAGACTGTGAGAAGCCTCATGCTGCAGAAAGCCCCCAGGAAGACGGAAAGCAGCCGTGGTTATGAATCACCCTAGAAACAAATGATTTGCTATGGGTAAATTCGTGGAAATGGCACGGTACTGTAAAGTGTGACTAAGGCTATTATCCCAGAGCAATGGAAAGTCTCCCAGCCCCCCATCCTTTCTTGAGCATATGTTAATTATTGCTCTGGGTGTGAATACTCCATGTCTGGAATAAGTCACTTTAGCCAAGCAAGTCCATTGCCCTTTCCATGCGAAACAACGCTGGATTGTCTAGAAAAGGCTGTTGAAAACATCTGACAAAACATCATTTTCATGTTCAAAGAGATGTGATTCAGCAATAACTGATGGAGTTGAGGGTGGGTGCTTATTTCATTAAAGGTGTTTCCCTGTTGTGTTTGCTGCAGCAGGGATCAATACCATGAAGACATGCAGTCCTGCCGAGCTCTTAGGCTCTCCTAGCAATGTGTTAGGACAGGAGACATGTGAACTCTGCTGCTCTAAAAATCCTCGCTCCATCAACTTTGAAAAATGATTTCTTGGCTCCTTGTCAAAACAAAGTGACAAGATTGGTATGCACTCTGTCCCTACCATCATCCAGTAGCTGTGTGGGCACTCAGGCCCTGGGAGTTAGTGTAGTAACTTAACGCAAACCATTTAGGACCGACAGATAGCAATGTTGCTGATGGAAGTCCCACCTCGTGATGATCCAGTGGTGCTTGGTAGCATTCCCAGATCCTTCTGTGTCCCCTCATATTTCGTGCGGAAAAAAATTCTCTCCCCAAAGTTGAACCGGATAGTTAGGAACATGACGGGAGCTTCACTCTCCTCTGAACTGCTTGTTTGTGGGTGGTGCCATAGGTTTCCCAAACTTTAGTTAATTTTGGATCATATTTCAGCCTGGTGTCTAAAGGATGAAGAAGTCTGACATAAGCAAATGGCGCCAGAACTGGACTGCTTCTGATCATGCTAGTTTTTCTGTTCCCATTTTATGGCCCTGCACTTTCAAGGGCACCTTTGAATGAATCTTTTCATTTGTTTTAAGGCCTGAATTGTTCTAATGGGCTGAAAATTTATATAGAGAAGCCAATATGATAACTTCAGAGGGAAAGGTAATGTGTCGTGTTATTGTGCAGGAAGCACAGAAGCATGCACAGTTTTTCTTTACAAAGACTAGACACCTTTTTATACAAATAAGCTAGAAGCAAGAGCATTATTGTAGCAAGACCTTCACCAATAACTCCTTAAATGCCTATTAGCAGACTGTATATACAATATGAACTACAACAACATTGCTACAGTTCTGCTTAGCTATTCCAAAAGATAATTCAGGCCAGAACTAGCAATTATACTAATGCACTATGTTGGTTAATTGAAGGAATTTATGACATACGATAAATGTCAGAGTTCAAAGCCAAGTGTGTGCAGAGAGAGAGAGAGAGAGAATGTATGCAGGTAGGGTTGTCGTCAGCTGGAGCACTAAATATAAGCCTCTGTGATTTTACATCTGGGAAAATATCCAGAAATCCTTTCTAAGCAATAAATTATATGCTTGTGGGACAGCAATGATATACAAGCAAAGCAGCACCTGTAATGAGCCTGCAACCAGCACTGAGACCTGGGAACATTAATGCCAATTAATCTGGGAGGGAAGAGTAAGAATGTGCCAATGATGCTAGAAAGTCTCATAATATACCCACCTTGTCTTCCACCTGAATAAGAGCACAGACTATTAATAAGAACACTATTTTTTTCCCTACTAGCTTCCTGGAAAGTATTTGCTTTCAAAAATAGGTCGTGGTACAATAATTTTCACTAGTCATTACTGCTTCTGTCAGCTCGGTGACAACAACTACACTGTGAACTTGGAAGTGCATTTAAAAAAAATAATGATGAAAGCATGTCTTGATGAATGTTTACTCATCAGTTGCTTAGTATATGCAAAAAATATTATCACCCTTAATTGCCTCTGTGATACTGCACTCTGAGAGGAATATCCCTCAAAGGAAACCCTTGGGAGAAAATGCTACTCTCAGCTTTTATGAGACTAATGTGGCTTGGACTGAATTGATCAAACTCACATTCCATGGAGTAGCTTAAAGTGCCCATTTAGCATTATTCCCAGTTGGCAGTTTGCGCTGTCTAGTTTATAGATTAGTAAAATGTTTTCCTTGGTTTTGGTTTATCCTGCATTTTAGCCTATATTAATATTTAAATTCACTTGGAACAAACAACTTCCCTTTGATGACAACAGGGAAGTTTTGATGAAACTAAAGCAAGGTAAAGGCAAACACTGGGATTTATTCTTCCATCTGTTATCTGATACATATTGGCTTTCTCATTATAGCTCCTAAAGAGAAACTGGCTGTACAGGTTGGTGTAAAGTGCCACATGAGACAACGGCATTGTATTGTTTTGTGAAGAAATCTCTAGTCCAAGGGCTTTGGATCCAAAAAAGCACTTCAGTAAGTGCCTAACTTCCAGCAGCAAGAGTAGTCTCCAGGTCCTTTAGTGCTCTGTGCCTGTGCTGCACTTACAGCTCCCAGGGTGGCTGGGTGGATGAGAAGAGCACGCAACCTCGCTCATGGTCAACAAGGTATGGCTTCACGGCAGAGATTGCCTGGCAAACCCCCTTCTTCTAGGTCACCTAGAAGATGCTCTCTGCCCAGCCTCTTCACAAGAGGGCTCTGCTCTCTAAGTGTGTGCAGAGCTCAGTTTACAAGCCTCTGGCGCATGAACTTCATGCCTTGGATTGCTTGGACAAGCGGGGAGATTGATGCAGGCTCTTCAGCTCACGTGATGGATGTGTGTCCATGGGTGGTTCCTGTATGCAATGCACTCCTTGCATGCTGTAGGACTGGCATGGGGAATATGTCTGGTAATAAAGCCCTTTTGGTATGGAGCAGAGGGCCAGCCTTGGCAACAGCTCCTCACTGAAAGGCTTCTCCGACAGCCAGATAGCTCAGGCAGGGCCAGCCCAGAGAGCAGCAAGAGCCCCAGTCCTGCACTCCAAAAATGCAAGGTCCTGGCACCTCCGTGGAGCCTGGGGTGCAGGCAGACGGGAGCTCTGCTTGAGAGATTTCATGGGTAAGGATAGAGGGACTGTGACCTCAAAACATGGAGAAGAAGCTATACTAGCCTATACTAAGGTCTGTGCATAAACCTTTTCATAGCACATATTGTTTTCACTCCTACGCTAGATGAGTCCATTAGACGCTGCATCAACTACCAGAGGGTATATAATTTAAAGGGCTCCAATGCATATCCTATACCTGGGATGCTATTTTATACAGAATACAGCCAGGGAAATAGCTCTTAGTATAAAAGGGGTTTGCTAGAACCTGAGGCATATGCAGTTTAGCTTTCAGTTCACAAATTTCTTCTTATTGAGGGCAGGAGAGTTTGCTTCAGGGTAATCAAGAACTTAGGCCAGAAGGGACTAGTCTGGTCTCGCACATAACACAGACCAAAGAATGCCCCTCTCTTAATTCCCATGCAAAATTCATTAGCAGCGTTTGGTGCTAGAAAAAACAACCAATTATAATGTTAAGCTTTCCAATTGTGGAAAATCCACTACAGCCCTCGTTAATGTTTACTTACCTTCACTGATAGGCAAAAATGCCTTAGCTAATTTGTAGACTGAACTCGTCTGGTTTCAACCTGCATCTGCTGAGTCTTATTATACCTTCCTGGTCCAGAAGTGCCCTTACACATGAAACTGCAACATTAGCTAGAAAGAAAAAGGTGCAGGGGTGATATTCCATGGGAAATTAAAGTTCAGGCAGATAATGATGATGCTCCTTCAGTGAATACATGTAGCAATGCATGTCACCTTGCAGAACATAGCCAAGAGCTACATTTTTCGGGTAATATATGTCAATCTCCTAGGATAAGAATTACCTTCTCTACCCAGAGTCTAACGTCAATTACAGTCACTGTCTTTTAAGATGTTGAAACTACAAAAAGGGTCAACATATGAAATATTCATGTTGACATTTCCTTATAGCACATCCTTTCCTGGCTCAGCCATTTCCTTAGCAATACTCTGTATCGTACTGTGCTCCCCCGCTGCCCCTCTTCCCCTAAGCCCTGTCAATTCACCCAGCCTTGAGGCTCCTTTGGTCTCTTTCCAGGAGAAACTCTATGACATTTCTTACACTACTGCTCTGCCTGGATTGCTCTCAGCCCGCACCGTCTGTAACCTGTCTGTGTTTCTAAGCCTGTGTGATTCTCAGTCAGCCTCCACCGCCCAGCACCAGCCTGACCCCCCCTTCTTGATATGGTTTCATACCTCACTGCATCACATTATCACAAAAATTCTAGCAATAAGCAGTTTACAGAACATGTACACCAAAGCGGGGTAAAAAACAAAAATCCCTACAGTTTACCGTAAGAGAAATTATCAGAAGGCTTATTTGTGATCACTCTGCAACCTTTCATTGACTCTGTTAAAACTGATGGTGTATTTTTAACATACATCAACTTACATGTAAGAGCAAAAGGTTAATTTCACATGCAAATGTTTTAATTTAGAGATTTCTAAAGCATTTCCTTGTATGAACATTTTCTTTCTACAAAGGTGAATGGGAAATTCATTTATGTAAATCTTTTCCTGCAAAATCTTTCCCTTCTAATAAATTGGCATTTTCTAACAAATATAACGCAGTACAATACAAAAAAAAATAATTGACAAAGTATCTTCCAACCTGATTATGCCTAATTATGATTAACAAACTCATGCTGCAGGGTTTTTATTTTTTCCTTTGTCTGCTAAACACCATGTGTGCTTCTGGTGATAGATAAATAACAGCATGCTGAATGAGATGTGATTGCCAGTTCACATGGCGGTTCCTCATTTTAAAGTAGTTCGTTTCCTAATGTAACCTTAGATATCTTATAATGCTGTCCGTCGCCGCAGTATTTTGAGCACTTCCTTTAAAATCACAATATAAGGAGTATTTTCTGCGTGTCTGGCACTCCTCCCTTTTTGAGGTCAAAACCTTGCGGAAGAGGGCGGCAGAGATGTTGCTAGTGATGGTTGTCCTCTGCACCACACATTTCCTCTTCTCCCCTGCTGGATCTGTTGAAGAAGGAAATTTCCACTGCAGAGTTATCCCAAATTCTTCTGAAGATACAGCCATCATCTTTTTAGTTGTATTCACTCAAGCACAGGATTTGGAGGAGTTGTAAATCAGGGCTTGTTAATCTGGGGAGGGCTATGAATTCAGACCTGGCTTTTTTTTTAAGTTGCTCCTTCTCTTTGACGGTTGTTCTGGACTAGCTCTTACATGAATGTTTGTGAGGTGATATCCTGACAGCAAGAAGGGCTAATTTGATGTGTTTACAAACGCAGTACTCAGGCAGCCTGCCCAGACGCAAAGGTCTGCCTTTCCTACACCCTGTGGGCGAGAGGCCAGATTTCACGTTAATCACCAAAAGCGCCGATGTGATGATTGGGGTGACTGGAAAAGGGGGTGTGTGCCGCAGCGCCAGGAAACCCAGCTTCCAGTCCCTGCTCGGCCATTAAGCTGATGGGTGGCTGTGGCCAAGTGCCTTGCTGCATCGCGCCTTTGCTCCCTCGCATCCTCCCTTATCCTCCCAGACATACTGAGATCATCACCTCCTTGGGGAAGGCGCTGCGTTACATTCTGCATTGCCAGGAAGATGGTGGCCTGGTTGTGGTAGGGAGTTTGAGGTGCTGCTGAAATAAAAATAATTAAGAACAAAACAACAGCCTCGAGCACACAGAAGCGATAAAGCAAGTTTGTTCAGAACAAGTTGTCTCACAGAAGGATGTAGGGATTGTTTGTATTACCCCCAGGTAAAGCACCGAACGCTTGCATCCTCTGTGCAGAAAAACAAACTGACCCAAATTCTTTAAAATTCCTTTCATTCCAGCAACCCCAACTGACAGCAGAGCCACGTGCCAGCACCGAAGGAAGCAGCATCAGCAGTCCCTTCTTCTCTGGCTGGTGGGGCAGCCCCAGACTTGTCACTCGCTCCCTTCCCAGCACCGTGGGGCTCTTGGCAGAGCTGACGTGCACCGGTGGGGCAGAGGGGGCCGGCCAGGCTCGCTGGCCAGCAGGCACTGCTGCTGTGCCCTCTGCCAGGAGCTCTGCCCCGTGCCACCGCTCGGATCTAGGCTCTGGGAGTGCTGATTTCCGGTTTTCCTCCTCAACTACTATGCCTCAGGCAAACTTAGACATGAACTTGGGACCTGAACGCATCCTCGTCAAGCTTATTTCTTTTAGTTAGCTCTAGCAACACCCGATGAGTCACCTGAGCTAGCTGTGTTTGCTCTTGCACACATCGGTGCGAGAGCAAAGCCAAATCACGTATGTATATCAGGCGTTTTGTATACAAAAGGTACACTGGAAGACACAGCCAAATGCCCTATCACCGACACAGCAAGTGGAAGCCAAACAGCCTGTGTGAGTCATTCTTTATCAGGAAACAGATTTGCTTTCCCCTCCTAGGTACTCACTGCAGTAAAAAGGGAAAGCTGTAGCCTGTGATGCTCGCTAGCCCTCTGGTAAAGCGTCTGAGCTGGTGGCACTTCGATGGCTTTGGAAACAGTCCTGGGTCTCTCTCCATCACTGCAGAGGCTCCCCCCTGCCCGGGAGCAGAAGTGTGTTATTAAGCCGGCAAAGCTGTGCAAGCCAGGCTGTCAGGCTCTTACAAACTGCCTCGTCTGATCCTCTCAACAAAGGGATCGTCTCAGCACCATCGGGCTTCAGCTGGTTAACAATGAGCAAAGTGCTCATTTGCGCGCACAACGTGCTCAGCTCCACAGCTTTGCTTGGTCAGTAAACAGGTCTGCAGTATTTCTGTCTCAATCTGTCTCAGGAATACAAACAAGCGAGGGGCAGTTGCAAAGTGCATAAATTCCCTTGCCGTTTCTGGGGTTTATTTCTGTTATTAGCTCAGGTTTTTCATTAGCGGTAACTCTCAGTATTTTCAGATCTTAATATCAGAAACCAGAAAGTGAAAACCAGAGAAACTACTTCTAAAGAATGACCCTAAATGACCTTCCAGCTCACAATGACCAAAAATGATCAGGTTTTTCTTTCAAAACCCTCTCCAGTCCTTTCTGTTTTGTCACTACTGACGGTGTAATCAACAGCTCTGTCATTCAAGCTTTTAACTTAGGGACACCTTTGAATCTTCATTTTTTGCTTTCTCAGTACATCCAAGAACTTCCTGGAAGTATTAAACGCTTGTAAGTACAGCCTTATAACATAGAAAATTAAAATACTATAAGATGATGAGGCAGAGATCCAGCTGGCTCAGTGTCTCGTTTCTGACTGTCGGCAATAATGCAAGCCTAGGGAAGAATATAATAGGGCAGCCATGTAGCAATGCTTCCCCAAAATACTCGCACAGGCACCAGCAATGGGCTGTGCAGGGATTTCTTGACCCACGGACAGTGTCTTTGCACAGACTAGCTCTTTATGGTTATTTTTCTGCATTTATTCAATTCCTTGTGAATTTAGTGAACAAATGTTAGTGTCTCATTGTCCTATGACAGAGAATTTAGTCTTGCTCGTAGCACACATCTGTGGAAGTGATTTTTTAATGTTTTATCTTTAAAGAGGACTCTTCCTTTACCAGTTTATTAACATTGGTAGCAGGACCAGAAGGCACTGCACTAGAGACCTGAATCCTTGAAAGGTGGTTGCCTGAGTCCAGTGCCACCCCCAGGCAGTGTGTGACCAGGAGTCGGGTAAAAAGTACGTGAATATGGGACTTTGGGTTCCGGAAGGCAGGAGTGCATGAACAGCTGCCAGCAACCAGATGTCAAAAGTTGTAAGGCAATAGTTGAAAGCCAGTCAAGAAGAAGAACCTGGGAGACATTTGAGTTGACTTTTAATAAATATTGGGTCTTTGGTACACAAGGGTGGGAAAAGCAGATGGGCACAAGGCAAAATCTTGAGACCCACTAGCTTGACAAGGTGAGAGATTTGACAATCTGCAGAAAAGGGATCCTGCCTAAAGTGAACTTGTGATGCTGGAACTGGCTTTGCTTTATTGGAACTGTTGAACTGTCGATTTACTGAAACATTGAACTATCAGAGGCCACTATACTTGAATAATACACTAGTGCTTGCAAGGAAGAGCTCCAGACAGTGGTATTTCAGTTGGCCTTCCCCAAACAAAAATGCATGGAGAGGTAAGTGGCATTACAGAAATGGCAGGAGGAAATACAGCAGAGAAGCTGTGGTGGTAAAGTCTGGCCTGCAGATAGAGTAATAGTGACCACGGTAGAGATTTCCAGGGGGAAGAGATACCAAGGAATAAAATGGCAGCAAAGTGGCCTAGAAGCATTCATTGATGTGTTTGAAAGGACCACCTCGCATCAAGGACAAGAAAGGTCTTGGTTAGAGTGACGCTGGCTGCACCCAGTATCCTAGATAGCTGCATGTGTTTGGACTACTCTGGTTGGAGGAGTCAATCCCAAAGATATTCGGAGGGGGAGGACAAGCTGGATGGAAAACCAGCAGTACTGGCTGAAAAGTTGTGAAACTGAGAAATGGCTGATGTTAGATAAAGCTTTTGGGATGAGAAGGTACTTGAACCCTATGGATCAGGAGTGACTGAGACAGAAGGAAAGGGACAGGGCAGCCAAACCCTGGACCCAGAGACCTCTGTGATATGAAAGCGTTCACACTTGAGAATCAGAGAAGCTGTGTCAAAATAATGGGCACCAACTTTGGGAAAGTGGTTTAATGTGAGGGGACAGAGTTCACTACGAGGTGCCTCCTTGGAGGGTCAGCAGAAGACCCTCAAATGAGGATAAAGGCAGAAGTGAAGAAGCAGGCGCGAGGAGTCAGAATAGTGCCCTGCTGTGCTTGCTGTCACCCAACTCCCTCCACAAGAGGAAGGAACAACCCTTGAAGGGCATGCCTTTTCCCAGAAATAACAATTTCCCTGAAATTAGAGAATGGGGAAACTAGAAGAACCACAGTCCAGGTGGGAGGAGAAGTGTGAGGCCTCCAGGTGTGGGGAGAGCTGGGGGAGGGAGCCCACTCCAACCCCAGCAAGAGGTAAGCTCCAGCTTCTGGCAACTGCTCTGTATAGCTGAATTGAAGTAAAGCATAAGCTGAGATCAGAGGTTGGCAGGGGAGCACCTCCGTGTGGTAAACATTGTCATATGATCAGGCACATTTGGGTCTAGCAAATTCCTGATAGAAGAACTTGCCGTGTACCTTACAGAAATCAGTTTAGACAGGGGACAAAGTAATCAGACTGAAACCGGCCTGCTTTAGGGTACAGATAAAATCGACACTTCTTGTTTCTTTGAGAAGCAGTTTTGCTAGTGGCTCTCCCAAAACTAGTTCGTTATCTCATACCTTCATTGCTGTCGTAATCAGGTTGTGAAGCTGTTTGCTTTACCTCCATTTCAGTTTCTTAGAGTTAGTCTCCCAAATGTTTTATATACAAGTTCAAAGACTCGACGACACTAGCAGCACACAGTTCACATCAAGTATAGTCTTGCTTGTTTTATTGCAACTGATAACAATCTCATTCCAAAGAGTGGAAACACTATTTCTGACTAATCAGGTCATGCAAGATAACTTGCGTGCTTCATTCAATATACAGTGATTACAGTTAAGCATTACCCCATACAGCGAATATATTCAGGAAAGTCATTGAATCCTTTTAATTGTGCCTATAAAAGTGTGTAATGTCCTCATATAGTTGATGCATTGCCATGACCACGGTGCTCTGAAGGAGAGAGATTCTATTCTTGCAAACTGCTAATTGCCACAGTATACCATAGCTGTTGCCATAAGTGATAAATTCCTGAAACTACCTCACTGGGATTTGGTCTTCTGTATGTTGCACTGTAAAAATCAACCGAATGGCACCATATATATTTGGGGAAGGGAGCACACTAAATGAATCACATTTTACTTTTCTTATCCAAAAAGAATTGCAGACAAACCTGCATAACACTGCAATACTGTGTCAATACTGTCACTGCCACTTGAGTAATATATTTTGCAGATAAAATGGAGTCTCTTTAGCAAGGTTTCAACATTTCTGTCTGTGCACTGCAAAGATGAATCAAAAGGGCTGAGTCCTTCCAAAGTTCTTAGGTCATTTCCACTACGCTCTGATTCTATGATTGCTTTAGCTCTGTGATGCCAAAAATTTCACAATTCTTTTAAAACTTTCTGCCAATCATGTTGTTTGTTCTTGTAACTCCAAGTTGATAGAATAAATATTTTTCATCATTTCTGCAAAGAAAGAAAGTAAATGTTTAAGACCTTGTTTATACTCAAAAAAGGCAATTAGTTGCACTCTGCCAGACATGCAAACCAATTGGGTGGAAAGAGAAAAGTACAGTCAGAAATAACTGACATACAAAGCAACAGCTTTATCTGTGTGGAGGTGCATACAACAAGCCATCACAACTCACCATTACACAGCTGACTGTTCAAAGCAGCTTGCACTGAATATCTTGTTTTTCACAGAATCACAGAATCACAGAATTGTATAGGTTGGAAAAGACCTTTAAGATCATCGAGTCCAACCGTAAACCTAACACTACCAAGACCACCACTACACCATGTCCCTAAGCACCTCATCCAAACGTCTTTTAAATACCTCCAGGGATGGCGACTCAACCACTTCCTTGGGCAGCCTGTTCCAATGCTTGATAACCCTTTCAGTGAAGAAATTTTTCCTCATATCCAGTCTAAACCTCCCCTGGCGCAACTTGAGGCCATTTCCTCTCGTCCTATCACTTGTTACTTGGGAGAAGAGACCGACCCCCACCTCTCTACAACCTCCTTTCAGGTAGTTGTAGAGAGCAAACTGTTTTGCTTGTCTACTGAGTGGACTTGTGAAAACTAGTCCTGATTCTGGCATGTTGAAAACTTTTTATTGACCCACTAGGAATGCAATTTATTGCTGACAAGACACCATGAAGTTGGACATGTAAGAGAGTTTGTTGACTGGGATGGTCTTGTAATGCAGGAATGTCATTCCTTACCTGGCTGTGGTAGGAATAAGCTGCATATCAACACTAAATTCTCTTTTTTTGTTAGAGGGAAATTTTGTTAGAGGGAATACAGTCAGTTTAGATAGATTCTTCTTTTTATATGCTCCCTTTTCCTCACCTGATTTTCCCTTTTTGCAGGTAGACACACACACAAAACCAAAATAGGAAGAAAGTATGACAAATCGATTGTGCGATGACAGATTTATCTCTGGTTGGTTACTTGTAATCATGTGAAAGTTATCTTATTGAGAAAACACATACATCCAGCCACACCTTGCATTTTGCATAATCACATGTTGGAGTTTTTATAGATTTGTGTGCTCATGCTTTTTTTCCCTCTTCATATTGCTTTCCTCAGCATTTGCACCCTGGTGAGGAAATACACGACACTAGCTGCTGGACTCCAGAGGACCTTTCAGTCTGGGGGTCCAAGCCTACGTGCAGCAGCCCCACACACTGACAGCACTGCCCCCAGCCTATCTTGTAGCTGTTTCCTCCATAGCATCTGTCAGGTCTACGCGTGTGTTTGTATCTTTGCTGCCAAAATCCTTCCAAGCATGGATCATTCCCATTCCTTAATCATGGTTATGGTTTCCTGTTCAAGAGTTATTCATGGACAGTCTGTTAGCCCTGAAGACTGCTGAATACACACCCAGGGTGAAACTCCACTAGGATGCCAAGCAGTAAACTGCACCCAGAGAAGGATATTGTGAGGGACATTGTAAGAGGATAATTGTACTCTGCTTTGTCTCCCAGCAGAAGCCCTCTAGTTCTCCTATATTGCAGAGAAATGGCATAAAGTAGAACAGATGGGCTTGGTAAAAAGCCTGGGACAATGCTTAAAAATGCCAGTGGAGATGCGGGAGAAAAGGCATTACCACCTTAGAGATGTGCCTCTAATTTTCTTCAGGGATTTCTACACAACAGATCTGGCGAGGAAAAGGCAGAGATGCCTTCTCCAAGCAGGAACTGCCTGCAAGCCTTTTGTGACCATTCCCGTTCAAGGACATAGGATCAGCGTGAATTTTTCAGGAATACCCGAGTGTGCATCCCCACTTGCTGAATTTTATTGCTTCTACTGTGCTAAGCATCCAATTCTCCACCAAAAAGGGGCATCTTTTTCCATCCATGAGGATCATAAACCTTAAACTACATTTGAGTGTGGAAGCAAACAGTAGACTGGTAAGATGCAGCCACTGAAGATTTTTCCCAGTGCCTGAAAATAATAAAGTAAAATTGGGATTAGAATACAAGTGCTTTTTCTTTAGAATATCATGAAGTCCTACAGTGCTGGTCCTGCTAAGTTTGACTCTATGTGTCAGTGTTAAGCATTAACAAGTTATTCTAATGCTGACTATAGACCAAATATGAATGAGGCATCCTTGTACAAACAAAAAGTCGTAGGCAGTCTCTGTACTATACAGCTTGAAATAGAGGTAGATCAGACTTAAATGGGGTAGGGAAAGAGATGTAATGCATAAGCAATGAGGTTCACTGGAATGATGACAAAAATTAGGATGTTTGCTCCACAGGTGTTCTTCCCCTCTCTTTTGTGATGGGTTGAGTTAGGAGGAAATCAGACAACCAGAAAGAAAATTGTGAAATGAGGATGACTCTGAATAGAAAAGGTGAAAGAAGGGAAAGGAACAGATCGATGAATGAGTGATATAGAGGTGAAGCAATCACGAGAGAGGCAGCACCAGAGCCAGCCAGCACACAGCACAGAAAGAGTGATACAAAAGTAAAATGTTTTCCGAGCATTCAGAAAGCCTTGCTTTGGCTGCTCTCACCAGCTGGAGTCTCAGGCTGGCTTCTCCTGGCAGTTTTCCTCTAAGACTCAGCGGTGAAGGGAGAAGAGGCACCACCCAGGTCTCTGCCCTAGAAATTGTGTCTATACATGCTGAGGAAAGGCAAATGGTAGACTGAGGAGCCTTGGTTTTGGGTGAGGGTTATAGACCTATAAAGCAAATAAAACTTTGAATCAGTTTGCTCTACGAAGTTGTGCATAAAAGACAGCAAAGTTAAAAATAAACAAAACCCTACTTCATATTACACAAAGGACAGTGGTAACACTATGGTTTTTAAATAAAAAAAGCATTGGGTATTAATCAGTTGACTAAAATTTCTGTGTTGGAAAGTAGGTAATAAACCTTTGGGAGGTTAACAGTCTGACACAGAGGCTTGAGAAAAGGCAGCCTGGAAAGCTTTCTAGCTCTATTAGCTGCTCAGCCCCAGGCTACCCATGACTTTGAGCCCAGGTTATCCAATTAAGCCAAACAAATAACTTGACCAGTGAGCTAGTGAAGGGAACCAAGAAGCAACCAAGCTGGCAAAATCACATTTCTGCCTCTTCCTCCATTTTTATTTTTGTTTCCTGCTCCTTTTCTGTTCTCCTCATTTTGTATGTGCCTCTTGTTTAAAGAGTTTAGCCTTGCTGTCCAAGATTAAATCTTTTTCCAACCCATGAGAAGAAATGGTCTAAAAAAGATATCTTTGCTTCAGCTGGATTAGTATATATTATGCCATGGCTGATCTGACTGTGCTATGTTCTTGCTTTTCTTCAGCCCTGCCACTGCAGGTAAATGCTAAATCTTTGAAAATCTGAAATGCTGAATCTTGGAAATCTTTGAAATCTCTGGTACCAGACCAGTAAGGCTGTACAGTCATGGTGCTCTCCAAAGCTACTTAGTCTTCTCGACAAAGGTTACACTGTGCAATGTCGACATAGTTCAGAAGTCATCAGCTCAAAGAAAAGATCCTTTTGCTACCTATACTTTCCTTTGCTTTGTGTCTCTTCCAAGTGTTTTATCTCCTCTCCTCATCAAGACTGAACATCAAAAATCTGAGTATTAAGAGCCACTCCCCACCCCCAAACTAAAACTTTTACCATCTCCATTACTATCTAAAAACTATTGCACATCCATGATTGAACAGAAAAAAACCCTATAAGGTGACAAGGAAAAGAGGTGCATTGTTTAAGCGAAAGCTCAGTTCATAGTTCTTCCTTCAGCAACTTTAACTCCTTTTTATCCTCCTATATCTTCACTAAAAGTTTCAAAGGATTTGTAGTGGTGGTTGTTGACGATATGACTAAGCAGCTCTCTCCAGCCTGACTGGAGAGCAACATGTCCAAAGTGTACACAAGTCATGCTGTCAAGCAGCCATCTGGACAGCACTACCACCCTGACACCTGAGAAACGCCCCAAAATCCAGACTATTTGCATCATATCCTGACGTCTGGCAAGCCTGCCCACAAGAGAGGGGAGCCTGCAAGTGTTTCAGGCATTCACAACCATCCTTTTGTTGGATCGGGGCCCGGTGCCAAGATTGGTGCTATCTTCTGCTGGCATGGACCAACATTTGAATCCAACCCTTGATATTTAATTAAGAACGGTATTTGGAGCATCTGTTTGCAAAAGCAGTCAGAGTGTAGTAGGATACCGAATAATGAGCACTTTGCAGCATGTTGTGAGGCCATGCATTTTATTATTTAGAGCTTTCTTGGAACTAAATTCCTTGCAAATATACATATGATGAATTAGAAAAAGAGTCTAAATGTTCTTTCTTCTTCTGACCCTCAGCACAGTAATGACTGTATGGAAACCACACTGCAGAATCACACAAAGAAAATGTCTTGTAGGCCATATGATAAACCTAAAATTAGAGCACATGTTTAGCTGAAGAATTGGCTTAGGAAGTCAAATCACTTAAGCGGAACAGAAAAGAGTAGAAGGAAGGATGCCAGGGTAGTAAGAAACAAAAAGCGTAGCTTGAATTATCCTTTCTTATTCATTATCATAGCTTTGATTTGGTGGGGTTTTTTTCTGAAAAGTGGATGATTCTGCATTAAGCTACAAGATCACAATTACTAATGTATCCAATGAATATAACATGTTTTACATCTAGGCAAAGATATTAAGGTCCTATATAAATGAAACGAGAGTTATTTCAATATAGTACATTAACCTTACACCACTCTAGAATGATAGAAATGGCCTCATCTAGATTTTGTTTCTGCTTATAGCTTCTGGTGAGCAATAGGATCTGATGGACTTGACATTAACTCAAGAATCAGAAAATGCTGGTTAGTAACAGAATAAACGCTGCTTGCTCCCTTAAATAGCTATAAATGAATGCACTTTGACATCTAACTTTGGTTCTTATGCTCATTCTCTGGGAAATTGGGATGAGGACCTTTTTCTTGTGCTACAGTGCGTAACAATTGAATAGCTGGTGAATAAGGTAAAAAAAATCTCGGAGATGAGCTGTAAAAACATTAAATGCTTCCAGACAGGTCTTTCAAGAGGAGGGTGTGATGATAAACATGAGATGCAATAACAACCTTATTAATGACAGAGGACAAACCACGATGGGAGTTTAATGGACTTTATAGTGCATTTTATCAGATGTTCTTACGTTCTGAGCTGATGTCTTCCACAAGGCTAGCAGCTCTTTCAACATGCTGAGGGAAAAACAATCTGCAAATACCAACCATTTGCAGAAATGAGTGTTGATGAGGCACAGGATCAAAAAATGCAGAAAGTCAGGATATAATGACTCCAGCCCCCTGGGTAGGTAGGAGCCGGGAGGGGTAGAGTATCCAAACACGGTTCACACCAAGGGACAGAATGGAAGTAGAGGGCCAGACCTCTTGGGAAGGACAACCCAGGAAGATACCCTCGGGCATGGGGGTATGGGTATGGGGCTGGGAAGTTTTTGGGAACATTGAGAAGGGCTCTTTCTGCATCGGTGTTTGAGCACCATCAGTGCCTGTTCCCTACCAGCAGTGCGTACAGTAACAGCAGGGGACTGCCCAGGTGGCTGTATTGCATCCTCGGGGAAAGCCTCTCCCAGGAGCAGGGGGGAGGCTGATAAACTACGTCAGTAGCTTTTGTTTCTGTCAATAAATGCCGGGCTGGGATGTGGCATTTAAAGTGCTCTGTAGGAAGGAAGATGAGAGATCTTTATTTTCGATTCTATGGAAATGCACACAGCAGTTTTCTTATTTAAACTGGCATATATTCAAGAAGGTGGAGGCACAGGAAATTGAACTCCTGTAAAGAGTGGCAGAGGGCTTTTCTTCAAGGAGAATATACAAAGATGAGAGTTCAGGTGAAGGAGCTTAGTCTTGGAGTCCAGGGGAATATCAGCAACATGTAGAGCAGTTCTTCCTAAGACTAGATTTCATCTCAGGTTCTTGCCTTCCTATAGCTGAAAGACCAAAGAAAGCCCCAGATCAGTATGTACACATGTAGGCATTCCTTTTCGGATGCCACTGGTTTATATTCACGCTTTGATGCTGGGGAAACATTCCCTTGCAGATAAGGCACCGTTTTCCAAAATGACATAGATATCTGGGAATATAACTTCACGCTCCTATCTTCTGTGGCTGGCTTGAAAGTTGTGTTCACTGTCATGGTTAAACTGGTTTTTTTTAAGCAAATCATCATCTGTGTTTCTAAAAATTAATTAGCTTCATTATGATGCAATGTCAGTATTAGACCTATTTATTACTATTAAAGTTACTTGCTTACCATTCGTACTTTTACTTACATGGACTATATCAGTTATTTAACTTGTTTCTAATCAGTTTAATTTACGATGTGACTAGCATAATGGCATGTTATTTAAGGGTACATGTTGTGAAATAATGGAGAAAAGTTCATTCATTATTTAAAGATTTATTAAAATGGTTCTCTTAATGTTATCTTAAGAAAAAAATAATAAGCCCTAATTTTTTTTGCATAAGCTAGCCTCTCAGTGACCCTTTAGTCCACAGAAATGAAGCTACTGCTGAGCATCTAGCCTCTAACCTTCAAAACACTGAAATAAAACAGATGCTTTCTACTAACAGGGCTCTTGATAACTCACAAATTTCTTGAGTTAGACCACAGCACTGTGCTATAACTCAGAAACAAATGATAAGAAAATGACGGATGCAATGCTCCACTCCTCAGAGAACTTCTATCCACGTGTGCTCATGTATTCCATGAATAAAATGGCTTTGATATGGGAACTAATGCTGCTGGTCATAATAATTACAGAAAGGCTTTCCAGAATGATGAATATCAGAATCACAGCAATGAGGGCTGGAAAGGAGTGCAAGAGCTCATCTAGTCCATCCTTTTGCCTTGTGGCAGAGCCAGCCAGACCTTTCCCACATCTGGCAGATCTTACTAAGGCCACTCTCTGGTACTAAGTGCACCGCCCCTCCAGTCCTCCTATTCCTGTCTTCAACTAGCCCTTATGGTTAAACATTTTGTCTCCTAATATCTAAATCTTCCTTACTGCATTTGAAGCCCTTTAGGTCTCACCCTCTCCACAGGGGATATTCCAATAAATAGTAGTTCATTCCACTTCTCTAACCATTTACATATTTCAAGAAGTATCACATCCTCCCCCTAGTTTTTCTCCTTGCTTGACAAGATAACTCCAATTCTTTTAACCTGTGCTTATAAAACACAGTGTCTGACAAAGTAGCATTATTTGTTGCTCTCACCCTGGCTTTCTCCCCCAGATCCATACTCTTCTTGGCCTGTGCTCACAACACTCAAGAGTAACATTTGACTTTTCACAGCCTTATGACATTGTTGATTTCTATTCAACTTGTGATATATTTTAATTGGAAATGGTGCATGTTAATTAGTTTGATTGTAATTATTAGAATTAAATTGGGACAGGTAAACAATGGAATAGAAGTGATTATGCACAACAGACTTCTATTTTTGGTTGACTTTCTAGTAGGACCTACCACTCTCTGTCCAGATTTTACTATTTACACAGAAATAATTTGTTGTCACTTCAATACTTGAATTCCTGGAACTTCTAATGCCTGCAGATTTTTGTTTTCTGTCTTCTTTTATCAGGGTAGATAGTGCCATTGTGGTGCGCTGACCCTGGCTGGACACCAGGTGCGCACCAAAGCCGTTCTATCACTCCCCTCCTCAGCTGGACAGGGGAGAGAAAATATTGGTAATGAGAGAATGAAAAGCTCATGGGTCGAGATAAGGGGAGGGAGAGATCACTCAACAGTTACCACCATGGGCAAACCAGACTCAACTTGGGGAAATTATTTTCATTTATTACCAATCAAATCAGAGTAGGGTAATGAGAAATAAAACCAAATCTTAAAAACACTTTCCCCCCACTCCTCCCTTCTTCCTGGGCTTAACTTTACTCCCAAATTCTCTACCTCCTCCCCCCGCCAGCAGTGCAGGGGGACGGGGAATGGGGGTTGCGGTCAGTTCATCACACGTTGTCTCTGCCGCTCCTTCCTCCTCAGGGGGAGGACTCCTCACACTCTTCCCCTGCTCCAGCGTGGGGTCCCTCCCACAGGAGACAGTCCTCCACGAACTTCTCCAGCGTGCCTCCTTCCCACAGGCTATAGTCCTTCATGAGCTGCTCCAGCGTGGGTCCCTTCCATGGGGTGCAGTCCTTCAGGAACAGACTGCTCCAGCGTGGGTCCCCCACGGGGTCACAAGCCCTGCCAGCAAACCTGCTCCAGCGTGGGCTCCTCTCTCTCCACGGGCCCACAGGTCCTGCCAGGAGCCTGCTCCAGCGTGGGCTTCCCACGGGGTCACAGCCTCCTTCGGGCATCCACCTGCTCCGGCGTGGGGTCCTCCACGGGGTGCAGGTGGATATCTGCTCCACCGTGGACCTCCACGGGCTGCAGGGGGATATCTGCTTCACCGTGGACCTCCACGGGCTGCAGGGGGATATCTGCTTCACCGTGGACCTCCACGGGCTGCAGGGGGATATCTGCTCCACCATGGACCTCCATGGGCTGCAGGGGGATATCTGCTCCACCGTGGACCTCCATGGGCTGCAGGGGGACAGCCTGCCTCGCCATGGTCTTCACCACGGGCTGCAGGGGAATCTCTGCTCCGGTGCCTGGAGCACCTCCTCCCCTCCTTCTTCACTGACCTTGGTGTCTGCAGGGCTGTTCCTCTCACGTATCCTCACTCCTCTCTCCAGCTGCAATTGCTGTTGCTCAGGTTTTTTTTCCCCTTCTTAAATAAGTTATCCCAGAGGCGCTACCACCGTCGCCGATGGGCTCGGCCTTGGCCAGCAGCGGGTCTGTCTTGGAGCCGGCTGGCATTGGCTCTGTCGGACATAGGGGAAGCTTCCAGCAGCTTCTCACAGAAGCCACTGCTGTATTGCACCTCACTGCAAGTGTTTAGGGTAAGAGAAAAGGGGACAAATTTTTTCAGTGGGTGTCTAAAAATAAAATGTGTTTGGGTCCTAATGTTAAAAGAATTGAAATCTTTGTACTTCTGCTTAAATATCTTAAAGAATCTGGACCCTAGTAGGATTTTCCAAGTGCTGAGCTGCCTAATTTCATGAGAATCAAGAGCAGTTTGGTAGCTAAATACTTAGGCATTTTGGAAAGGCTTTTTAGCACCTGTCAGTACTCAGGGCAGATGTCCAATGCTATTCTTTGAGCAGTTAGACTGTTTTGGTTCTGCTCAGTGAGATGAAGGGGGAAAGCACCAAAAGACTTCTCTTACTCATTTCTTATGCCTTGAAGTAGCATTTGGCCCGGTGAGGCCTTTTTTCCAGAACTCAGCAATACACTGTACCTTACTTGGCAGATTCCAGAGAATTACTAAAAAATTCATAACCCAGAAACACAAAAATATAAACAGTAATGCTGGATGCTGCCGTATGTATGAAAATAATTTATGCCAATTCTAAATGTATAATGCTAATTACCATAACTAGATTTGTAGACGCTAAAATGACATTTGTGTCTTACTTTCAACATGGGAAAATGAAACGAGAGGCAAAAACAACTCGCAGCAGAAAGCAAACTCAGTGTTGAAATCGGTCAGTAGTGCTTTCAACAGTCACTTGCTTAATTATTTCTTGCTTTCCTTGTGCTCCTGCCAAGAACAAAGGTTATATTTAATGACTGCCTAAATCATTCGCAATATTTTTTAGACTTGCCCTAGAGGTAGCTGATGTAGATCCTTTTGTACTTGGTTGGAAAGTCTCATAAGGATTACCCTGCTAAAGAAACATTGCCTTTATTTATCCTTCTAAACTGATTTGAATCCCTTCACATCCTCCAAAACACATACTTTTTTTTCTTTTCTGTTTTCCATCAGATGCTATAGTGACAGCTCCAACAAGGCAACACTGGTTGTTTCAAGATTATAGAGCACTCAGGACACCCACATCAGCTTTGAAGTAAATTAGTGGAGCCATAAGCACTTTCCTCTGCCAAACACAAACATAATAGTAACGACATACAACCTTAACCAAGTCACAGACAACAGCACAAAACTGAGGACTTAATTCTCCTCCATATTGTCCTTCAAGTAGAAAATGTCATGACTCCTTCAGTTGGAAGTAATGGTTTGCCGTCACTGTTCTAGAAAGTGAAATCAAATAAAATCTCATTTTTTAATGACAGGGCACTCCTGGTGTTTGCATTCACTTTTCTTCTTGCTTCACTATGGGCCAGTAGCTGGGCAGTAAGCAATAGGAAAGTATGCTATAACCAAGCACTTCATGATGAGGTGGAAATAGAAGAAAGAATGGAAGAAAAAGGAATATTAATTACGTAATATTGGGGACAGACTGCTAGGTGTCTGCCATCAGGCCCAAAACCGGAGCACGTATGAAGAGTATGTCATGTCAAGGAGGGTTGGCAGTGGAAAGCGTTGGGGCTCAAAATAATGAAGTTCATTCCATCTGAGGGACCTAGGCCCTATTACAGAAGTGGCCTTGTATTTTCCGTATTTTTTAAAACATCTCAGTTGGACACAGGGTGATCACAGAGATGATGCCTACACTAGCATTACGCTGACACCAAATCAAGTCAGAGTTTCCTTCTGTTCTCTCCTCCCATAAATAAAGGTGTTCCTGCCCCACAGAATAAAATGTGAGTCCCACATTTTTTAATGTTTCTTTGAAACCTGACCTTTGAAAACACAGACTTCAACCTGTCCTGTTTATTAAAATATAGGCTTTAATGTTAGTGCATGATGGTTACTTTTCAACACTGCTGAAGTCTGCTCCTGCTGTCGTTTAAGCCCATAGCATCACAGCATCATGGGGTATCCCAAATGGGAAGGGATATCAGGAGGGCTCCTGTCCAACCTCACAAAGCAGAGTCAACTATGAGAGCAGACCAGAGTGCTCAGCGCTTTATCCAGTCAGGTCTCGAAAACCTCCAAGGACACAGACTGCATAACCTCTCTGGGGCAGCGTCTTCCCATGCTCGGTTGCCCTCACGATGTTTCCTTATATCCAGTCAGAGCATCTCCTCTTTCAAGCTACGTCTGTTTTCTCATGTGCCCTTGCCACATGCCACTGTGAAAACCCTGCTTCTGTTTTCTCAAAAACCTCCTTATTGGCGCTGGAATTAAAAATGTTCTGCAAAAGCAGGATTAGTTCCTACATAGGCTAAATTTTATGCAAAGCAAGATCAGACCTTTGTATTTGTGTCTTTCCCATTTCCTCTCCTCTTCACCAAGTTCTGACCGAGCATTATCTCCCCATCATTTCCTAGCGTGCTGATCCAGCAAGGTATATAAGCACAGGTTCAGCTGCAAGCACGTGTGTGTAGAGGACCACTGACTTTAGACAACCTTTCAGCAGTGTCATATGCATAACCAGTCTCTCAGAAACACGAGTGGCTAAAACATCACATGATTTAATACACATCTTCAGCATCACTCTTGGTTTAGAGCCAGAATTATCCATTATTATCTCTCAGTCACAAAAGCTGGAAACTAAACTTGCTTTTGTGTTTTAAATGAAAGCTGATATTCTGAAATCATTCCTTGGCCCAGGAGTATGTGCTGGTAACACATTAACCAACGTGAGAACTGGTAACAGTGCATCTATACCTAGGCATGTGCTTTCAGACCTTGCAAGACAGAGGGAAGAGAGAACAGCTAAGCTGTGCATATGCTCCCTGTTTCCCTCAACAGGACCATAAGCCAGCAAATTGTTACACGAACCTTAACTCGCATATCTAGATATTCCATTGAAATGATATGCGGTAAGCTTGTGATTAGCTATCAGCAGATTGTCACTTAAATGTCATCCTTAAAGAGTTATTTAAAATGAAATAAATTTAGCAGAGAATCAAGCCGCACTGAGGGAATTTTAGCTTGTAGGAATTTGCTGTCCTACTGGGTCCTGAGCCTCATTCGGTTTTAATGCAGTGTGTAAGGAGACTGGTGAAACTCACCCACATTTTATATCATAGAGCCACAGCAAATGTTAAAAACCTTTGAATTAGTCATTTGTACTGACAGTAAAAATATCCACAATTACTCTTAATAAGCCCAAACTGGGAGACTGGCTTTCTTTCCTTAAGGAACAGACATACTACTAGATCATGGGAATTAGGAAGCAACTGCTTTCCTGAGAGCAGTCCACATTTGTTCATTATTAATGCATTTGTCATTCCCGAAAAGCATGGTGAAAGATCCAAGTGCAAGAGGAAGCCATGGGAGACAGAGAGACTGTCAGAGTATGTGCTTGCAGTAGCCTGGCACTTCCTGACACACATCCATTAACTTTACTGGTATTACGTAGAGTGAATCCTTGATTCAGAATTCGTGCTTTTGCTTATATGAGGCTCTTCTGAAGTTTGTTATACTGTTTCCAGCAATGCCCAGTCTTCCAAGGAATGGCTTGCCCATTTCACATCTTTTCTCTTGGGTAGTGTCTTACCAATTTTCAGGTCCTTCTCGTCCACAGCAGTATACATGTTTCTATTTCAAGGGGCGTTGTTATTTCAGAAAAAAAATGTGGTAACACGTGGTGGCAGCAGTGAGTAGCAAGCAAGGAATGATGAAATACTCAAGCTTCAAACAGGATAAGGTAAGGGCAAATTCCGTAAAATTGTTGAGGTTTCCACATACCTTTATTCCCTCCTCCCATATGTATATTTCTGCATTCTTTGTACATATCTTTGCAACTCCAGGTATGATGTATGAGGTTTTTCTGAGGGCATTTTATCCAGTGTGTGTATCTCAACATTTCTAATGAGCAGTTCAGATCATACATAGAAACAGCGTGATCCTCAGAAACACGAGCAATGTAACACTTCTTGGCTCTTTGCTGTTTAGCATACTCCTCAAGCCCAGGTTGCACAAGCAACCTCTCATACAATATCTAGTGCTAGTTCAGGGCTGAGGATGGGAAGCTGAAGCCTACAGTGAAATGCGGAGGGAAGGGTCTACCTTGCTAAGATGGGATATCGTTTCTTGCTCCTCTTCTCCTTCTTCAGACATTTCCAGACAGAATGCCTCCTTCTTCAGACATTTCCTTCTGAGCACTCCCTCAGGTACTGACAGCTGTTTGCCCCTTTGCTCTGGAGTCAAAGGCGATGCTACCTGTGGCAGAGAAGGCAGCTCTTTTTTCTAAGTAAATCATTTTTTAGAGTATTGAGCAGATGGCAAACATAATTAAGTTAAAATAGAGCTGTATGTAAGAGAGAAATAATAATATAGAACGAGCTAAGCAAATAATAAGTATGTTTAATATTTTCAAAATGGGGGGTTTGTGGAGAAAAATAAATATTAGTTTTCTGAACATTGTCAGCACTATGTGGTAATGTCAGTGCCTGGAAACTTAATTTTGGAAATTACTTTGTGTTTGGGGCATCTGAGGAGCCTAATGATCAAATATATAGCACATCTCTGGGCTCTGACTCAAGAAAAGGCATAGTAAATGTCAGGACACCTGACAAGATTAGTATTTCTACCTCCTTTTGAAATTTGTGAAGATACATTTTCAAATGACAGGCTGTAAATGGCAAGGGTTTAGGAACTGCTTCATGAACAGCTCTGCAGTCTGTGGAGTGGGGACAGAGCAGGGGACCGGGGGACCGTGATCTCAAGGATCTCCCCCACTGTAGGCTGCCTTTGCTCTTCAACCAACGCCCTGTGAAGTAAGGGAGGAACATTAGTGTGGATTTGCAGGCATGACAGAGAATGAAGTCTATCCCTAAAAGGCTACCAGCCTTTAACTGCAGTGGTAATTCCAAGCATCCCTCACCCACCATGGAATCAGTGTGGTTAGTGAGACGTCCCTTCAAAGGCAGCTGAGAGGATGGGAAAACATGACAACACATCATTGTTTTATAAACTAAACAAAAGGTTAACATTTGTGTGTTTTCATTGATTTTACAAAAAGATTGTGGACTGCAATTGTCATGGTCTACAAAGTGATGACAGAATTGAAGGCAGAGGCATTTGCAGCAATGGTGATTTCAAAGCTGTTTCTGTGAGACTGGAGTATCTGTAATAAGTGTGCATGAAGAATGGATGAAGAGCTGCTGAAACACTGCAGTCCTGGAACCGTAGTGATGCTCATTGGATTTAACATGGAGAAAGCCTAGTGAGGAAGGACTTTCCACCCATGCAAGAAATAATAGCTCAGTAATGTCAAGACTGGTCAGTCTTGCATTGCCATTTTCTTTTCCTGACTAATCCTGTGTGAAAGCTTTTATTCCTCATGAATCCATATTCCTGTCTGTGTCTTCTCATGATCTATATTAATTACTCCCACCACACCCTACAAGTGTCCTCAGCAGGATTTTACAGCAGCCTTAATAGTGTTGTTCGCATAAGCTGATTTGTACCTTGGCCCATGGTTTATTGCAGAGATGATTATAGCATTTCCAGGCTGTAAAGACATTTCTATAGGGTTGATGGAGAAACTCTAAACTCTAAGTATGCACAGGTGTGCATGTCATTTATGCAAAAATGTATACTGTCCATCTAATATGCAAACCTGAATTGAAATGACAGCCTGAGGTGATGCGCTGAGGCCATATGCTACTACTCTGTTGAAATTTAAGTCTTTAGATTAAGTCCCTTGGCCTCCTGATTGAGGCTTTTATTTTGGAGCTATGCCTGCAGAAAGTATGTGCAGCTTCTAGTCAAAGGGCATTTTAAGGCTGGGGGGGGAATGTAGGTATTTTAATATGTAGTCTTTGAAACCCCCATTTTTTGCCTGGGAAGAAGAGTTATCCCTGCCACAGGAACCGCTGTGTGAGAGGACGCAAGAGAGGAAAAGAGAAACCACAGGTGACTGGTCCTGCCCCAGCCTAAAGCAATGCCTAGCCAAGGCACGAACGCTGTATTTCTGAAAGAGATCTTATCAGCCCAAAAGAGAAAATGCAGAGAAGATGTTAAAGATGTGCCTTTGCTTTTCTCAGGGGCATCGTGAACTTTTGCTAGCCTGCTATGGTTTCCCAGTGCCTTCTCCTCAGGATGGAGCGTTGCCTTGGAGGGAAACAAGGAGCAAGAAAGGAGAGCGGTATAGGCATTGTTTGCATTAGCCTTGCATTTTCTGGAGATGTGAATATAGGAAAAGTGGAAAAGTATGTATAGGAAAAAAATTCCCAGATTTTCTACAATTACCTGTTGCTTTCTTGGTCTTTTTAGCAGGCTTAGGTTTTGGGAACACCTGACATCACCTCCACCATACAGTAAGTTTCAGTACTCTATGTGGTCGTACGCTACAGGAATTTAGTTGCTGAGTGTGACAATAGTTTTACAGCACTGTTAGAAGACGGCTGGAAACACGATCCCATTGCAGTTTCATTAGCATAATTGGCATCCGCACTTATATGGATTCGCATTACTGAAGCTGTTTCAAAGGGACTGATTATGCTCTGTATCCCTTGGAGCAGTATTTCAGGCGGAGATCCCACTGGGATGGAGCAGACATGAAAAGAAGCCCTAAATTTTATAGTGCCGTGTTAGTATTACTACAAGAAAAGTGTAGTATCTAAAATAAGGTTATCACGCATAGACAATTGCCAGCTTAATGGATTTACACTGTTCTTTTAGATTTACCCTGATCAGTTCTCTGTTATAGCTTCCCTTGATCCTCTAATAGGTTTGTTCTATCCCTAGAAACCAAACTTCAGTGTTTTCTGTCACTTGCACGCAAAATGTAGTCACTTACTACGTGATCTTGGAAATAAGGTGTAGCAGCACTCTAACCGCATTGAACTACATGGATCTGCCAGCAGCAGCACGCTTAGATTTTTTTGTTTTCCTTTCTGAAGCAAATGCCCAAACGCAGCTGAGCAGCCAGCAGGGCAAAACCAGCAAGTGGGGTACAAAGTCATGCACTCGGTTGTCCCTGAGTCTGGGGATATAGACTAGAACAGCCAAATAGTTTCTGACAATGGCAACAGCTTCTGAGAGCCCCAACCTGTACTCGGAGATTGCGGGAGTTTCAAGGATGTCCTAACTACCCCCTTACTTCAGCCAGCCTCTGCTGTGCAACATAAACCCCTCAGGGCTCCACAGTTCTTTCTTTTTCCTTTTTTCCCTCGATGCACCAAGAAGCAGGTATACTGCTTTAGGGTAATTTTGCACTGGAAGGCTAGTGCAAGGATGCTGAAGAGGGTGGCAGAAGCTGACCTCTACTTTTTTTCTTTTTAGAAGCCATTTTGGTTGTTAGATAAATGTAACGAACTGTCATAAAATATATACAAATGATATAAATGCTATGCACATTTACCATCATATAAATGTTTGTGTATTATGCAATAAGGAATAGTGAAATTATGAAAACCAGCATTTTTACTAACATTACAGTATGTATACATGCAGCTCACCTGTGACACCTGACATTTACCAAGTTCCCCTGTCCAGGTGGGGACACTGACTACCTATGGACAATTTTTGAGGATGAAAGCTAATTCAGCACTGGCTTTTGCTTCCACAGGTAGAAACCCAGGTGCACCTTCTGCAGGGCAGACATGACTTCTTTCTGGAGAAAGGTCTACAACACTGGGTCCCTGCCATTCAGGTTATCCAGAATTGTAGGGATCTAGCCTCAAGTCAGGGGGCTTAGCAGCTATAGTATTAAACCCAAATTTGCCACATGCCTACTGCCAGTGCTACAAATTAAGAGCGACATGACAGTAATGGAGTGCTAGAAGCCTTTCAGCTAGTCCTTTGTCCCTTGCCATCCCCAAATTAATTTATCCCTTCCCATACCTTGACCATGCAATTAAATGATTTTAATATATTCTGCGTTGTCAAACTAAGGGCTTTTTTTTTTTCAGTCCCAAAGGGGACTAGAACACTGAATGTAAATATAAAATATAATCTCATAAAAGATCACAGGCTCCCTTAAACTGTCTTTGGGACACATATTGGAGGAGAAAATTGGTTTCTCCCTTTTCTTTATTAGATTGCTGTGGGAGACAGCAAAGAAAGCGTCCCATATTTCTTTTGCTATATCACAGAGAGTAAGCTATGGGGTACTGTAAAACACTGTTAAATGCAAATATATTTTTGGGAGGATGATTAGACTTAATAAGGGTATTTAAAACCAGCACTAAATATGTCAGTGTGGATGCAAATAGAATACTTTTATTATTTCTAAATTAAACTGATAGAAAAGGGATATACAATTTTTATTATTTTTGGAAGAAAGGAAAGAAAATCTAAGTTTACATTACAAAAGGGATAGTGCGGATTTCCTTGTTTGCTCTCCAGAGTTTTCTTAAGCCTGATGTTTTGAATCAATGAGTCGAACAGAAGCAGGATAGCTCCGGATCAAAAATGAGGAACCAGATACATATGGAATTGGTGAGGTAATTAATATCATTTTCCTGTATGTTTCAAAGGAAATGCATTGTGTCCTGCACAAAAGTGTTTGTTTTGACACGAACAATCACCAGCTATCTCACAGCTTCTTTACATTGTTTCAGTAGGAAGAAAAATCGCAAAGTTTCTGTCTACCATACTCATTAAAAACCACATTTAACAAGGACCAAAGGGCTCTAGTTCAAGCAGCGAGCACCCCGAGATATCCCAGCCTCGCTAACAGGATGTGTTTTCACACACGTGCATTTTGGCAGCAGCCAGCGGAAGCAGTCCCACGGCTCCCACCCCTCTCTCCCAGCCCCGTGCTGTCCTTGACCATTGCTGGTAGGATTATTTCTGTGGCTGTGCAACAAGCTGGCTCAGTGCACAGGTCTGAGTTAAGGATCACTCAGGAAAAAAAAAACCAAACAGTAAGCAGAACAAAAAAAGGTATTTTCCAGCCTGGCTGATGAGGTAGCAGAAGTGGGTCCTTGGCAGTGCATCTAGGGATGCTCACATCCCCAGCAGTGAGGGGTGGCAGCGGTGGGGGGCTGCTTACGCCAGCTCACGTGAAACCGCAGCCTCACCGTGAGACTCCTCTGCCGAGGAATGGGAAAGAGTGAGGGGAGAGCTGATAGCTCACTTCTCCCAGCCTGGTGTTTCTCAGCATGGAAGAGCACCAGGCTGGCTCGTGGGAGCTGGAAAAAGGGGCTGTGTGATAATGGAAATGAGGGTAGTGCCAGCCCCAAGCATTCAGAAACCCTGAGTCAGGCCTGCAGAAGTCATGAGGTCTTTAAAAATAAGAAAGGTGGTATTCTTTCTATGTCCTTGCTGCAGTCTTAGACTTTAGGATACATGAGATACTGAATGTACACATTCTTAGACTTTTCAAACACAAGGACTAAATTCTCTCTTTGATACAACCATAAACAGAGATCTTCATGCTGTTCAGAAAATACACCCAGTCTTATCTTGGTGATTGTTCATCTACCTCGTACATCTACCTAGCACATTTGACACTTGTGTGTCAGAAAAATGAAGCTGGAAGGTAACTCAATCAACACTTTCCAGGCTGCCGTTGCGGGCACCCACTGCCTGGGGCTGGCCATGATTCCTCGCCGCCAGCCCTGGGCGAGCAGCGCAGTCCCCGAGCTGCAGGCACCTGCAGGCACCCAGCACCGGCGGCCGAGCCCGCGGGCCGGTGATCTGCTGGTGTGCCACACACACCAGTTTGGGTCACATCATGCTCTGGAGCCTGCCAAGTCAGTCATCCTTGGGAAATACTGCTTCCCCCCACTCTACTGATTTAATTTCGCAAACCCTCTGAAGATCAAAACCTTCCATGAATTAGTAAAAGTTTCAGATTATGGATGTCTCCTCTTGGCTTTATGGGTGATCAGAGTATGCCCATATGTATTATTTATTATGCTGTTGAAGCATTTTGACAGCGTTGGAAAATTGGCTATTGGGAGACGGTTCCAGCTCGGCATAGCTGACGGTCCAAGAGAAATCACAAGAATGATTGCATAGGGGAAAATGTGCAGCTCAGCACGTGCAGACCTGCCAATATAGACACACAGATCTATATCCTGGATTGAGATATGCAGCTTTTTACTACCCTAACTGAAGTGCCAACCTTCTTCTTCCCTCCCTTCCTCTCCTGCATGTCCTCACACGGCTCACCCTCATGCGAGCCTGTCCAAAAGCATACTGAAAGAAAACAAACGCTGATTTCAGGTGGATGAATACTTGATTCCCAGCCAAAATCACTTTGCCTTGCACAGTACTTCTGCTTTGCCTTGTGAGTAATTATATGTATCTGTTAACAACAGGCTAAGCAGCTACGGCCCCTTTTACGCAGGATCTGGCCACATCAGTGCAGAGGGCATTGCTGGGTTTCCATGCTGAGAGGGCAGTATACAGTGTCCTCAGCCCTGAAGATGTAAATGTCTGCACCAGACATCAGGTGAAGGAGTTTGCGTTAGGTTTTCCCGTGGAGGAGGAGCAAAGGTATTAGCCAGTGAAAGGACTTTTGAGCTAGATTTTATTTTGATTTGTTCGGCACAGAGAGAGGCACAATTCTAGCTGGTCTCCACAAGTGAAGTTATTAACAATCTCTAACACCAGATGCGATCACGCAGTAGAGCTGGTCTGTTTTCCAACCAGCTGTAGTGCAGGGTTAGCAGCTGGCAGTTCTGAGCGGCTGGGGAAGGTGCCCCACGGGCTGAGGCACCATGCAGCAAACCGGCTTGCTTTCCTTCTGCCAAAAAGCTGCCAGGGAGCTGTGGATTCAGGGCTCTTTATGCCCTGTGATGCTCTAATGGACATAATTTATTTTCTGGAAGTGTTAAAAGCATGGCCAGATTCACTCATCCCAACCTCACTGGTTTATCCCTGTCATGAACATTTCAGACCTTTAAAATCACCCTGGGGGGGGTCAGCAGCTCTGACCTTCGGCTGGGCAGTGCCATAGCCAAAACCTCCTCCGTACTAACGCCCAGCAGGAGGGACCCCCACAAACCTCGTCTGCCACCATTCAGGAACTCCGGCCCCTTTGCCGCAGGCATCGGCAGTCGTGCAGCCCATGGCGGGGAGCCCACCGAAAGCTAATCCAAACACGGCCCCGACCAGTCATCACGCCTGTGAGTACCCGACGCCGGTCAGGTTACCTGTTAGCTGACACCAGCCACCACCGCTGCCTCGTCTCCATGTCCTGCACCACTGCCGCTTGCATTAGGCTTGCAGGGCACGATCTCCGGGAGAGAAACTGCCTTTTTGGACTGTGCTTGTATGGTGGCTAGTACTGAAATGGATTCTCTTCAGCTGGAAGTGTGCTGCTCTGATACTTAGAAAAAGTTGCAAAAGAAACTCATGACGGTAAATCTTAGCTATAACACTAATGCAAATAATAACAGTACAATGAAACCTTTCACATATAGCCAAATGCCTGCTCTAAATGACAGCAGTAAGGAAATATATATATTTATATGGGTATAATGTATAGTTATGTGTGGGTGGGTGTGTCTGAGCCATATCTCAATGCGAGGAGGATGCTACTTATCATTGTATCTATAGCAGGTCTAATGGCAATTCTCTTCCAAGATTCGTATTTTGGAGGATGTTCAACTTAAAACCTACTGTGATAACACAAGGTGTTTTAAATTCCACAGTATGATTGCATGACATAATTCTTGAAAACCATTTTAGAATATTTTATATAATTGGAAAACCGGCAGTTTAGAAACAAAAATCCGCTGTGTGTGTAGCATTTTCAATACATGTTCACATTCTGCTTCAGTTACTAACGGGCATGTGTGCAAATGCAAAAGCTTTCCCTAAATCAACACTGTATTGCTCAGACCAGTAGCCTGTACAGAACCATTGCCAAATATGTTACATGGAACTTTTCCAGTATTTCAATTTAATTATGCTATTTCTGTGTATATAAATTTAAATTTAGCAAATTCACCTCATGGCAATGTAGAACTCTACAGTCAGTACTTTAGGGAATATTTGGTGTTAATGTCTTCAGTAAAAGAGCTTTAATTACACTCATCCCAGTGCTGGCTGATCTGGAGGTTATTCTCTCCACTTTTCCAAGGAAAGTATCACACTTGGCTATTTAAAAAAGAGAAAATACAGGCTACGCAGCATGCCCTACGAGTTAAGAAACTCAGGCCTTGGCAGGGAAGGAGGGAGAGCATGTTCACCGGTACGGATCCTGAACAGAAAACACACCGCCTGCAGCTTGCTCGCGTTCAGGGCTCAATCTTTGCACTTACTAAAAGAAAACAAACACTGATTTCAGCACTGTAGTGGCAGCCCCAGCTATCAAAGAGCTGAAACGCCTTTCTGATTTCATTTGTCGTGGCATATGTTCTAGGGCAGGGTGGGGGGAGCGAGTTATCAAATCATAATTAATAATAAAGTTGTAGGTGTTTTAATGCATTCTCCCTGGGCATGTCAACTGTCAGGTCCAAATCAGCTCTAGAATCAGTACTAATGAAAAACCTCAGACTAGAATAACCATATATTAGGTTCTCTAACTGCTGTGACTGACAGGAGTACTAACCCTTAACTGTACGACTCCATTTCTTTTTAATATTTAATACTAATGGAAATCCTTTAGCATGAGAATGAAGACAACATCATGAAAACAGGAATAAGGTTGTCTGTTAAGATGCAAAGATAAATGCAAGCTGTTTGCTTCATTTTCTCTTCTTTGAGTTACAAATTTCTTGCTGTCATGAAAAACCTTTTCATCTTCCCTGAAATTCATCACTATGGCACTCGGTTGACAAATATATTCATCACAGTAGTGTATTTCCCAGAGATTCCTGTCTTCTGCCTCAAGCACTTCATTCCTTTAGATGATAAAAGTATTTATCTGAGAAGAGTTTACATACATATCTGTGTGGCTGTAGGCTCACGTACACCATCAAAGTATTAAAAAAAAATCATACTTCAAGAAAAAAAACAGCTTTAAAGAGGGATATTCTTTATGGCAGAATCTTTATTCCACTATGGATGTACAGTGATCATCCTTCCACTACGTTTGGACAATGAAATGCTTTCTGTTGTAGCAATTAAGGAGCCTGTAAGTGTATTTTATGAACTTAAAAGTTTTATCTGAGGTTCTCAACATGTGGCAATGCAGCTGCATTACTACATTCATATGTGTAATAGCCATTTACATAAAATGGCAGCAGGCAATAAATTATTACTAGATGAGAATACATGTGTCTAGTTGCTGCATTTTGTTTATATTGCAGTCTTGAGGGGAACAAGAGCTGAGAAAGTTGACCAGTACTGCAGCAACTCCAGTAGTGGTAAAACAAGTTTCATCACCCTTCTTCACGGGACACACTGTCCCCATTTTCATGTCACCTACTCCTGCGGTATTGAGCGTGAAAGGGGAACATGTGAAAGCAGAATCCCAAATTGTCCTCCTTTCTGAGCTCACGTTGTGTTTCATGAAGCTGATTGTCAGAAGTCTCATTTCAACTGGAATCTGGCTATTTGAAAAAATGCCTTTTCCTTCACTCCCCTACCCCAGCCCCAGTGACCGCTTAAGTGCTTTATAACCAAATATGTAAACTAAACACTGGAATCACTTTGCCCACAATTGAAACCAAACCACTCTGAAAGCAAAAACACAGGATATAGTCAACAAGGCATCTCTAGCTCATCAGGAGAGGAAATTTATGTATGCAGAAATCCTCTTCTCTAAATGAGCAGCTGGCTGGGATATTAGAATTACATCATCCGTCATCAGAAAGTAAGGGGTTCAGATGTTCAGAAGCTTCTTGTTCAGAAGTCAGAACCTTTATTTTGCTTCTCACATGAAAATCAGCATTCCCACTTTAATACTTCCACTTTTTATTCCATTTAATACTTTGCTAGAGCACGGGTGAAATGCATCTCTGACAAAATATCCCTGTGTAGCAGGTCACATAAAACCTCCCAATAAGACTTTTATGGTGCATTAAGCTTTTGGCTAGCCAAGATGACTGACCAAAACTCATTCCATTTTGTGCTTCACTTTGGGTGTTACTCTTTGAAGAACTGGCCAAGCCTGAAAAAATAATTTGCAAGATCACATCCCACTGGAGTTTCCAGTTAGTCAATACCGGCCATTCTGAGGTACAATGAGCACGGCAAAAGGACATTTTGAGGCAGTTGTTTATTTATATAAACAAAACAGAATATTTTTTTAAATAAATAAAATATTAATAAAATATTCTGGTTTGTTTATATAAAGAAATATGTAACAAAATATTCTATAAACACTAATTCTGGTTGATGTGAGAATGTATAAGGGTGCTGATACTCGCAGTGTTTTAAGAAGGAGTCATCTTGGGATATGCAAATACTAGAAAACATGTTAATTATGTCTTTTCTTTCTCTTTCCTTGTCTCAGTTAAGTTTAAAGGTACAATTTATTTCTTTAATTTTTATTAGATTCATTTTGGCTTTACAGCTACTCAGAATTAATAGTCTTTTATGATCGCATTCCCAAAGGCGTACAACTTCTTTCATTTCTGTGTGGACAGTTTTGAGACTTATTAAAAAAAGAAATCATAAGAAGATTTGGGATAAAATTCTCCTCTGTGTAAAAGTCAGCCCAGAGCCCAGGGTCCTTTACACCCTTCTTGTGCCTCTTTTAGACTCTACTTTATTCTGCTGAAGAAGATAAACTTATTTTTATAGGGAAAAAAAGTTGCATGTTATTTAAACTAGAAGAAATGTGAAGTGAACAAGATTTCTAATATGGACGTTAAAGCCAAAATTGCTACCTTTGTAAAAGCCACCTTTGTATCTGTTTAATATATTCTTTACCAGTAATACTGCCAATTAGGCAGCATAAGGACATACCAAACATCTTGCAAACACCCCACAACATTTTTCCCATCAAAATGCAAGTGATACAATTTCTTACCATTGTTGCCTCACTCTATATATTCTTAATTTTCTGCTTTCTCTCACTTCTACTTGAATTTTCCTTAGAATACATGACTGATAGGAACTTACAGCTGTTTGGCAGGCCCCTGCTGCTTGCTGATTGTACAAAGGACACTCATATTTGCCCTACCCTCCTCTGGATATTAAATTTGTTCTTTGAATAAGGAGGGCAAATGAGTTCTCTCTCCTCCTGTCTGCACCAAACAGGGACAAAATTGGTCAAATGAGCATCCATAAGCATAATGGTGCTTTAGAAATGCCAATCGATGATATTTGATTGATGATGCCATTATGATATTCAATATGTTTCCATTACAATCAGTAACTATGAACAGCCAATGATTCAAAATGTAATCTCTGGGACAGAATTACAAAACCTTGACTGTTTCAGATTTTGATGGATAAAATGTGTCACAGTATGTGTAAAAACCTTTACGATGATGCTCCCAGCATACCATTATAAAATGAGTGTGGTTTCCATCGGAAGACTAGCTCCCGAGTAATGCTGATTCAGGGTCATAAAGCTAAATGCATCCCTCCGTAGGAAATTATAACATTATATTGATTTCAGACACCTTGTATTCTGTGCAAAAATAAAATTAGCCCTGCTTTGATTTAGGAGTATGCGACAGTGTTTGGAGGAGGGCAGTGGCAATCAGGTCTCCTGGATTCTATTCCTAGCCACGGCAGTGACTCATGCCATGACCTTGTGTAAGTCTGTCGACCTCTGTGCCTGTTTACCCATGTAGAAGAATGAAAAAAGAATAAATACCTACTTCACTGGGGTTGAAACCCTTGGTTAAAAAGAGCTAAGTATACAGGCATTCCTGGCAAACTAAATAAATCATGAGCATGTTTCAGACAAGTTCACAAAACATCTCCAGTATGAGGTTTCTACAGTCTCTTCAATTCGATCCCACTATGTATTTCAATGCAGCACATATGGTCCTATCTTTAAAGCACTGGGTAGTGTTACACACTGTGGGATAAGTTACAGCGTGAAGATTTAACATTAACATTAATGGGAGCTGTGCAGTTAAAGCCTATTGTGCTCTGCCGAAAGTGTGCCCTCAGGAGAGCTGCGTTGCTAATAATTTACAAACTGTCTGATTTAAAAGGTGGTGTGGAAATTTCTAACTTCTGCCGATGTATATTCTGAACATTATCAGAAATGTGGTGGCTTTCAGGATGTTTGTATGTCAATACTCACAGACTTCTGTGAAACATTCTGTTAATGTTCCTAAGGGACACCTGGGCAGTTACCTACCTTGTAACACAGCATTTAAAAATACCATAGGTGAAGTTACCCTGACATATATGGTAATAAATGAACAAGAGCTCATTTCCTTACAGTGCAGTTACATTTAACTTTTGAGGTTTAATTTCTATTATTTCTATTGCTCTGCAGTCAAATACTGTATTTTGCAGGACACTAGCAGATCAGATAATATTGTTGGTGATATTATCGTATTTTTGTTCTGGTTGTAATAACCATTTGCACTGTTTTACACAGAACAAGAATAGGAAAATAATTTATATTGTGACTTGAGAAAAAGTATCCATTTGCAACTGATTGGTATCAGGGAAACAACACTCAGAAAATCTCCCGCGTCTGCGTTATTCACCTTCATGTACAGAAGCCATCTCAATAACCACTCGTGCTTAAACTGAAACAGACGGGTGTCTCCAGGATCGGTATTGTAACTTCCATGTTTTACCACTTAAACTTTTGCATGCTATATTATCTTATAACTCACAGAAAAGAAACAATGATCTGGGGTCAGAGTTCAGTTGGTTGATGACGTATTTAAGTATATATGGTAAAACCAACAGGCCTGGTCCCTAGCTATAGCCTGAGTATTGGAGTAAGGAGCCGGGGAACTAAAAAAGATGCACCTTCCTCTTCTGAAACAGTGCCCATCTCCAAGCTGCAAGAGGTGCTAGTGATTCCAGGTGCAACATTTTTATGTATGAAGACTTGTCTACATACAGAAATTACTCTAAATAGCGGGTGAACTGAAAGTAGATGTTTTTCTGAATAACTCCATAAACTGATAAGCTTCACAGGAGGAAGCAGAACTTTATCAGCTCCCAGACATTCTTTTCACTTCGAAAGGAGCAGTCTAATTTGGGGACAGACAAAGCCAATGTTTCCTGATGTCATTTTCTCCTTCACTGACTGCATTGATAAAATTATCTTTAATTTCCACAACCATCAGCCTCTTTACCACGTTGTTATCACAGTCCTCAACCATTTTGCATAGTGTCGAAATATACCTGCTTTGTATTTGCATACAATGCGCTTTTATTCACAAACAAACAAAAAAACCTTAGGTAGAATGCACAAGTACTAAAATAGGGGGCTATTTGAAATAACTAAAACATTTATTTACCACAGTCAGCATTTCTGGACATATCTAGATGTCAACAAAATTTATTTAGAAAGTGTGACAATGTTGAGGTTTTTTTCCTTTGCCTGGTAAAATAGGATTTCAATCTTAACTGGTTAAAATGAAATAACATAAACAAGCACACCCCATCAGGCCACCAGTTCAAAGATAACGAAAGATCTGCCTCAGCTGGCACCTATAGAAAATCCTTCTGTTCTCAAGTTGCCAGTCATCAAGAGAGTATGTTCACGTGCCAGGCTCCTACTGGAATCAACAAGCGCGTGAGCAGGGGCAAAAACACACAAATGAGTGTTCACACAGAATACACTCAGTTGCTTTATTAAACTTTCTTCTTAAGGTAATACTAAAGTCTAAGTAGATTTAACTACATGTGGAGTGTTAAGAAGTCCCAGTCTATTTTGAAGCTACAGGAAAGTCAAGAAACTTGAAATATTCATATCAGCGTTGGCTGTAGCAGTATGCAATTGCAAAAAACCCAGCCTCTTCAGTCTGTTATTTTTTTGGGGGGGAAATCAAATTTCAGGAGAAAATAACCCTTGCAAATCATAGTTACGCTGGGCTAGCTGGCTGTAGTGTTATTTTACGGAAGAGCAACTTCATCTAATTTCAGCGTTCTGTACGCTGCTTTTTGTTCCTTTCACACGAGGTTTTTGAAGTCCTATCTATGAAGATGTTCTTTGCGTTTGATAGGCAGAGGCCTACCACCAAGCCTGTAAATTACTTGTCAAAATACAATATGAGAATTACGCAGGTGACATCTCTACTGATCCTCTGCCAAAAAAAGGTGAACGTTTAATACATAGTGAAATAATATTTTTTTTTAGAATTGACTGTCTTCTGTACTCTATTTGTATATGGCCGCTCCATCTCACCATTTGATAATTCATCAAAGTGTCTCTTTGTGCCTTTATTCGGCCTGTTCATGCTAGCCAGCACCATGTCAGCTCTACTGCTGCTCCTCCTTCCTCCCGTGGCAATGAACCTTGAAGCCAGGGCCTGCGATGGGCACCTCTGCCAGGAGACACGAGGGGAGTGCACTGCCACTCCACACCTACACCAGCGCCCGCGCCGGGCCTGGGTGACCCCCGGGCTGTAATGCGTCCCCCCGTTAGCAGAGCCACGAGCAGAGGAGGCCGCAATTCCGTGACACCTGTCTGACATGCAAAGGTGGGAGCGGGGCGACGCTTTCTCCCCTCGGCAGTGAAGGGGCTCACACCAGCTCTGGGGTGGCAGGTGAGCTGCATCCCCGGAGGGCCGCGGGCAGGTGCCGGACCTCTCCCCCGGGGGGCCCAGGGGCGAGCTATTGCCTTTGGCCGAGGAGTGCCGGAGGACCCCCGCTCGGGCCAAGCCCCACTGTGCCCATAACCCCCGCCCCGGGGCTCTTCTCCTCAGGTCGCGGAGGCCAGGCCAGGCCAGGCCAGGCCTAGGGACACTACAGCGATTCCTAATAGAACCGCTGCTCCCCCACCCGTGCCCTCCGCTCCCCCGTCCCCATCTCACGTTATCTCCCCCGCCAGCCCTCCTCACTCGCCGGCTCCGCCAATCAGCGCCGCCCTTACTCCGCCCCGCCTCTTGCGGGCCAATCAGCACCGCCCTTGGTGGTGCGGGCCGGGCCGCGGCCGGCGGCGCGGGCGGGCGCCTTTGATGCCGGCGGGCGGTTAATTCAGGAAGCTCCTCGGGAGCGCGAGGGGAGCGCCGGGGCGGGGCGCCGGGGCGGGGCCGGAGGGGCGGGGTGGGAGAAGGCCCCGCCCCTGGCGGGCCCGCCGCGCGCCGCCGCCCGCGAGCTCGGCGCGAGGCCCCGGCGCGGGGTGGCGCCGGCGGCCGCGGCGGCGGCGGGCGAGGAGGGGGGCGTGGCCGGCGCGCGGGCGGCGGGGGGGCGGGGCGGTGAGCGGAGCGGAGCCGAGTCGTTGGTGGCCGGAGGCGGCGGCCGGTCGGTGCGGCGGCCTCGCCATGGTGTTCCTCAAACTCCGCGAGCAGGTGGGTGCGCGGGGGCGGCCGCCGCCGCCCGCCTCTCCCCTCCCTTCCTTTCCCCTCCCCTCCCGGTGCCGCCGGGCGCGGCGGCTGCGCGCCCTTCCCCGCCCCCTCCTCGCCGTGGTGTGCCTGTGCCTGCGTGTGCGTGTGTGACAGGCGGCGGGCAGGGGGAGGCAGCATGGCTGCTGCCGCGGCCCGGCGGGGTCGGGGCTGGGTGGCGCCCGCCCGGCGGCGGGAGGCGCCATGTGCTCCCGGTGCGGGCGCCGGTGCCCCCTCGGCGGCCCCGCTGGGCGGGCGCGGGGGCCGCCGCCCCGCGCAGGTATCGGGCCTAACAGGTGGCTGCGGGAGCCCGCCCGCCCCCTGCTCTGCCCTGCCCTCCCCTCCCCTCCCCGCCGCGGCGGCGGGCCGGCTCCGGGGCGGAGGGAAGGACGGCGCCCTGCCCGCGCGGGGCTGCCCTGGCCGCGCGTCCCTGCCGTGCCCCCCGCCTCGGGGGCGGGGGAGAGGCCCGGGCGGGGCGACGAGGGGCTCTGCGGTCTCCCTCGGGCCAGCCCTGCCCCGCGCCTGTGTTTTGGGAAGGGAAAGGTCTCTGGGCGCCGCCGGGGCAGCGGGAGGGAGCCTGGGCCTGAGGGACTGCCCGGCGTGAGGGGATCGGTCTGGAGACACCCGGCTGCGGCGGCTCGGGAGCCGCGGCGGAAGGCGGCGTGCCCGGGAACGGGAGATGGCTCTTCTCCTCTCCTCCCGGACCCGGACCGAGGCAGTGCTGCCGTTCGCCGTTTCACGTGCCCGAGGGCTGCCTGCTCGTCCCTTCTCGCACCACCTTTCCCTTTCAGGCCTTTAAAATCTTTTGTTCGGCTGCTGTATCTTTCTTCTCCGTGGTCTTCACATACCTTCCCCGGGTCCGTGCTTCCCTTCTGAAAACCAGCAGGTTTTTCGTGCCTTTAGTGGTTTGTTGCTTTCATCACATCACACCCTTCTTTGTTCGCTCGACTCTTCGGTTCCCATCCCAGCTTATGAAAAATACTTGTCTTCGCTGCTCTGTCCTTTTCTGGTGTCTCCCCTGTCCTACCTATTGTCTCCTGTGCAGTATCAAGATACAAAGGTGGGAGGGTCTGCTCTGCCAGTTTGCCGCGTGTGAAAAGATGCTTGCTAGAAAATGCATTTTCTCCTGTTTTCATGTGTGTTAGACCGAATTCTCTGCAAAAACTCATACACGCTGCTGTTGGTCTCCTCGATACGCTTCCTTAAGATAACTGACTGTAATGCTTGGAGACCCCACCCCCCCCAAAAAAAGCCCCACAGAAGAAAACACCTAGAAACTTGGCAGTGGTTAGGCAACTGCTGTCCTGTGTCTGGTCAGTATCAGCTCATCGTTACCTGCTAGCCCCTTCATCAGTCTGCATACGCCTCTGTCTTTTTACACTTAAGTTCCATGGTCCCTTGGGATTTTGTTCTAAAAAATGTTTAGCAATATGGGGCTGGGATCTTTATGTCCTCCTGTATTGTATGTAAACTTAGTGAAGTCTCATATTTTTTTTTTTAGAACTTCATCTATGAACGAGCAATGATTGTGGACCAGAAATACACTTAGTGTTTTTGAGTTAGGTTTCTTTTTTGGCTTCATTAGTGTTCTTCTATGGGAGGCTCTCCACAGAAATGAACAGTTGTTCATCTCTTCTATTAAATAAGCCCTTCTGTTAAAACCAAGAAATACAACTCTTCTGCAAGTAATCACTGTGAAATAACTCACAAAAAACCCATCATGATTATGTTAACATGAAAGTACTGTATTTCAGAACTTTTCTTCTGGGAAAGATCCTGCTATTGACTGATGCTGAGGTGAAATACGAGACTATGTGGGACCACTGGTCTGACAGAGTAATGCACGTGAGGCTTTCAGCTTCTACCATAATACAAGTTTTAATCCAGAAGTATGAGCTGGATTTTTTTAGAGGCTTCATGGGTCTGTAAAGGTGCACTGATACACTGGGAATTGAAGTATTCTTTCACTTGAAAGGGGGTTTGTAGGGGCAGAGAAAGGAGGCAGAGGAGGGAGGGAGGGAGAGAGGGGAGTACTGGTTTTGAAGAGGCTTTTGTAGAGGGAGTGATTTTTAGCAGCAGCTCTATTTCTGCTGGATAAACGTAAGTTGCTTGATAAATCAGTTACTACAAACTGAATTCTGTTAAAATTGCTTTCTTCAAGAATGCCAAAAATCATGAGGAATCATATTAACATGAAATATCTCTGTTTTGCTAATTACAGAGAATTCCTCCAGGTCAGTGTTCTTGTGCAGTATGCTGCAAGATGTCTTGACTTCAGGACTAGATGCTGCGCTAAGATTATAACACCACCTGCTCATTATAAAAACCAACCCATGGTACTATATGAAAGTAGAGGTGTTTATCTTCAGTATTTCATGAAGCGTGCTTCTTGTTTGCTTGAACCATCTACTTTGCTTCATAGTGATACGTTCATTTAGAATAAAGTAAATTGTCATGTGCATTTGTAGTGCCTATAGTGAGTCGTTCTTTCTTCAGTGGTGGCTGTGTTTGTACTGTTCAGCTAGTATGAAGGAGGGAAGTGATTTGCTGATTTCCTTCTACAACAGATTAATAACTTGCTGGAACAAAACTTCTACTAAATAAAGTTTTACTTTAATTCTCAAGATTTTTTTTTTTCCAAAATCAAGATAAACCTTTGGATTTTTTTATTTGATAATGTAGAAGGGCTCTGCGTTACTTATTTAAATGTCAGAATTATGCTGGGGAGAGGCAGATTTAGGGCACACAAGCAGCTTGATATTTTCTTACACTTGGTTTAGTTTAGTTTTTCAAGTTACTGCAAGCTAGCGTAAAAGCAGTGCTTGAGAACTTACAATGAGGTGAGAAATTCTGCTCTGAGGCTCTTGGTGGAGCTCAGAGGGTGAAAACCCAGTTCCGCTTGCAGTTGATTTAATTTACTTAGTACACCGATAAACAAAACTTTGATCCTACAGATGCTTAATGTGTTTGTGAAGCTCAAATATTTGGTTGTCTTTGGAGGCTGATTTGATATGTTTAACTTTCAGAATAAAGGTTTTCCACGCACTGAGAAGAGTAGGTCTTTCCTTGGGTCCAACAAGCAGCCAGCAGGTACATTCTCTACAAATTTGTGTTAACGCTGCTTGAGCTTTATTGCTTTGCAATTCTGCGAGGTAGGAATATCTTTCAAAGTTTTGAAATAATTCAGGGTGTACATTGCACTCTCAGTAGTGACTTGTGTTTGCTTTCAAAGTATATCAGGTATCAAAAAAAACCATATGCCATATTTGCAAAAACTGCATTTAAAGCTAAATTGAACTCTACTGAGCAAAGTTGATACCTGTAATGCTCAATAGCAAACTTTAACTCTGGGATAGAAAGAGCAATCATTCAAATGTCAAGTTAGAAGCTGTAGATTGTTCTTGTTGCTCTTGGTTTGTTGTGCATTGTTGGATGGACATGTTTAAAAACAGAGGAAGCAAATCTGCACCTTCTGTCGCTGAAGGTTAAGCCATTCAAGGTAGAGAAGAAAAATATGGTAAGTGTACCTTATGGTTAAGGTATTTGCTCTTCAGTTTGTTTGCTTTCATACTGTCTTCATAGATTGGTGCTTGTATACCAGGTTCTTCTAGATGACAAGCTGCTTTAACTACTAAAATGCCAGGTGAGAGGGAGGCTATAAAAGTTTGTTTCTTCCTGAAACACTGTGGTACTCTCCTGTAAGAAACTGCATTGAAAGCAAAGTTGAGGTCAAGGTTCACTGATGTTTTATCAGACCTTTTTGGGGAGGGGGGGGAGGTGTGGGGTAGGAGAAGAAAAAGGAGTAACTTGCTTGTGAGTCTCCATAATGCTATGCTTTGGTTTCCTGTACACAAGCCCTCTCAGCTCTGCATAGCTAACTGTGGAAGGCTAAGTGTCTTCTGTTTTTTTGCTATTCAGTCATAGTTTCTAGGTACATTAACTGTTTCCCAGAATAGGTAAATTCTTGCTTGACAGGGTTGCAAGTTAGTCTCTCTTACACCTAAGGAGTAATCGACAGCCTAGTTTTTCTTAGTGCATAGGTACAATTTGGATTGCCTAACAACCGAGGGATTTGTTACTTTTCTGTTACAAGTCTTACATGTGTATGTACCTACAGGTCGTCTTTTAGGCTGGCATAAGCCTACATTTCAGTATAGTTTTGTTGAAATGCATGAAGCTCTGATCAACACTGGCTGAATTTTTTCTTTAATTTTGCGGCTGTATAACTTTGTGGCACAGCTCATTGGATGCAGAGTCATTATAGTTGGTAAAGCTTTATTTTTTTCTTTCAGTACATCATAGTTTTAATTATGCATTTCCTGTTTTCTCTGAATCTTAAATATGTACTAGTAAGAAATCTTAGGGCTCATAATAATGGGCATTTGAAAGGAATTTGTATGGGATTTTTCTGTATGGCTACTAGACTGTGCTTGAGGCAGTGCATTTATTCCCAGAAGTCAGATGTGAGTGTGAGTGGAAAGGATCAACGTATGAACAACTGCATGAGGATATTAGAGTGACCACTTATCTTGGAAGTCCTTGAACAGTGAGAGCACCGACTTCTTTATTGCCCATTTATATCTTTCTCTTAGCTAAGATGGATCTTGTTCAATTGGCAGTTAAACAAATGTTTGCAGTGTCATAGTGAACGCTCTGAATGCCTCTATGGTTGCTATTTTCATTACTGCCAGCGTTAGACTTCATTCTTTTAGAATTCATGCCAAGAATAAATGTCCCAACTAGTTCCTTGTTACACTAAGAGGAGGAATGGTCTCCTGTGGTGATGAAAAGGAGCTGCTGCTGTTCGATGAGGGAGGGATATGGTGGGAATGGAATTACGTGGTATTGCTCTACAAATTCTGTTCAGACATAGGCTAACGAGATATGTGTGTGATTTTTTGGGGTAGAAGTTACTTTAAAGTTACTGTTCTTTAAAAAAACATTACTTTTGGGAATCTTGTTGAAATTGAGAACCACTCTTTGTGCTCTATTCTCCATCACACATTCTTCCTAAAATTTGCATCTAATCTGTTTTAACTGTGTACAAGATAACTAAATTAGGAAGTTGTAATACTTATCAAGACACCTTAGGTCTTGGTGTTAATTCTCATGTTCCCAGGCTAAGAACTCACATGAACTGAAAAGATAAGTTTCTTTAATCGATGGAAAACTTTGAGTAACTTGAACTCAGCTTATCTTGTTATACAAAGTAATTACCAGCCCTTCCATTAGAATGTGTTGAGAGAACCTGTTTCTACTACGTGTTCGGATTGGGGGATCAGATTCCCTGATGATAACTCGGGAACTTCTGACTTGCGAACAAGCAGTTCTTCTCAGTCAAGAAAATAAACTTTTTTTTTAAAAAAAGAAGGAAAAAAAAAAAAGGTGGGGGAGAAACAAAGCAAGCCTTGATTCTGCAGTCAGATCCTTATGGCAGATCCTGTTAACTCAGTGGCCTTCTGTGAGGGTATAAAGGTCTATTCATGTAGATAGCATCGAAGGTTTGTAACCATTACTTGGAGGCAAATATCAGGGGGAAAAAAATGAGGCAAGTGTGCCCTTGCCTATGAAGAAGTGACTTCCTTAGCACCCACAAAAAAGTCAATGATTCCTGTAGGAAACTAGTAGCTGTTGAGACTCTGAACTAGCAATCTGCTGTCTGATGTGGATTGTTACATTCCAAAATTTCTGTCCTTGTTTCCATTCACTGAAATGGGTTGTGGAATAAGATGACTGAAATTTAAATATCTTTGGTACTATATATTCCATATCTTCCACTTAATCTTTTAGCAGCTAGTTTGTTTTTCAGGTCCTGTACCTTTTATTTTCTCTAGTCAGCTGGGCCTTCCTGAGGTCAAACTAATATGTGATCATTTGTTTTCTTGCTCCTGCCAACTTTTTATTTTGTTATTACCTCTATGCCTCTACTCCTATTTCTGGAAATTGAGTGGGAGACTCGTTGCCTTAGTTACAGTGACTAACCGTTTCAAAGTTATTTATAATGTTTGTGTTTAAATAACCTGTATCATAATACAAATCACAAAACATTTCACATCAATAAAAAAATAAACAAAGCAGTCCATTGCTAAGTGCTGGGAGCATGCTTCCAGTGCTGATTCTTGGGGGTTTTGTTTTCCTTCGTTGTTGGGGGTGGAGGACAAGTTCTAAACTGGCATTTGAAGATGAATCTGAAATAAGGTGTCTCGGTGCTGTCCTTTGTGCAAATGAGAACAGAATCTTAATATTTAAGCTCCAAAATAACAGGGAATATTATTCTTCCTCTCCTTCACCATGACACTAGCACTCTTGCCAAGGGGTGGGAGTACACCAGTTTAACCATGTTAATTCAGTTGTGATTGCTCAGGTGTTGGTGAATTACACAGCACTGACCTGTTTCAGGTAGAAAAAAGCTAAAGCTAATGCAAGAGTAGTGGGACTGAGTAGTTGGGAGAGAAAGGGAGATGAGACTTGTAGCTGGCTGGGTGGGTGCAGAGAGTTAAAGAGGAGGCACCAGCAGTGATATGCAAATGAAAGAGGGGCAAAATACTTGGTCTGTAGCATCCTTGTAGACTGAGGAACTGCTTGTTAACTGAAGCACCTAATGACTTCTCTGCTATAATAATGAGATGCTCTTTACTGTGAATTGAACATAATCTTAGAGTTTTGTTGATTATTTCTACAGTAATGTATGTATGTGAATTGAGTGAACAATACCGTGTAAGTGGATTGTTGTTTGCGTGACTGAAGCCTACCTATTTAGGGCAGCCTGAACACTTAAATATTTGCCTCACTAAATTACTGAAACTATATTTCAATTTGAGAAGTGCAAAGCAAAGGTCTGCCTATTCTAACACTGGTGTTTTGGGTAAAACAATTAAGCTTATGTTGTTAACCATCAGAACTACATTTGTAGGGATGGGGGGTGGGGGGGGGTAGTAGTATCTTTCCTACTTTCCTGCCCCAGAGTAGGAAAGAATGCCTCTTAATCGTAAACTGACTCATATTAGGAGAACTTAGTGAATGTTCAAGTTTTGCACATAACTTTGCCTGTTTGCATGCGTTAGTCTGTTTCTGAGTGTGTCCTGAACTGTTGTGAAGCCATCCTAAATGTTTAATGTTTCCGTACTTTCAAACAATGAACTGCCACTTAATGGCCTTCCTAATTCCAGCTGATGAGCATTTGCTTATAAGTTATTCTTGGTCATTCTGCAATCATGCTATAATACTTGAGGTTCACTCTCACTTTGTGCTGAAATCCTGTACTTCACTTCCATCTGGTGCAGAGAAGAAAGCATGGGTACATCTGGATGTTTTTGACTTCAGCAAAGTGAAGATAGAGCAGTACCTTAATGAAGGAAGAGAAGGGAGCAGAAGCAAGGATTCTAGTCAGCATAACAAAATGAGAATGAAAGTGCAGTAGTTAAAGCATTGAGGCCAAAATGAGCCTTTTTAGAGCTTACAGAATTTCTAGCAATCGTGAAGAATTCAATGTTTTGTTTCAAGATTTTGCTGTTTGTCCTCTTCATTTTGATAGCTCCATCTATACTGATACCTCTAACAGGGAGGAAGTTGGTCCATTCAGGAACCAGCCATTCCATTCAGGAACCTGGTCATCCAGCGGCAGGGAGCACAAGAGACCAAGGATCTACCTAGCTAATAGCTGAAGGACCTACTTGAGTCATAGACAGCTGAACTGGCGGGGGGGACACGACATGGACAACACCACTTTCAGGAAGTTCTGTGGTTATTTATATACTAACATAATCTATAACTAATGCATAGTGTAGTCATTTAAATCCATTACTGCAAACCCAGTTTTGTATAATGTTAGGGGTAATTGGTATTCTCTCCTTCCCTGTCCCATCTGCTTCTTCTGTCCGTCGCTCATGATAGTGGGCAGGTAGTCTATGCAAAGTCTTTCTTTTCATCCTGAGCACTTGATGTCTGTTTTCCTGCCTCAGATCACTGTGTGGTGTCTGTTGCTTTTTCTCTACCTCTGCTAACACTTCATTCTCTCACTAGTGTCACCCCACAAAGTATTGTTGGTAGGTTAAAATTAAGGAAAAGCACACCTAAACTAAGCAGATGAAGAAAAACAAAATGCTAACATCTTTCTGGTTACATTATTACTCATTGTTTTAAATTAGTGAAATGTCTCAAGTCATGGTACAAGGACACTTCAGAAATAGCACGTTAATGGAATTCCCTACCCCTCGCCTCTGTTCCTTTGTAACTGCAGAGTTATGTTCAGTTCTTGCTATGTTTGCTAAAACATGAGGATCAATAAAAAGAGGTCTTATGCTTAATATTGTGTTGCTGTGCGGTCTCTTTGCCAAATTAGAACCCTGTATTGGTACTGCCTGATAGCTTTCATTTCCTTTGCTCCTGTCTCAGTTCCAGGAGCAGTATTTTGTTTTACAGCTTTGCTGTATCTGTTGCTTTTTTAAATAGTGTTCTTTCATTCTGGGGGATAGTTTTCAGTATTGAGGAGGACTTGTAGAAGAATACTTTCTCTTCTCACTTCCCTGTCACCTGCAAGGCTGTAAATGCCATTACTGTCCTGCATCATTCCTGATCCTATAATAACCACCCAACCCATCATTTATTTCTTCCACTCCTACCCTATGATGTTATGTTTTCTGTTTCTTTCCATCCACAAGCACACAGCCATTTAAAGTTTATTATCTAAGACTACTTTGATCACAGACTGAAAAGTCTACTAAAATAGAACTTTTCAAGTAAAGAATAAGTAACATTTTATGTCTTGTCCATAGACGTTTGTCTATTGTTTTTACCATAAGTTTAACAAATTATAATTACTGCAATCAGGGATGTAAATAGTTGATTTAATCTAATCCAGAAGAAATGGAGCTCGAGAGGAGAAGGTCTTCATAATGAGAGTAAAAGAAAGGTGAAGAAGGGATTTGTAAAGCACTGGAGTGAGAACAAGAAGGACAATAGTTGGGATATCACGGATTGTCAGTACCAGTGATCAGCAAAGCTCTTCTGCTGAGCTTCAGAGCTTTATAGTCAAGGATCATCCAAAAACCAACGGGTATCCACCTACCCTATGGAGCTCTGTTTGCAATGACTTCAAGACATTGGTTCCTTTTTCTACCTGCTGCACCTTCCTACAGCACAGGAAGGAGACTCTCCCAGCATCTGTAGTCTTGAACTAACACTGTGAATAATATAGAGAAGAGTGCTTTCTACTGTTTTTCTATACCCAGAGATACAAAAAATGGTTTTGAGTCAAGTATATCAAATTTGTCATCCTGGAAGGGCAAATATACCTGCATGCAGTCACATCTTTTATTTTTGAAAGGGCTTCGACTTTGCACATTGTGAATTGGCTTTTTTTTTAAGACTCACAACATTTAACAAGCCATAATTGCTTAAAAAAAGCGCGATGTTTTTCATAGTTTTCATTTGAACAGATTAGTTGTGAGGTTTCCTCACCTGAAGGTTGATAAAATTCCTGCAATGCTCTGCATATGTGTTAAAACTGCTTTAGTAATCGTTAAAGTATTAAACTTATTGCATGCGTAATTAAAGAATAGCTACTAGCATCAAAGTAGAAGTACCATGGTTCATGACTCTGTGCCCACAAGTAGTAGAATAATTTTGCAGAAAGATTAGCATGACTGTTAAAAAGCTGTTGATTACATCTTTGCATTTCAACCATTTCAATCTGGAAGGCTCTCTTTTGCTGTTGCAATGGTTGTAGAAAATACCGTAAGCATTTAGGGTATTGCACTGAGTTTCCTGTCTCGACATCCAACCCCTTACATGGGGGAGCAGTGAGATACGTTTCCTTCTATAAAGTTCTTCCCTGGAACTTACATAAGCCAAAGAAATAGTATCTGTTTGAATGACAGGAGGAATAGCAATGCCAGTGGTGTCTGTGGAGACCATCAGAGGAGAAGTTCAGGTCCCCTTCCCTGGAAGCTTGCCATACTGGTATTAGCAGTGCTCTCCTCCATGCTGGTTGGAGGTGTTACAGAGTTGTTTTGGAACTGTCGTTCTGGAGTAAGTTCTTTAGAAAATTGGCTTTCTGCCTCCTGAATGACCACAAGCAGAAATAAATCTTCTATGCCTGGAGCTGGGTCTTGTGGCAGCAGTCGGCCACAGTTAACTGAACCCAAAGGCAGAATGAATGTGCCTGCAGAAAAGATCTCGGAAATGTCTGCTGGAGTTCAGCCTTCTATGCTGTGGGAGCCCTTGTTGCCTCTTCTGAAACACCTGTGTTTTAGACACGTTCACAAAAGCTCCCTTTTTTTTAATATATCATGACTACAGTGCCCATTAGTGCTTCCCTTATGTTGCCTGACACCGCTTATTTTTGGGAAAAGTGACTGGTAAAAGTAGGATGGATAATTGAAGAAAAGAGGACGAATTGCTGGAATGATGTAATTTGACCTCAAGATTTCACGACCTGCTGTTTGCGTGGAGTGCAGTGACGTGTAGCGTGGCTGCGAAGCGACGCATCGTCACAGGATGCCTGTTCAGAATGCCACATTCTTACTTAGCATAGTGTATGGTGTAGCTGCAGAAGTGAGGTGGCAACTGCTTTGGTGTATATTTGCGCTGTCTTGTTTTTTCACTAGATAAGAAACAATGAAAATGACCTCTAACAAGGAAAAGTTCAGAACAGGCAGAAACATTAGGGTATGTTTTTCTTGTTCTGTTCTTCTTTTAAGAGGTTTCTTTTTAACAGCCAAAACTGTGCTAATTATGTGACTTGGAAATGATCTACCACAGTGAAGGCCAATGTTTTCAGCTGACAGATAGGAGGAGGAAATACAGATACAAGAACCACTGAGCGCTAATATATTTCTGGTGTAGGGTAGGACTGTGTGTGTGTGGGAGAAGTGGAGTACATTGCCTGAATGAACCCTGATCTTTAAAGTCATGTGGAGTAGGTAAATTTTCATGAAAGGGTAGGATTTTCATAATTTTAGGATGGAGTTTAATGACATGCTGCTGCTTGGGTAGTTGTTTTCATTTGCAAAGTTTCTAATAATAATGATTGAAAATCATTGGCTTCTAATCTCCTGCCTAAGGCCATGGTTTGGTATTTGGTTGCAGCTGAGCTTAAGCAGTCGCTCATTCTTTTCTTCTGCAAAGTGGTGAAAAGGGTGAGGAGAGACAAATTATTTAGGTTAGCATATAACTGCGAAGTTGTTCCTTGAAAGTAGGAGCTAGAAAGGAGCGTTTTGGCTCAGATGAACTTACTCTAATGTCTTTCTTTGACAGAAGTCCTGTAATCACAGAAGACGTGTCTTCTGTGAGTGCCCTTTGATTTGGGGGCTGGGAGGTGAGCGGAGGAACTGGAGTGTGGTCTGCCTTGGACCTCTTTCTGGGAAAGTAACTTCAAAGTTGTTGGCCTGAGACTTCTTAGAATATGTTTTGAAACTCAGCAACATGCTTAACTTTCTTGTCTGGTTCCTGATTGTTTTTGGGTTTGAGTGGGGCTGTGAATTCCTCTTTAATTGTGAGAGAACCTAGGGTTTAAGGATGTCTGCTTCTATTTATAACATGTTGTGTTGACTTACACTGACTATGAAAACACTGAAACAAGAAAAGTACTTCTGTAACATACTTGTTTACCACATGTGCTGCCTTTCAGGACACTCAGCTTTTTCCCATATGACAACTGCGTACCAGTTTTCTTGCAAGATTTATTGGGGTTTGTTGTCCCCCGCCCCCCCGGCTATTAATGCGCACTGCTACTCATGGTTTTACAACTGGAGCGCTGAAAACGACGTCGAAAAGACTTTCTCTTGCCTTCCATCTCTTCTCAGGAGGTTACAGTGAAAGTATAAGATCATGTTCAGGTAGTCCAGTTACCTGAAAACTGTATGCCAAAAGTAGTCTGAACTTGCTGCAGCCTTTTCCCTCATAGAAACATGTATGGACAGAAAGCCCTTCAACTTCTTAACTCCCTTGTATGCTTCTGTGTGTGCAGCTCTAGTTCTTGGACACCATCCAGTGACTGCTTGGAGTCATGCCTGTTGTGACTAGTGATCCTTCTATCTCCCTGCACAGAGATACACGCTTGGGGTAGGGAAATACCTAATAAGAAAATAGGCTTGTAGAAAAATGACTAAGTTGAAATAAACAGTAATTGGTCACTTCTCTACAAATAGTAATTAATGAAGCGTGTCAGTCTAAGAATAAATTTAAGTCTTCTGTAACGGAAGAAAATTTTTCATCTCAGCTTTACAGGAAATTGAAATATAAAATAGTAGCTAAACTTGTTTTATATTCCACATATTGCCTAGTATGGTTGTATGGATACCACAACATAAGCACGTTGGTTGTGCAAATATTTTTATCGGCAGCTAGAAAAGATAGCATTTTGAATCGCCATTAATGAAAACCTTATCAAGATGGACTATTCCTCACTTCATTCTGTTTCGCAATTTTATCCTACTGCAAAAGTGTTTAATTCAGTGGGTTATGGATAAGGCTATTCATGCATTTGACTCTGGTTTAATTTTCTGGAATAAACAATGATAAAACCACAAAGCTTGGTTTAAAAAAAAAAAAAATTGGGCATGTCTTTTGACTGTAAGAATGCACTGGGAATAATTACCTTGGAATGTAAGGGTATAATAAAATTGCGCTTAACAGTCTCCACACAAATAGTTATCTATGTATCACCTATATGTTTGCTATGAGATATCTTTGTTATAGGTATTTTGAGCTAAAAAGCAAAGAATATGGAAGATTTAAGTCAAGGCCCTTAGCCCTCATCTTTTTTTTTTTTTTTTAAGGGTACAGCTTCTGTTTCACGCTTGTTCTTGAAACTGCTCATTCGCACCATTTAAAAATTTTTTTTTATATTTGCCTAAAAATCTTAGGCAGTCATTCAGGGGCTGCTTCATGAGTAGGTCAGCTGTCTCTGCTGTGGGCTCTAGAGCAGGTGACTGGAGGATAGTATCAGTGCTGCTCGTAGTAGGTGTCAAAACCCACATGGGTGACATAAAAGTGTAAAACATAAACAAATGAACCCTGGGATGCAGGGGGGGGGGAAATCAGACTGACAAACATTTAATAAATAAGTATTTTGCAAAGTTTTAATAAGAAAAGTAGTTTGTTATTTAAGAAGGCTTACCTAACTATATGATTCTAGATTTTATTTGTAAGAGGAGGGAATGTGAGAGGATAGCAGAATCTTATTTGCTATGCTGAAATAAATGAAAGTTATTAAAGTGTCTGAAGTTTTGAGAACACTTGTATTATGTGGCTGTTAGTGTTTAGAAATCAGGTTCAACATTGGATATTAAATTACATTTATGGTAATTTTTTTGCTATTCTGTACTTAATGTTCCCTATCTTATAAGAGATATGGAGTACTTTTCTGTTGTGCTTTTTGTATTATGCTGTGCAAAGGTTCTCAGTGATAAGACTAGACAAAAGGTTAATCTGTTTTCAGTGTGGCTTATTGGCGTGGAGTGTGGGAACTTTGAGGGAATGTTCAGCTTGAGGATGTACAGAACAGGACAGGGAAAATTTTAATTAAAAAATTACATTAGGGAAATGCACGAATATAACTTGTTAAAATCTAAGTATAGCATCTACTTTCATTCAAAGAATTAAAAAAAATACTTAAGTAGTGTATATTTTTTGTCAAAGGATTGAATTAGAACTGCTTCATGGACGGAAGTCATGAGCTAAGCACTTGGAACGAGTTTGTGAAAGTTCACTGTTCGAAAGCAGCATTACGCAGCAGTAGCCTCTTCTGGAACAAATGGTATTTTCTTTACAATTACTCCTCTGACTTGGTTTGTTCAGTGTTGAAAACCAGAAGAAGCTGGGGAAAAGAAAAGCTGCTCTTATGAAGTGAACTCTGACAGAATTGTACTAATCCTAGAATTTTGACAGATTTCGTGACCAACCCCAGGTGATTGATTCAGCTCACTAACTGCCCTGATAAAATCATAAATTAAAAAGTATAGCAAAAGTAATAAAAGTGAAGTAATTAACGCATCATGAAGGTTATTGTGTGCTATTTAAATGCATCCAAAAAGCAAAAAGTACAAACCAAGATAATTCACTTTGATTTGACTGGGTCTGCTCTTCATCTAAACACAGGTAGAAATTAGTCGAAAAAGTGTTAGTAAAGCAATCAGCTGTCTGTTCTGAAGAGAGGCATGCCTGGTGAGGTCGTGCATTCTTCACAAGCATTTAGTGGCAGCTCACTTGTGTCCTCCCTGTGGAGGGATCTAAGCAGTCTAGGACTGAGGGCAGAGAGATTGCTGCAGCGCTGCTTCACTGCTGTGGAGAGATGTGGTACATTCACTGGAATATTCATTTTATAGGGTGGTTCTTTTGTCTGTGATTTTGGTTGTTTTCGATCACACCCTGTCTAGCACACATCACTTCTTGGTTCCGTGTTCAGAAGGTTGTCTTCTCCTAACCTTTTCTCATCGGACCCCTATCCTCCTCACCCCTGGAGAATTGAAAAATGTTAAATTTTCATGTGGCACAATTCTCCTTGGGTTCCTGTCTGTCAAGGAAAAATCTGACTCGTTTTACTTATTTTTTTAAGAGCACTGCACCTAGGTATTTGGAGGTAACAAAGTACTTTGGAAGTGAATTCTGTTTAGTCAATGTAAGGCCACTTTAACTGTGAATGGGCAACGTCTGGGTTTGGTTTAAGTGATCTTCTTTAGATTGATGGCATTACTTAGTTGGGATTAATTTTCCCAGAAATGTCTGTGTCAGGTGGGCTTAGCTCTAACAGTTAACCTGTCTTTTTCACACCCCTTTCAGTATTTCATTGTCTGTGAAATGTAGTAATATTTTTACATGTATATAATAAATAATACAAAAAATATAAAAAACAATAAATAACTTTTTACTCCCTAATTTGCCTTGCAAAAATCCTTTTTTTTCCTGTAATGATCACATCCTGCTGAACTTAAAAATCGTGCTCTTACGCACAGCGGTCCTCTGACCAGATAGAGAAGATGACCAGCTTCTGGCAGTCAGAGGCACCTGACTTCCCTCCCTTTGCAGGCTGTATTGATGTAGTGGAATCAGCTATGGCACTTGTGTGTGGCAGGTAACGATGCCAATTTTCCTCTTGCGTTCCTGTGGAAGTGACAGTCATGACTTAAGCTTTAAGCAATTGGCAGGGTGCAGGTAAAGGAGATGTTTTGCTGTTGGGCTGTGCATCCTGTCCAAGCAACTGTGTTCTTCCCTGGAGGAAGAAAGTCCTGAAGTGTGTGGAAGTATCCTCTGCATTTCCCATGGAACCACATTGAACTGGAAAAGCAAGTCATGCATTTTGATGGGATAGCTGACCTGTCATTCACTGATTTGGGCCTCTTGTAAGGTGAGGTGCTGCTACATCCATATGCTGAAAATGTGCCTCCGAGTCTGCCAGCCAATTCTCTTTTAGAGCTTGCATTTTGGGGAAATAAAAGCTATGGATCATTGAGCTGTGTCAAAAGCCTGTATGGATACAGTTAACACCTCTGTTCCAAGTGAAATAGTTGATTCTGACTCTTCTGTGTCCCACCTTAAAGCCATGTTTTTGTCCTGTAACAATAGCCTCAAGGCTGATAAGACAACAAAAAAGCATGTGCATTTGCAGTGCTGGAAATGTTTATGTGAAATTGCAGACTTTTAAGTCTATTCAAAGAGCTGCTTACTCCATGTATTTTAGTATGTTTTTCTGCCTCTTTTTTAAATGGCCTTTTGAAGACATAGCCAATAGGATTAAGAAGACAACTGCTGCTTGGGCTGCTGGCCCTGGTGGTAGAGAAATGACTGCATGCACTGTTATTCCATATGTGTTATAGCACTTCCTCATTAAAGATCCAGTGAGGCCGTTTGGCTGCACTTCTATTTTTGCATTCAAAAATTACTCTAAAAATACTTTTAAAAAGTGTATTGCTTTCCTTTGGGGGGGGGGGAACAACTCCAAGGAGGTTTTTACCTATGATGATTTGTTCCTGTTGGTGCATGAGCTGAATGTTTCCAGTAGGCATTCTTTTTATGCCCATCACTTAATTTCATTTTGCAAATGCATATTTTTTTTGTTTGAAATAGGATTTATGTTTTAACATTCTTTCTGAGAGATGCGTAGGTTCGCAGTATTTTCTAAAATGCTCCTAACCTTCTTCCTGTTTTTCCCACCCTCATATAAGGTTGACTGGAAATGTTAAAATCAAATGTGTGGAGATTAAATTGTGATGATTAAAACCTGTGAATTAAAAAGCAAATTCTTAAAGGTGATGCGCTGGTACAAGATTCCCTCAGCAACCACCACCCTGCTATTCTGTAAATACTATTCATCAAGTGTAATCTTTGCTCCTTGGCAGATACCTAAAGTGTGCGATGCTTTCCTCCCTCTACCCGATACCCATTTTTAACTGTTGTTTTCCCCTGGATGTTCTAAAGTATGTGACAAGCTATGTCAGTGACCAGAAAGTCACTGTTCCATGGTAATAATCTGAGGGGTTTTAACTCTTCAGTCCTCTTGTGTTTCAAGCACTGAGGTTTCTGTGAAGCCAAAGTGTAACCTTTGAGAGGTGACCTACTATGGACAAAAGTGGACTTAAATAGCTCTGAACCCGTGTTTTCTTCTTTGATTTTAACGTGTATGAACATCACTTCTTGAATTCTAATCTCTTCTTTGAATGTGACAAGCATCTGTTCAGATTGGAAGACATTACTCTTTTCTGGTGTTATTAAAGTACAATGTTTTTGAAAAGTAGCTGTACATTCTAAAAAATCTGTCTTGGTTGTGAACTTTCTTGATGGGTTGATTTATATATGAACTGCTGTGACTCATAGCATGCTACTTTATTTTTATCCAGATAATTACCTTGCTAAAAGATGTGCAAAATAGTATTTAAAGATTTGTTCCCTCGGCTTAAGGAGCAATGCTATTGTCTACTTTTAATCTGTCCTCTTAATGTCAGATCAGAATTCATCTTCTGCTTGCTTTGATTTCTTCCCAAATTTTTAAATTGAAATTCTTTCTGAAGTACTTAACAAAAAGAATCGTAAAAGCAAAATTGAGGACTGTAAAAATGGTATCTGAGCTGTGATAGTTTGTTTTTTTGTTTGTTTTTCTTTAAAGCTGTGTCAATCCCAGGTATATCATAAGAAATTTTAAAGTTGATACAGCTTTTTGTATATGCAGTTATCGTTTGAAGAGATACATGTGCACACACTGAAATAACATATAGGTAAAGGTTTCTGGAATCTCTAGAGGTTCTTACTCCTCTTCTGCCTTGATCATTTTTCATTTTTAATAGTGGTGTGAAGATCAGAGGATCAACATGTGTTTTCACTTATGTCATTTGGGATGCTTCATAGATTCACAATTCTCCAGGCTTGTGGATTCATTATTTCACGTCTTGCTTTGTGCTAGGGAACTGTTCAAGCTCAAAGCTTTTTTCTGAATAGCAGATCATTAAGTAGGATTCAACAGCAGGAATGCTCTTAAATCTGTTTTTTTAATCTACTTTTATTGAAAAATGGTGTAATACTTTTGCTATGATCTCTGACAGTTCTGCTGATTCATAATGAAACAGCTTGAGTTACTGCCTCATTTGCCTGTGAAGCTCCTTGAGCAGTAGTCCTTGGTAAATAGGTAGTCACTGAGGAAATGGTATGGCATAGCATCCTCCTACCCCCTCATGTCCTCTCCTCCCCTCAAATCAACTCAGCTCACAGCTGGACACATATATATATTAATGATACTGATTTATGTTAATGTACCTACTTGTGAACTGTGATTACTGGCGGCAGACATCCTTGTGAATATCCGCTGCTGCTAAACCTGCTGGGAATTGTAAATGCTATTAATATAACCTACAGAATGCTCTGAAATAACATGCCTGATTTTTAACCAACAAAAAAGTTAGAGGATCAAGTAAATAAACAAACATAAGTGGATCAGATTCTTTTTTTGTTTTGATAGTGATCAATTTTCTCACCTTTTAGTTATATGAAGGCATGAAAACTAGAAGGAGAAATTGAGATACGGTTTTAAATTAATTGTACGTTTAATGCTCCTCAAAGCTCCTTGGTATAAATATAAACAAATTATCACAAGGGTTTTGGAATAGCAGATGGATGTCTCTTCTCCCCCTTCCAGCCCCTGAGATATCCAGGAATATCTTTGGGAGAACTTGGTGTCCTTCCTGTAAGTACTCTAGTTTAAATGTAAACATAATAAATAAGCTATGTGTTTGTGCTACGTTGAAGTGGTCTTTAGCATCATTTACATAGTACTACAGACTCTCATCTGATGTAAAAGATGGAGCGTTAGGCACCAAATAAGTTGACTTGCATATCCTGAGATCCAAAGTAAAGCTTAGCTTTGTATTTTAAAATATGTTGCTTTTATTACAACAAAAATAATGCTGGTAGGTTCAGCCTTCCACATACTTTAAGTTTCCAGGACTTTTTAAAAGAAAAACAAAGAAACCTGAACTTTGCACATTTTTCCAGTATTAATATATTTGCTTCATGATAAGCCTTTACGCCTTGGTTATGACTTTCATGAATTGAGGTCCCCCACCCACGCAGCTGTGTTGGGAATGGCTCCCTTCTGTGGCACATTGCTCCAGACGCTGGTGATGGCTTTGTCCGCCTTCGCTCAGATACTGCCACGAGTCATCTTTTTGGATGAGATTTCCACCCCCTTTGCTGGGATGAGTCTCGCACTGCGTCTTTGTGAGGTTCTTGTTGTTTCTTCCGATGTGGTTATTGCTTTTACTCTGCTCAGCACAACTTGGTTTAGAAGGCTGCTCTCCAGTGTTGATTCTGTTGGTTGGTGTTGTTTTTTTTTCCCTTTGTCAATGCATTTTGTCTTGTCTTTGTAACAAATCTTAAATAGCTTCTCTCTGAATTATTGATGTTCTGGAATGACTTCTTGCTCCAGTCTATTTACTTTCTACTTTGATCGTCTCTTGCATTATTCTGTGAGATAAATACATTCATATGAAATACAGCATTAATCAGCCTCTGCAGTGTCTTTATACGTGAGTCTATAGGTATGTCTGTAGTACTATAGATTGCTGGGTAGAATTCTATAAATAATTATAAATTCAGAGAATAAGGCATTCAGTGTCTGTTACTGTAGGTAGTTCTTATTTTAACTGATAAGTCTTCCTCTACTCCCCAACTTAACTGCTTCCATAACATTAAAAGCAGAGCGTCATATTGCTTTGTGTTCTCCCTGCTATCTTGCCAGACTATCCTTTGAATGTGAGTACAGATGGTATGACTCATTTACACTTGTCCTAAGCAGGCAAAGTACTTAACACCAAGTATGTGCCTCCAGCTTTTGATTCCTGTGAAAAAGATAGTGTTTCCCTCCCCCCATCCCAACTAGAATTATTTTGCTATAATTCAATCAGATTTTAGTTGACCTTCCTTTTAAAATTGGGCATGCAGTTGTTTGTTTGGGGTTTTTGTGGTGTTTGTGGTTTTTTTTCCTCTTTCCCCTGACTAAAATGCAATTGATTTAATTTTTAAAAGATGCCAGACCTCTACTGATTTTGCTGAGGCCACTTTTAAATAGGAAAAATGAAGATTACCTAAGAAAATTGCTTTACCAGTTGCATCTAGAAAATACCCTGAGGTACTGTAACCCTACTCTGCTACTTCTTCAGTACCTCTGAAATATAGGTAACTATTTTTTCCTAGTGTATTAGGAAGCTAGTGTATTCTGCAACGTGGGACATGAGTAAATAAGCAAACATTTTCCCTTCTCAAGTAGGCTGAGCCTAATAGAGATTCAGTGTTGACTAGACCTTATCTGGTAGGTCTTGAATATGCTGAAAAACACCTTCTCTTCCCTCTTTAGCAACAGGGATAGAAAAGGAGACACGTGAACTTGTGTGTTTGGTTTGGGGGGGTGTGGGTGTTATTTTCTTTTTTAATAGGATCATTCTGCCCTCTTTTATCCATGCCTCAGGTGAGGATCTGCTTTTACAGGTAATGCTGAGGAGCGTGCAGTGTGTTGAAGTCACACTTGGCACTGAACAGCAGCAAAGGGGAAGTGAGAACATGGGATAAAGTACAGGCTGGTGTATAGTCAAGTGCCTTATTTGTTCAGCTTGTCCCTTTTCACTTCAGTCAGACCCAAAATCAAGCTCCATGTTGCGATACAGTATCCTTTTTTCCTTTGTGAAGGCAGTAAGTTTACTAAAAAAAAGGATCAGGAGCACCTTTTCCCTAACCTTTAATATTACCTAATTTACAAGGGTAAAACTTGGAAGTTTTTGTTCATTGTCGCATGGCCACGTCTGTCTATATATAAAAATTGTATAGTAGCTCTGTTTTTCAGCAACAACTTTCCTTGTTTTCTTTTAGCTGTTTTCCATATATGCTGTTTATCAACAAAAATTTGGAGGATCAGCCCTCCCTTAAACCTGTGTAGGTGTTTATAATCGCGCCAGAGCTGCATGTCTGCTCTCACCTGGAAGCTGAACGCTTTTGTTTAAGGCTCGTACTCCCTCTGATGGCGAACTGCTGTGCTTCTCTTGCTTTCCATGTGTGCTTTCCTCTCTCCCTCTTGGTCTCCATTTTATCTTTTTGCTGTTATGCTGGATTAAGCTAAATTGTTTCGTGTGTGTATATGTGTCCCAATGAAAGTAGTTTTAATAAAGCTGATCAAATTGAAGGGCCATACCATGCTGCATATATATTAGACAACAATAAGGTATTTGATCAAGTAGGGGAATTGGTCAGGTAGGGGAAAAGGAGGGAAAGCTTATTGTCTCTACTTGAATTTATTTTATGTTTTAAAATATCACAGTCGCTCTTCTGTGATTCATGTGGAGTATATTTCCTAATGCTTGGCTTAAAGTGATGACTCAATCTCCCTAAGCTTCAATAAGAATAGTTTGCTCTCTTAAATTCTTTGTTCCAGAGGTCAAGTATTTGAATAATATCAGCTTATGTATGGTAAAAAAAACCCCTACTATAAAGACTTTATTAGTTGCTTTTGCATGGGATCTTTATTAAGAAATGACTGTGTTTAAAATCTTGAAGCGATACTAATCAAGATTTAATATATAGAAAATAAATCTAAAAGAGCTGTCATTGCAACTTGTGTGTTAATGATGTGATAGCATACGGCAATTTTTTATTACTCATAGGTAAGTTTGGCATGTAGTGTACAAATAGTGCAAAATAAAGCTGTTTATGATGTGGTTACAGAAATAAAGCATGATAGTTTATATGTCTTTTTACATGCCTGTGTACAAGATCAGTTTGAGAGAAAAGATAGCTATCCTGTGTTACCCATGTGGTAAATGAGCCTTTGCTACAACATTAATAAGAGGAGAAGGAAACCAGCAGATCTTTGTGTTCTCCTTACACCTCCTTCCCACTTCAGTAGTAGTAGTTTCAGACATTTCTTGGATGTGTTAAATTATTTAATCTGATATCTAACCTTTGCTTAATGTCAATTATTTAAATGGGTAAGGACTATCAGTTTTGGTTCTTTGTCACTGACTATAGTAGCGCTGTTAAGTATTTACTGCATGTGGTGCTGCCTTTCATGTGTAATACTGGCAACGGTTTCAGGTGGTGGAGGAGATACTGGTAGGAGAAGTTTAAATTACTGTAATGAGTTTTCTGGTGTATTGCTAGGCCTTTTCCGACAGCATGGGGAGAAGGTAAAATCCAAATTGATGGTGCATCTGAGTCCAAGTCCCCTATTTAGTTCTGTTTGAATGAACAGTTAGCACCATTGGGCCGTCAGGCTTTCAAGTATTGCTTCTGTTTGCTTGCCTGTGCTTGCATCTGCTCGGGGGTCCTATTTAGCACGCATTTGGCAATTTTGGTGGAGGTAGGCGAACCTGTAAACATCAGTCGGAAACACTGAAGTAGAGCTCTTTTAATTTGGAGCCTTTAATGTCTACTTGAATGTGAAGTCAGTAGTCTTAAACATTTAGGTGCCTATGTTAAATTTGTGAAGTAACTAGAGCCTTCCAGGAATTCTGGCACTTGTATGAGAGATGTAAAGGAATATGTGCTAGTAAGAAATTTTGTGGTCTTGCTCAAGTGTTTTGGTTTTCTTTGGTGTGCTGCCACCAAGTGACAAAACTTGATATTGCTTCTTTTTTTAGAGTTACTTCCACCAATCATGCTCTTTCTTTTCTTTCTTTCAAACGGAAAAAAAATATTACTTTGCACTTTTTGTACGCTCACATATAATATTGCGAATTATTATTCGGAGTAACATGACTGCTTGGACAGTCTGACTGAAATTTCTAGGATAGAAGAATCGTCAAAACAAAGCTTTTTTTCATCATTCTGTTGTTCAGTTTAGAGATTCTAGATTTTTGTCAGTTATTGGAAATAATAATTTGAGAAAGTTCTAGGGTGAAGTGGGGAATTTTCTCTTCGATTCTAAACAATATAATATGAGCACAAATCCAAACATCAAGTATAAAAATGCTCAGATCAGAAAACAATATTTGTCAGATTTGAAAATGTGCAATGTGTTAGAGAAACAAAGTTTGAATCCTGTTAGACATTTCAGGATATCTTTTGATGAACAATCTTATAAAAACAATCAGTATATTAAACTAATACTCTGACCAATACTCAAAGTAACATCATATTTATTCAAAGAAGAACCAGTCTTAAATATTACTCACATTAGCAGTCCATCTGCATCCTCTTTGCAAATACGTATCTGAAGCCCAGAAACTGTTTTCAGCACCAAAGAGAAAAGGTGTTTGAAGCAAGCCTGAACACTGGGGTGCTGCAGATGAATTTGAGCAGCTGGAAGTATGACCTTGTAGCCATCAGCAGGCCAAGCAGTTGGCACGTACGCTTTCTGGTCAGCCATTCAACAAGTATGCATCTCCATGTAAATCTATTTAGGTGAGTTAACAGAGAAGTACTGTATCTCCATCTTTTTCATTCAGTGTTGCTGTTGAGTCTGTGACAGTACCATCTGCTTTAGGGTCTCTATTTGCTTGTGCTAATCTAAGCAAAAATGGATTGGTAAGGTGAAGGATATCAATGTGGGTAAGGGGAAAGTGTTGCAGGTGGAGTGGAGGTGGTCATGGGATGCTGAGGGTGACCTCACATCTGTGCAGCTTGCACATCCGAGATGCGCTGTCTACTTTGCCTTCTGCTGAGCATTGTGTGTGGTCAGGATTGATGGAGGTATGTGTGCAGAAATTACAGAAAAGATTATATGTTGCCCTTGGTTAAGAACCATTGATTACGTTATACTGTTTATCATCTGGTCCTTATACACTTGAGCTCTATAAAAATTGCTGAGCAGTGAAATTATATATATATATTGGAAAGAAAGACTTTAGTTACAGCATTATTTGGGAATATGATTAAAGGGCTGAATTGTAGATGAGACCACTAGCCAAGCTGCATCTGCACAAATTAGCAAAGCTACTTTAAGTTCTGTTTAAAAAGATAGTAAATTCAAGCCCATGTTAGAAAAGGCAGTCTCCCTTCATATCCCTCCCTTGGGAGCTTCCCAGCTGTCCTCTTGCACTGGTGTTCAGCTGATCTTATAGTAGGCCAGTTTGGTGGGGGCTGAATTTGCAAAGAACTCTTTTAGCTTTCTGCCACTTTGGCTCTCTAGGTCAGTTTATGGGACAGTCAGATAACTGCATGCAGTGGCAGCACAACGAAAACACTGGGGACACGTAGCTACAGTGGTAGTCCCTCTTTGTCCTTGGTTATATTGGGGCTGAACGTGTCATGTGCTACTCTGCCCAGGTTGAAAAGGTGACTGAGGATTGTTTTTTGACCCAAGTAATTAATTTATCATTAAGACTCATCTAAACAATGTTGTAATGATACAGTTATTTTGGAAGATTCTGTACCTGCTTATCACAGCTGTTACCTTTCCATTTGCCTTCATTCTATATGCCTTCTTATCTATGAAAGCTGAATCTTTTGAGGTGTTGTGGTTTGGTTTTTTTTTTTTTTCCTTCCCCCCTTCCCCTGGTGGAAATGAGGTATTCATGAAGGCTAGGCTTTCTTCGTAAACATCACAGATAAGAGGAGGAGGGAAAAATATTAGTTCCTTTGTTTTGGTCCACAAAAAAGAAATCCATGAGTAAAAGCCACTAGCAGTAAAGATTAGAGCAAATAAATACATTGAAACTTCCAGAGATCTTCTCTCTGGCATGGGGAATATCGTGTTGCTGACTACGCTGCCAGTTCTGTCCCAGGAACTATTGGCATATCAATATGCCAATTGTGCTTCTTATTTTGCAAATGAAAAAATTAATAACACCCCGTATAATTTGTTTGCCTCGGTAAACAATAACAACAGTTTTAACATACTTAAAACCTTTACTTCTGAGGTGACGGTAGTCATTCCTGTAAAATATATCCAGCTTGTGGTCTATTGGGTTATATTTAATCCTAGCGAAAGAGGATTTAACTTCTGAAATTTTTTTCATGTAAATTAGGAATTAATTTTGCCTCTGGCCATTTCAACTCTGTTGTTAATCTTTCTCTCGTGCTGTGTAAACGCTACTGCACCTAGTCACATGGCATTTTTCATGGTAAGAAATTTCTGTATAATGTCATTAAATGCTGTGTGGCATTTCTGATTTGTATTTCCTTGTTCCCCAAATGTTCTTCAATTGCTTGTGTTATTTATTGAAATAACACAGTAAGTAAATTTAATGAAACCCAGCATGGGTTGTATGACATAAGTTTCACTGGTCCCCTTTCCAGAACTGATCTATAAAGGAAATATCTGAACAGTTTAGAGATCTTCGGGAACTGGAATCGTGGATAGACTTCTTAGTTGAAAAATACTTATTTTATATCCCTAACTCACAAAGTAGTAGGGACATGTAATTAAGCAGTGTCTTTATTCTGTGTAAGGGAAATGTGTCAAGGTTGCGGTTACCTTAATTCTGCCATTTTCTATCTTGGTTTAACCCCAGCGGGCAGCTCAGCCTCACACGGCCGCTCGCTCACTCCGCCCCAGCAGGATGGGGGAGAGAATCGGAAGGGTAAAAATGAGAAAACTCGTGGGTTGAGATAAAGACAGTTCAATAGGTAAAGCAAAAGCCACGCATGCAAGCAAAGCTAAACAAGGAATTCATTCACTCCTTCCCATCAGCAGGCAGGTGTTCAGCCATCTCCAGGAGAGCAGGGCTTCATCATGCATAACAATTACTTGGGAAGACAAACGCCATCACTCCGAACACTCCTCCCTTCCTCCTCCTTCCCCCAGCTTTTATCACTGAGCATGATGTCATATGGTCTGGGATATCCCTTTGGTTAGTGGGGTCAGCTGTCCCAGCTCTGTCCCCTCCAACTTCTTTTGTACCCCCAGCCTACTTGCTGGTGAGGCAGTGTGGGAAGCAGAAAAGGCCTTGATGCTGTGCAAGCACTCTTCAGCAATAACTAAAACAGCCCTGTGTTAGCAACACTGTTTTCATCACAAATCCAGAACAGCACCATACAAGCTACTATGAAGAAAATTATCTCGGCCAAAACCAGTACGCTATTTTGTATGCCGTATTTCCATCTTGTGCATGTTTGGAAAAAGGTAACTACAATAACTAAGTATTTTGGCAGTAAATAAAATGGATAAACAAAAAAAATTGAAAACTTGTCAGGAAGTGGTGCCTGTAATTTAACTTTTATAGCATGAAAACAAGCAATCTATGAGATCATCAGGTTTGTGGTGGCACTTTTTTTTTGGCTATATTTATTTTGATAGTTTCTGGATTGTATATAGCCATGAGAAAAATTGGTTTAGACCCTGAGTTGATATAGCGGGTGATTGGTGGTGGAAGTCTTTAGCAGTACACAAGTAGGCTTCCGTTACTACTTTAGTGCCTTGTATGTGGTTTAGCCTTGTACCTGAAGTTGCATACACTGTGATTTCTTAGGAATTTGAAGCAAAAAACACCCTCCTCTTTTTTATATGACCTAGTTTCAACACTGAACATCATTGTTTCATTTGAAATGACAGATTTTTTTACATTTTTTTTTTGCTTTATTTCGGGTCTGTTTTCTTGTTTAATCATGACAATGACTCTTGAGTGGGCTCTTGCCTTCCAGTTTAGGCTCTAGTTCAGCTACTTCCTTTTTTCCTTCTAGCGTGGGAAAATAGATCAAGACTGTTTGTTTGCTTGCACTTAAAAGTAGTTCTAAAATTACAGAGCATTAGTGACAAGCCCTCCCCCAGGGAAGACTGTCCTGTGCTAGTATTGCTAGTATGATATCTACTGATTCTCTGAACAAAGTAGTCCATGTTGACAAAAGTCTACGTTGGAGTTTCCTTGCATAACTACTTTAGTGGTATAAATTCACAGTCCTTCCCAACTTGCATAGATTTGCTGGAAAATTTTTTAGTATAGGTCTCAGCTGAAGAACCAGCTTCTTGCTGTTGAGGAGTGCAAAACACTCCGAAGGTGTTATGCTAGTTTTTGTTGATTCCTCTTAGTAAGCTGAAGCCATTATGGAGGGAAGGATATATAAACCTGGCATAGTGGAAAAAAATTATAAGAGCTTAGAGGAGATGTAAATGTCATCATTTTCCATGTCTATTTAGTGAGGAAGAACAGGTTATATGTAGGCTATGCTTGATTTTTGGAAAAGTGTTGACATTTTTGATGCTTGACTTCAAAAGTAAATTTACCTGAGAAGCTAGTGTACATCACTTCAGACTCTAACAATGACTACTGAATGAAAGCTGAAGAAGCCAGTTTTAATGAACAGGCTGTGTGTTCTTTTTTTTTTTTTTTTTAATTGTACTGCTTCTGTAGTGAAGGAGACCTCTGCCCTGAAAGAAGCAGCACCTGCATGGTTATTTCTGAGTTGCTACCACCAGGTTAGAAAATTGGAGTCCGTTCTCACTCAGCATGGTCTTACCCTGTTCCTCGTACCTCCATAGTGCAGAATGCGACATACAAATCAACAGCAGTAATATATATTACCAATAATAAAAAGATGCATTGCTTACACTATTTCTGTTTGAAAGCACCCGGTTCTGGGAGCAGTAACAATGGTATAGGACAATTTTGGTAGAACTTTGCATTCTAAAAGTTCATGGTAGTCTGATAGATTTTTCTAAGCAGAGGAACTGTTGCTGGGTGTAAGAGGAGTAGTTTTAGTGCTCTCTCCCCAGTCAACAACTTACTCCTGCTGGATGAGGAAGAGGCGAAGATTGTCATGAATAGTAGTTTCAGTTGCTGGAAGTTTTTGCTTTAGGGTGTGGAGCATGAACCTTGGTTCATTAAGACCTTTCTTGCTTGTAATCTAATCCTTTCTCTGTGCATTTCCACCCCCTAACCATGTGACTTTCAAAATAATAGTAAAGAAAAAAAAGCTATCTCAGAGCGCCATATGGTCAGGTCTGTTTGTAAAATTGAAGTCATTTGTTTTTCACAGCCCACCCAGAGCTGATCTAGCCCTGTTCAGACTTTGGGCAGCCCTGCAGTCCCTGCCCCCAGCAGCTGGGTTGCTTCTGGTGAAGTACCATGGACAGGGCCCGGGTTAGGCTACTGGGGGCACTCGGGTTAGGGTGCGTTGGAAGACATCTCCCTTGTGAGTGGTCTTCAGCAAGACCCTTTAATTGCAGAGCTTAACAGTGTCTTTGGTTGGTAAGTGTTGCTTGTGGGTGTTTCTGACTATATACTCGCAGCATTTGCAGCAAAATTGTAAAAACTGGCGCTCTTTGATTGAAGACCTCCCTTTTGCAAGACAGGCGTTCCTATTGAGACTAATAGGGACTTTAGATGGTTCCACTATACTCCTTTTGTTTTGTCTGAATGTTTCTGTAGCTGCTACGATTTGCACAGAGGTGTTCAGTTTCTGCTAGTTGTCATATGGTTAGGATGTCTTTTTCAGGGTTTCAAGGTCAATTATATTAAGGATTTCATCTGAATAGGTAGCTGAACTCATGCTCAGCATCAGGAGAGAAACAGCACATAACTCTTTCAGATCTTTCTTAGAACAACCTCCTCAAACTGTTTGGTTTGTGTACCTGTTTATTATGGGCTGTGGCTGGTATTTTCAAAAGCCTCCTCTGTAAGAAATTCTTTGTTATAACTTTGTCTGCTACGAGCGAGGAGGTGTACCTTGCTGTTAAATCTTTTTGCATCTGCTTGCCCCAGAAAGTTGCTAATTTTGGATATAAAGTTGGGCCTAGTAACCTAACGATTAAGCATCAGGATTTGAGCTGGTGTTGTGGGGTTTTTTTTTGTTGTTTTGTTTTTTTGTTTGTTTGATTTGGTTTGGTTTTTTTTGTCAACCCCACCCTCCCCCCACCGCCCCCAGTAAACCTTAGTTTTCACTGAGAAGCTGTGCAACTGCTTTTTAATGCTAAAGCTCAAGGTAAACTGCTTACCAAGTATGGATAAGATCTGTACTGATATATACTTGAATATAGGTGAAATTCATAACATGCAGTTAAGTGCATTTTCAGGTGAAAGCTAGCTTGAGTGATTTGGTTTTTTTTCTTCTTGAATCTGAACCATTTTGTTGATATTTAAACAAACAAACAAAAAAAGCTACTGACCTTAAAACAAACAAACAAGACACCCCACAAAAAAACCAACAAAAAACCCCAAAGATGCTTCAGTTTGTTGATACAGAAGTGTAATTAGATAGGCTTCCCTTAGTAGCAAACATGCTGAGATTTGCAGAGCCTCTTCCTGCTCCCATCAGTCTGTGCAGTCAACTTTTGCATCCCAATTTGGATGTACTGTGCTGTGAAACCCAGTAGGGGCCTGCTTCATTTTTAAGACGCTTTGTACCTTTCTGAGGGTTCTGCTTTAAGTTAATCCTCACGGGGAGAACGGTGGCTGTATTTTCACTGTTTTCCAGTGGTAAAACTGTTAATAGCATTGTTGAAGTACCCCAAAGAGTTTGGACTTTCTCTCATTTTCCCCAAGGAGTTCCATTGGTCTCTTTCCTTGTATAGTCAAGTGGATTTTGTACCTCTTCACTCATCCTGTTAAATCTCTTTAGGTGCATATAATAAAGTGGGTTCTGTTCTGTACTGCTGGTACCAGTTGTGTTTTTACAGCATTGAAGAGCTGCAGCTTCTTTCAGTTCCTTAGTCTCATGTGCTAGGGATCTGGAGGCCAGGCTGCTTTGTGGTATAGATGTCTCCCATAATCTGGCAGGGGTTGGAGCCTCTATGAAGCTTCAGCTTGCAGACGTGTCTTTTCCAATTTTATATGTTGTGGGCGTTGTTTTCTCGCCTGAGCTGTCCTGGAGAGAAGTCAAACTGGAACAACTTAAGTGCAGATCAGACTATTAGGGGAAAATGTCTTGACTTCCAGGTGCTGGGGAGAAGTGTTGGTTTCCCCACTCTATTCCTTCTGTCTTTCTTGGGGATGGAGTGGCTGTAAAGATAATGGTTAATACTGGTTTAGTTAGGAAACGAAAAGTAATGGTTGCTGAAATACCTTGTCTTGCTCTTGTGCAAATACAAATGCGATGCACATCCCTATTTAAAAATACAATGTTAGCTAAAATATTTCCAGAAACTGCACTTGCTGAAGGGTTAGTAATTAGTTTTTGGACACAGCTCGCTAGTCCACTTTTTACAGGTTATAGGAATTTTTTATGGCTGGAAGTTGTTCTTTTGGGGTAAATTATTCGGAAAACTGGGTTGGCAGATAGCTACAAGCTAGCTGAAAACATTTGTAATATACAGATAAGAGACTTTAACTCAAGGAAATTTGAGCTGATTTTGACAGCCCAATAATAATTAAAAAACTCCATAAATCCATTATTTGTGTGTATTGGGTACCGGAATGATGCATGTTTCTTTGACCTTCCAAAATTTCATGTACTGGCTACAAAATAGTGTGGTGCTATAATTTGAATTGCTTTAAGCAAGCCTGGGTTGAACTGATGAAGATAAAATTTGTTTTTCTCCCGATCTTGGTAATAGCTACTCTTTTTTTTTTTAAGCTAAAAATGTATCTGTGGTCTTTAACTGATTCTGGCACCTGATGCAGAAAACCTGAGTCTGAAGTTTGGCTGAGTTACAAAGCTGAATGCTTGTGGCAGTTAGTATGGTCTACCATTTCTGCAGATGTTGCTAGCAGCTCTTTAATACATATGTGTGGAGCAAAATAGGCTTTAGTTTTAAGTGCGTTACATTGGATTCTTTCTCAAGTGTGTACTTCAAGATGACCTAATTTTAATCTTTTATAAATGAGAATAGGTGTGATATTTCCCTTGTTGTTGACCAGATGGTGATAGTAATGACGGAAAAATACACTCTCTTCCATGATGAATGGAATTTACCAGCTGCTGCTTTTTGGCTGGGGTGGGAGGGAATGTGTTGGGAAAATATGCTGACTGGCAGTTTGCTTGTTCCATCTCTGTTAAAGCCAAGAGCCCTGTGGGACAAGGAGTTGATGGGATGTTTCTCTGGGATGGAAAGTGAATCTTTCTGTCCTTCTTGATTTGGTTTTAATGCTACAGGAATTCCACTTCAAAAGAAACGTAAAACAAAGCTTGTATTAAGTAAAGAGAAAATACTTGAGAATCTTTTCCTCTTCCCTTAGGCAAGGGAAAGAGATGAGGTAAAGGCTTTTTTTTACATTTGTTTTTAATAGTTTTATTTAGAAAAACCACAAATACTTTTTGTGGTACAAAATCACAGATTTTGCCAAAATATTTAAATACTGTGTTCAGGAATGCTATAAATACTTTAGAAAACAAAAGTCAAATGTTCTTTTTTACAAGATCAAGAAATTAGAAATAGCACCTCTAAAGAAATGACATAATGGACCTTCTTTTCATTTTTAAGAACTAACAGTATCCTTTAAGTGGCTTTGTCTTGCATATTTAGGTAAAGATAAATATTTCAAAAGAATGAGTCCGTCTGTCCGTCGTGTCCCGTCCCGTCCCGTCCCCCCCCCCCAATATTTTGTGGCTATCTACTTAAATTAGCTCTACAGTATTTTAGAAGAGTCTGGTAATACCCCTAGCAAATAAGCATTATAGGCCTATTACATTTATATTATTCTCATATTTTTCACTGTTGAGGACTTTATTATTTTATTTAGCAAGGAGTAGTTTGTCAGTTTATCAGTCTTGAGATGTATGATGTGTGACTTGACTGTTTAGATAGATTGCCACAGACTTTTTCCTTGGTGTGTGGGTTTTGGTTTTTGGGGTTTGTTTTTTTTTTTTTTGTTCTCCTACCTCAATCAAGAAAGAAGAAATGGCAGGGATTTTTCATACGTGTTAGCCTGTTGGGAAAAGTGAAAGGTAACACACTTCTACTCCAGAATGAGAATCTGGAAGGAACCTCGCCTTTTACTTTTTGTTTTCTGTGGTACAACAGTGATAAATAAAGCTTATTGCTACTTTACCATAAGTTGAACTGGAAATGGTGAATTTTGTTAATATTCTTAGGTAATCGTGTGTAACTATGAAGGCTTTAACAGACTTCAAAGAGTAAGGGGCTTCTGCGTAGCTCCAGAAAATTGTTCAGACCTGGTTTCTGTCATGTGGGGAAGAAAAATTCCAGTCTCATTCTTTATATGACATTTGTCCTATTTTTCTGCTTGGCCTCTCTGTTCTGCAAGTAGTTACAGGCTCTGTGGTTGTTTCTCTGCAGTTTGGAGGGGCTGAAGCTGGAGAGAGGTACCTTGTCCTTCTGTGTTCCATGGTTCAGTGTTTGGGGGGGACACCCCACTGCTCATCCAAAATGAATGCTAAGTAGTTTTTTATTAAGAGAAAATTAGCAATAGACCAAATAATGTCCTGTACGTTTCTAAAGAGGACAACATGGCATTTAAAAAAAAAAAAGGCAAGAAAAAGTGAGTTTTAAAACTCACTTTTTAAAAAAACCTCACTTTTTAAAAAAAAGAGTTTTAAAAACAGAGCGAAAAACAGGACTAAGAAAGAGTAGACCTTAAAAATTTTTTAAATGTCCATGAGGTGTCAGTGTACATCCAAGAAGAAACGTGGGAGATCAGCACTTCCTTCTGAAAAAATAGTCTATTGCCTTTATTTCCTAGGGCCTGAAATCATTTGCAGGAGAGAAGGTGTGACAACAGCTGAGTCAAGACTCTAAAAATTTATATCTGCATGACTTAAAGGTTGTATTACCATAACAATGTGTGGTGTTTTTTAAACAAGATGTGTAAGTTTATTGATGGGCTTCTAGATGTTGGTTTAGTTTACAAAACAATTTATGAGTTCAGTGGTATTCTCTCTTGATTGTTGTACATTTTGAGTAGGCTGGCTGCATTAGTAGAGTTTTCTGGGGAAGACTTTGTGCGGCTTCATACATAAGATATAAACAAATAGGAATATTCTAAACCATATTCTTGACTTTTTGTTACTAAATGTTAAAGTTTTCCTAACATATTTGTAAAACTTGGTATATTTATGTTTTATAGAAACCTGGTTTTTGTTTTTCATGATGGTTTTATAAAATAAAAGTTACCTCGCCAAAAAGTGGTAAAAAAGAATTGGACACTAGATGTTCTGTGGCCTCATTTATGCCACAAACTTGAGCAGATACTTCCCCTTTTCATACCTGCGTGTTTGCTGAATGGGATTTGGTTATTTGTAGATTCTAAGATACCTAAGCCTATGGATTTTTAGAGGCAAGGGTATATAGAAGTTAATTTTCTTAATGTTTGAAATAAATAATGTACTGCTCACGTGTGTTATGTATTCTGTTTTTATACCATTTTTCTGATTCTATAAGTACTCCTTTATAAAGCATTTTGTTGGCTTTTAGGAATGTCAAAATTTACTTTGCAAGTTCTCCTCTAGGTGTCATCTTAATTGAATAAATGACTGATTGAAGCCAGTGTTAGGAAGATTTTGGAAGAAATGAACCGCAAAATAATTCTGATTTAACAAAAACAAACCACAAGTTTAACTTTTACACTATCATCCATACATGATTTAAAGTTGTAACTACCTTCTTGTGCTTGTATGGTAATACATAAATTGTTCACACGTGGATTCTGCATGCGTAATTGGTTTTGTATGCACTTTTGAAAACTGGGCCCTAAAATTCTGTAGCCTGTTCATATTGCCATATGCTTTATAAATACTGTTAGTACTGTAGAGACAGTTTGAATAACATAATCTGTGAAATTTCTATCTTGCAAAATATTTTCTGTTTATTTTTTTAAGGAAATTTACTAGGAGTGATTTATACACGGAATCATGGGAGAAAATCTTGAGTTCACATAAGTGAGTTTTTATGTAATTGGAAAGAATTTCATGAATGATACACTTAATTGTAATAGTGTCCAAGTTTGGAAAAGTTCAGGTGTCAAGAACACTGTTTTGAGATATTTTAAGGAAGATACAAGGAATGAAATAGTTCTGATACGTTGTTGATGAGGGAGCTCAGCTTATGGGTGTGGTTTTGCAAAGCAATTGAATCCCTTTCTGTCACAGTGAGCAGTTTGAATACTTCCACTGCTTCGGTGTCAGCTGTCAGCCCATGATGAGCTGGCTCAAATAATTCACCAGCAAAATAAATGAATAGTGGCAATTGGATCACACAAGTGCCTGTGCTGGCTCAGGAAGGGGATGTGAATGTGCAAGGATCATGTGGGGAAGGGAGGAGTGAAGAGTCTCTCTGGTGGCTAGCAGTTAAAATCAGACTCATCCACTTCCTCAGATGTCACTTAAAAAAAACCCAAACAACACCCAAAACCCCAAACAAACAAAAAAGAAACAAACAAATTTCTAGGCTGGTAAAACTTTAATTAGTGTTCTAAATTAATACTTTGTTATACTTTGTGAAATTTAATTCAGTAATGGACTGCTCAGCTTTTTAAGGAAAGTGCTTTTCAATCATCTAAATAACAGAATTGAAAACTGATAGCAAAAGTAACTTCTAAGAATAAATGTTGCTTACATGCTCTTACCCTGAAGGGATGTGTAAGAGCCCTCCTGGGAGCTACTTCCCTGGTGGGCATTGAGGGGAGGACTCTTTGCAAGGTTTGAAGCAGCCAGGTAAGATTCTTGGCTGTTGCTGTATTTCTCCTTGCGCAGTTTTGGCAAAAGCCATCCCTCTTGGCAGCTGCAGAAGATTCAGATGAGCTCTCTCAGCCCGTAGTAGTGTGCGTATGTGTGTGTGAATATGTGGATTTTATCCAGCTGCATTTTCCAGAGTGTTTCCAGTTGCCAGAAAGGAGCTCTTTCTTGGACACGAGGGAGGTGTAAGGGATTCCTAAAAACTTCTAGGAAATTTAGCTTTCCCCAAACGGCAAATCCTGATGCATGAGGCAGCTATTGACCCACGCTATGTTAAAGAGAATCAGAATAATTCACATACAGTGATGCTGAGTGTTTACATACTGAAGAGAGATAAAATACATAAATGTGGTAGTATCCATAGCAACTAGAATTTATTTTGCTCACTTGCATATAGTATTTTGAGTCCCTGGTATGTATGGAAACAAAATCCCACATGTGAGCAAGCCAGCTGAACTGTGGCTTCTGTGGTCGCAGCCTACTAGTATCTACCCCAAACTGTATTAAAAGTATTGCACTGGTAGGAATGTTACATGCGGTTTTAGTATTATGCTAGTTAAATATGTATCATTTTGTTTCAACTCTTATAACTCTTCTGCAAGAGAGAATCTGATTTCAAAAATCTTTAAAAGAAAACGTTTAAATCTTTTAAAGAAAATTAATCAATGTATTCAGGACCCTCCCCTCCCAAACCCCATCCTGGAAAAAACCCCCTCACTACTAACCCCGCCCCGGGTGGGACAAGGAGGGGGAGCCTGGGCTGTAGACAGATTGTACCATCACATGACTAATGAGTAGGAAAATCTGAACAGAAACTTTTAAAGGCAACAATTTTTCTTTTTTTCCTTCTTAAGGTTGAGAATTTTGGAGCTATTTAGTATTTCAGCCTCTTCCTCCCTCCAGTATTACTGACTTCCAAAACTTTCTACTAGGAGAGTTTCAGTAGTGACAAAATTAGAGAATAGGTGTTTTGAAGGAGTAGATTTTGTTGTCCTTTTCTTGTTGACAAAATCAGAGCTATATTTTGAATGGTAGAAATTGTGTGGTCTTCTGAGAAAATATTTGCTGCTCTCGCTCTGTTGTTCTGAAGATACTGTTTCCTCTTGATAATGCTTCTTAGTTCTTTTATCAGAATGTTATGCTTATGACTGAATAGCAGACAGACATTCAAAGCTGATTTAACTTTCCTTCCCTAAGATGGCCAGACTTGGGACGTGTTAGACAGGAATTGCTTCCGTGCAAGTGTCCTCTTCCCGGTGCCCTTCTGGTAGGGAAAAAGCAGTCCATATTATATAGTTGCTCCTACTTAGGTTTTTTTTCCTTCCTTAGTCCAACCCTTGTTACTTACCCTCATGGTCATTTAATCACTGGAGGCCAATGAGTGCTGTATAACACTTCTTTGGATGCATTGCTGTGCTCTGTTCTTAGCTTTTCACAGGCTGTTCATTATTCCTCACTCTTAATTGGTTATATCTTGTTGCTTCTGTGACTGAATTAATGTTTTGTTAGTACCGGCTGCTGAAATCACATAACTGTGGGAGTCCAAGCAAAACATAGGCTAAGATGCAACCCCACTAATACGGCTGAAGCGAGACAGGTAATGGACTTGCTGTAGCAAAATTTCCAAGCTGATTTTTGTAAATACAGCTAAAATCAAACTTAAATAGGCACAGTTATCAGTTGGGAGTCGGTAGGCTTTCTGACCTTGGCCTACAGAGATAGGATACGCTGAGCTTCTTGAGTTTCGTGGGGTTTTTTGGGAGTGGCAAAAAACCCCCCCAACCCTTCCCCTTTTATTCTTTCTTTGATAGTTGAATGGTTCTGTTGAAAGTGGATTGGTCTTGTTTATTTTCTGGAATAGTCAACAGCTTGTTTTCTTCAATAGTCTACAGCAATTTGTCACTTGAGAAAAGCAGCCGATTCTGGAAATGTCCTAAGCTGATGTGAGTCATCACTGAAGGTTTTAAATAGTTGAATGTGATGTTTGTTTCCTCCCTTCCGTGGCTCAAAATGGTATGAATCATTTTTTTAGTGTTTCCCAGATAATAGTCTGAGCGGAAGCGGTATGCGTTTCTGACTCAAGTTCTTAAATGTTGGAGGAGCACTCCCAACCACTGCTGGTTTTGGCCATGTGGGAACTCCATAGGAATTTCAGACAAACGTATAAAAGCAAACATTTTGTAACCACGGCAACTTACCCACGAGGATTCATGTGGTCAGTGACATAAAACTGTGAAAGCCCTCTACTGACTGGCATAACTGACTTGACTTTTCTGCCTAAATTCCGTGAGTGGTACGGGATAAAAATTCAGTCATAAGAATCATTCTTCAAGTTTGTAGAAGGTCTTGTAGAACACTAGAATTTGTGCTGTATGTTTGTATGGCTACCTGCTACTGTTCTTATCTGCTAAAATGAAAATGTCTTTTATGAACCCGAATCTTTTCCGTAGTTTCATATGCTTGTAGTCAAATTCAGGGGTGTCTGTTCTTTCTGCATAACTTGGAGCGCAACTCAAAAGCGATACATACTCCAGTGTAACTGAAATGGTGCTGAAAAAAATCAGTTAGGTAATGAATTTCATAGGGGGAAGACAAGGGGAAAAGGAGGAGAATGGCACATCTGCATTCAATTAAAGAAAGGTATTGGAAGGAATAACCTTGATGTGACTTGGAAAGGAGTAATTGATTTGGCTGTCATTGCAAGCTCATCAAACATGCTGCAATGACAGCTTTTATATGTCATAATTTAAAATGAGTGGAGCTAGTGATAGAATCAGATTGGTCACTCGTCACAGGCAGCAGAGCAACTCTCATTTCTAGAAACCTACCTGACTAACATTTGCTTCTTCAGAAGCTCAGCAGTATGGCAATCCAGCAGAGTGTTAATGAGGAAATGATAAACTTTATTCCAGGTTTCTTGGCTCCAGCTAGAATTTCCTAATTTTCAATCTCAACACCAGCACTGTCCAGTGCTGAATCTGGGTGTGTTGCATTGTGCTGCCTTTCCTTTAAGGAGGTTTCCAGCCTTCAGCAAAAGAACCAAAGTTAAGAAAAAAGCAAAGTGAGGATAAAGGTTATTGCCTTGTAGCCCATACAGCTAAATGAGCCTCAGTGAGGAAGCTGACTGGCCCTACAGACCAAATGTAATGCGTTCCTAATCATCTGCTGGAGAGAAACACACAGGATTAAACAAACCAAAAAAGCATCCAAATCCAGGGAAGTTGGAACTTGTTCTTTTCCCATCTAACAATGAAAGATCACACTCAGGGGTTTTTTGATTAAGCAGCTGGTAGGTGAGAATTGCTTCTTTTCCTTGGGATACAGGCATAGGGAACTGGTTTCAGTGCATCAGAGCAAGAAGAAGCTGTTAAGCCTGCTATGCCATACTTTAGAAAACCCCAGGGAGATCTACTGATATTCAAGGATGCAGCCTCTGAGAGGCCTGTGGTGATCTTGTGCATTTTAGCATCTGTCCTCAAAGCCCAGACTGTGCACTGTATTTGCAAGCCCCAGAATACCCACTGAAGAGGGAAAAGCAAGCCTATTGTATGGTGAAAATAAGAAAATGTTATGTTGACCTTTTGTGATGCGGGTTAGGTTTTTTTGTAATACATGATGAGTTTGATTCTGTTTTCTCTGCAGAAGCAGTATTGCAGGAAGAAGTTTTCAAAGGGGAAATACATAAAATCAGCACTTCCTGAGCTCATCTTTAGAACATGACTATAGATCAGTAGAAAAGGAGATCAGAGCAGATGTACTAATTCTTCTCAGTGTATGCATGCGCCCGCGTGCCCAAAGGGAATTCTCTTAGTTGTTTTACCAGCTGCCCTAATATAATTTAGCAGGATCATGTTTTAGTTAATTTGTAAGAGCGTGTGCACTATTGGTATAAACACTTTCAAGGCAATGTGATAGATGATATAAAACTAAGATTAGGAATTACGCAGTCATTCATTTGCTCCAGCCAAGTTAGCTTTATCTGTTTCTTCTCCTTGGGAAGATGTAATAGCATCGCTTCCTGAAGCATCAGGCTGTCAATGCCAGCTGTGACAGTGAGTTGATGTCTTCCAGTGTCTCTGGGCTGGTTTTTTTGCTCTGCTATTGTTGCGTTCCTGTCCAGTTTCACCTCCCAGCAACTGGCTGGGTTGTGCTGGGAGAGGACAGTTGACATGTGAAAGAGCAAACAGGGCTGCTGAGACTGAGCCTTTGGTTTTTGTTTTGTTTGTTTCCTTCAGCTCTGCTTTTTAGAGCTGGTGTGCACAGCTGAAATTGCTGCCTTCAGTAATTATTCCTGGAAGGATACTATGGTTATTATTGTAATTGATGCCATTTTCAGTGCCAGAAACCAAAACTGGCTGTGGACATGGTCTGAGCTGGAAGGAGCTAAGGAGGCCAGAAGCATTCCTGCTATCAGTGGCTTTTCTGCCTTTGCTCTGCCAACAGGTGAAAATACCTGTAGCCGATCCGTGGGCCTTGTTTTTCATATTATGAAAACATTTTTTAAAAGCTGTCATACTTGCAAAAAGAACTTAAGTGTACAGCTAATAATTGTGGGTTTGTGTGGGTTTAACAAATGCTGAAGTGTTTTGCCTACTTCACTCTTTGACTGAGCTGGTATTTAGATAATATCTTCTCCATTTTCCAGTAGAAGTTGTCTTCTGTCATTTACCTTCTCCCAAAAAGAAAAATTGCTTTAAAAACCGACCCATCTCCTGTCTAAAACCCACACCACACTACCTAAAGTAGTTTGTCTACATCTATTTGTCTGTCTTCATGGATGCAGACTTAACTATCCATAACAAAATATGTAGGTAGATGCATCTTTTTGTGGTTTCTCGTCCCTGAAACAGGAGGGTTTTTTGACTGCTAGTTAATTTTCTAAGACTGACAATTCCACCATCAGACTTCTATGGTTGTTATTTTGGAAAGCTGTTGGGTGTAATAGCTACCTTCCGTTTCTGTCAAAAGATAAGGAAGTGGCTCCTGTTAGATGCAGCTGATGAATCAATAGAGCCACCAGCCAGAGCACGTACACTTTTTATGAAGTACCTTGAGAATCTGAAGTCAGACAGACTGGAGGACTTCTATTATGTAATGTCTGTTAATGTAAGAGTAGATCGTTGATTTTGATTACAGGGTTGTACACTATAAGAGCACAAAAAGAAAACCCCTGCCAGTAAAGTTAAATCTGGCCTTAATAAAGAGGGAAGTGTCGTGGGTGACATCCTAGCTAGAAAGGCATGAGGAAAGATGCTGTTCCCTCATATTTCCACTTTCTCTAAAGAGAAATAGGACTCTTGTATCTGCTTTTCTGGTTTTTTTTAGGAATGTCAGTTCTTGAGAGAGCTTGCTAGGCTACATATTTTGGATATCAGAGCCACATTATTATTTTTTTTTAATGTATTGATTTATCTTGTACTATGGTGATTGTAAGATGCTTTGGCCAAGAGTTTCTCTACCAGTGTATTGTTCAGGCATATAAAATATGCAAGAAGTCTTAAACAGAAAATTGCTAAATAGATTTTTAACACTTTTAAGATATTTTATTGCTCTTTGATCAGATTATATTTCTGAAGTCTTTTTAAAAGGTTACAGTTTAAGTATGCAAATTAAGTTTACATCTCAATCACAAACATGCATTTTGCATTATTAATTTTTCTTATGCTGCTCCAATAGAGAAAAGTCAGAATGAATGCTGGATTATTTTTCTTCTTTGTCATATTTGTGTCTCAATTTTTGCTGAGATGACTATTCAGTTACTGGATTTTATTAATTGCAAAGTTTTATGTAGTCACGCATTTTCTTTGAATTAAGATAGTTCTGTTGATTAATTGAGACTATATACTTACATGAGAAAAAGAAGTGAGAACTGCCTACGGTATGCGGGTGGTACAAGGGAAGCTATTTTGCTTTTCCTTGGAAGCAGAAATCTGGAGTCTGGAAGTTAAAACTAGTTGTCTTTGTCTGTATCCCAGCTGTGCATGTGCTCTGGAATAAACAGAGCAAAACTGGGAAGAAAGGTAGTAATTTCTTGTTGCCTTAGACCGTTTTCATTCCTGACTCCACCTCATTCCCTCAGGAGTGGGGAGGAAACAGCAGAGGAGTTCAGATGAGTGACTCACAAGGCTTCTAGAAGTATTGTAGTTTATATTCATGGTGATGCTGAACACTCATCTCTGTCTATATGTGGGCAACACTTTAGTAAATATTCTAGGTAAATTATATAAAAATCTGCTTATACTGGGACATGCCTATGCACTTACAGCTGTAGCTATTAGAAGCAATCTTTGTCTTCTGAAGAAATCTGTAGTTTAGGTCTTTGTCTTGCAGGGCTGATACAGATTGTTTAAAAAACGATTCATAAGCCTTACTTGGCTTTACATTTTTTTTCATTTTTACTGGAACCTGACATAACAACTGCCTTCCTTTCCTAGATCCTTAATTATACAAAATACTAAATGAAACCAGTTGGATTAATCTCAGCCTAGAAGACTTGGTAAATGCTGATTGACAAGAGAGAAGTCTTTATCTGGGTAGGTTTGTTGACATTGAATGTGCTTCAGGGAGGTTTTCAGTGTCATCAGCAGTGCTGCTACAGTCCTCTGCTCATGAATTCCTAGAGGAAAGGGTAGATCTATAGAAAAGGTTACTATTTTTAGCTGCTTCAGAGTTCATGTTTTTTCTGTCTAGTACAGACATGGCTGCTGTCATCCATATTTTAACTTGCAGGCTGCATTATTGCAATATATTCTCTTTATATGCACCCATGAAAGACTCTTGGAACTTGATTTACTTAAAAACAAGTGTTGTTTGATAAATGACTGCTTTTTTTTTTATTTGCAAAAGGTTATCATGTCAACACAAAAGGGTTTTTTTGCAAAAATGCATATCCTCACTATTGTCCACTTGAAAATTCTTTTTATTCTCTCTCCATTGCACTCCTTAAAATTTTAAGTATGGAGATCTTACTTTGTTAACAGTTAGATACTGCAGAGGCTATTGGGTAGATCACCCCTTGAGCCCCAGTAGACACGACATTCTTTTTTTCTTAGGCCATTTTTGACACTTCTTTCCTACTACTTGTTTAATAAACTTTCTTATAGGAAATATGTGACATTTAATCTGGAAACCTTTGAGGGCTTTGGGAAAGATGGATGCTGATGACCAGCATGCTATCTTCATTTATTTTAAGTTTTATTAAGATAAACTGAAAAATTTTTTTTGAGTTGCAATATTCTTTCTTCATACCTTTGTAAAGATCTGTTATGATTCCTGAAGATTATCTCTTATTCCTCACTGAAAGTTATTAGTCTAGATAATCTACTGAAAAACTGAAACCTTAGTTTGGTTTCTTTCAGTAGAATTGTGAACTTTAGCTTTTGGCTTTCGGAATATCTGTTAGGTAGCATTAGAAACTTGTGTTTTGCAAACCAGAGGACACCTTGGATGATTTCTGAAGTTGAAAGAAGAGATGATTAGAGATGGTGTTTCCCTTGAGTTGAAGGCATTACTTTCAATTGCAGGGAGTAGGAGGGGGGAAGATTGATGTCTTAAGTAACCTCCAAGTGCTAGTTCATTGTAAACAAAAGTTAAATGTTTCTAGAACTGGGTTGTCTTTTGGTTATGGAAGTAGTTGCACACACGCATTCCTAGCGTGAGTAGGGGTTTTTTTTGTCTGCTTACTTAGGAGGTTTAGATTGCTATCAAGATCGATATAGTATTGACTCAGTTATGTTGGTTCTCTTTCTAATGCAAACTGTGACGTATTGACTTTTAACTCTTCGACCGTAGTAATGTCACCATTCAAAAATATATAATGTTATGCAAGATATAATACGTTAACTTGCTTTTGGGAAGAGTTTATACTAATTTTATTTTAAGTATAGGTAAGATTTCTAGAATAATTATCAGAGTAGATTCAAATATTCTTAACTCTTCTGAATTTTTGCAATTAATTGAGCGTGAAGTCCTATATGTTTTTATAGTAACTGTTGAATTGCTATCTGAATTTTTTAAGTGTACTTTGCAGCATTAATTGCAAAGGTCAAAAATGGACCACTTTCAGATAATTTGAACTAAACTGGACGTTATCTCTGTCTAGCAACGTGTCCAGTTGGTAATTCCAAAGAAAACTTATGGAACTCTTAGCATTTGCTTACTATATAAACTTACTGACTCTCAAAAAGTGTTCATTTAACACTGAACATATGGGCTTAGCTAGAATACCATTATCTAACAAGTGCGTGTGTAGTATGAAAACCAAGTATGCATTTTGTCAGTGTATTTTGCTTGTAGATTTAAAATCTGAGGTTCTTTATTTTTTTTTTCCAAATGGATGTTTACTTATGCAAGTGAACTATAGTGTTTATTCTTTAGCACATTTTTCACAACTAAAAAGCAAAATATTTTCTAGGTTGTGGTTGCTGTGTTCATTAGGAGACAGTAGGGTGTTGCAGTAGATGAGCCTTGAGAATGTCCATGGTTTTTATTTAAACTGTTTTTGCTGTGGCCAGGAGGAGCATGAGTTGTCGTATGTATTTGTGTGAATCCGTGTTGTTTCTTTTTAATAAATGGTTGAAATGCTAGAACAAAGCAGTGAAATGTACAAACTATTGCTTTTTCATAATTAAGACCAAAAGTAGGAAATTCTAAACCAACTGGACTCTATATAATGAACAGAATATATTTATAAAGATGTTTGTTAGTCACATGCTGTAAATGAGAACATTTGGGAAATTTGAATCATATCTGAAATTTCACGGTGAATCAGAAACTGGTGCTGTGTTCTGCCAAGCCAGCAGTCCTGAGCTTGGGGAGCCCTAGGCTAAGGTATTCCTTTGACCTTACAAAAACCTTCACCTGCATGGTGTCAGTAGGTGTGTGTTAAGCAATTTATTATGTTGCAGTGGAGCTACCGTAGACATTATTTCAAGAGAGTGGTGATGTGAGCTTTTCCTGCCCCCAAAGGTGGGGAATTTGTATGTCTGTTAATATCCAAACCATTTAATATACCACTTAAACCTGTCTTTCTCTCTACCTGGATTCATCTGTGACACCTGAGTGCAAACGCTTTATCGAAGAGCTAGAAACTTGTTCACCATTGACAAATTTTGATCTTAGCAGCCACTGAGGACATTAGAAGTGCCTTACATACTGTGCAGCAGGAACAAAAACCCTCCCTCTGTTCCTGTAAGAGTGATGCTTATCCAGCAACTTTGACAGAAGCCATTTACATAATACACCCACAGACCAGCACCATTTAAGCAGATTCAAGCTGAACTATTTATTCAGCAAGTTGTATGGCTTTATATTATTTTTATTATTATGTTATATTATTACATTAATATTATTGTAATATTAATATTACTATATTTAAATTATACTGAATGTAATTTTTTTCAAACTGAGGGTATGTTTGTCTATACTAGTTGCAAAAAACCATGGGTTTGGTCATTAATAGCTGGCTTTTTGAGAGTCAAACGATTATTTTGAGAGATTTTACTTTCGTTTAATTTTCACAGTATCTATGTGGGGGATTTCTTGTCTCCAACGAGTTAAGCGAGGAGTGTTTTGCTGCTCTGACCAGTGCCATATGAAAGCAGTTAAAATGCTGGAATTGTTTACTGCCTAAATTGTTGTTAGTCAGCAGAGCCAGTACACCAGATTTCTTTGCGGCTTTTAGTGGAAAATATTAAACAGTCGCTCTTTCTTCAGTTATAAGATTTTTACGTTTTCAGCTGCGTTAGTCACAGAACTGGCACAGGAGTAACTGCAAAGACTGCCCCCCGGCCCCCCCCCCCCCCCCCCCCCCAAAAAAAAAAAAAAAAAAAGAAAAAAAAAAAGGCGCCTTTTTTTTGTGCCAGAGGAAGTTGCACTGGGAGCAGTGGCTGGGTTCTCTGGTAAGTGTGACATGTGAGCATTACTAGGCATTTCACCCTGCCAGGCTGCAGTCGCTGCTCGCCAGGCTGCTGCTCAGTGGGAATGCTGCTGTGGCGGTGGTTTGTGCTCTGCTCCTACGGGCTTTTAATGACCGGCTTGGACATTTTTTTAAGCTTTTTTTAAGCTTTGCAAGGCTATCTACTGATTGTATAATTTAATTTGTCAAGGAAAAAAAACTGATAAGCAGAAGCTCTAACTAAAGAGGAGAATCAGGTTGGCACAGTGACAGATGTTGGGATAAGTTGGCTCAGAGAAGATTTTTTTTTTCCTTTTTTTTTTCCTCTCCCCCTCAATCTGAATGAAGACTATCATGGGAACTGCATTCACATGGTGATCAAAAGAAACACTTGAGTGATGAACTGCTTTTGCAGAAGAAGTCCAAGGCAGTAATTTGAGCTTTTGTGTGCAGTAGCTAGCTTGTTTTGCTGAAGCATTCTTCCTCAACAGTATTTCTGCCTAACGCGTTCCCTGATGGAGAAGCCACAGCTACTGCCCGGTGAAGGAAAATGAACGCTCCGCAATGCTTGTGTCCCTGACGGAGTAACGCTGTCTGCGTTGCCGTCGTTTGGGGAGGCTGGATTCAGCCGGCAATATTATTCAAGGAGTTCATTGTCCCTGTGGTCTGACTCATCGCATGTAAATGTACTGCAGCCGTGCTGTACGTTGCAGATATCTTTCTTGCATGGGAAAGAATTATTTTTCTCTAAGCAGGTCCTGAATAACTGCTGGAAACGAGATGCATTTTTCTGGCTGGACTGTTTTTGGCATTGAGAAAGGAAGCTGTAGAACGACAGGATGATCAGGAGGCACGTTAATTTTCAGTCACCAGAAAGCCTGTGACGGTTGATTTAAAGCTGACCTTGCGGGAGTGGGTATAGCTGCGGCCGTCTCTCTCGGGGCAATTGTTCCTTGTTCCGTCCTCGGTGTCGTGTCTTCTGCAACAATGATTTCACTGTGGGGGTAGAAGGACACCGTGGAAGTTGTGACATTAACAAAGACAAATTTGCTTGTGAAAGGACAGCTGTGTGCGACAGTGAGTGCGGTTCGAATGGAATTGGATCTTGGGATATTTTTATCAGCTGTTCCACAGTTTCATTATTGTGGTTTTGATGCCTAGGGAAATTTTATTTTAGAAAGAACAACTTTTTTTCAGCATTGTCTTGAACATCTCAGGGTGTTTAAATCTGAAAAATGAAGTGTAAGGGGGGATTGGAATGTCCTTTTTTAAATGCTAATACACCAGCAGTAGCACTCACAAGTTTGTGAGGGCATGTGAAACAGGTGAAAGTATTTCCTCTATGGTCCCTGTTGCAATACCTGTGGTCTGCTTCCAAAAATACTGTTGCTGGCATTTTTTTGTTTGCTATTGCTTCCTCAAACGGATCGAATGAGTCGAGTCTGTATTGTTGTTTTGGAGGAGGTGGAAGATGATTCTCCCACATTTATTTCCAAATTACCTCAGGAAAATGTATCTTTACGTCCGTCACCTTCTGGAAACGTGCTGGTAAGGCATGTTGTTTGTTGGCATATTTCCTGCTTGTAATACTGTGGCAAATACCAATAGTAATTTTCCTACGATTAACGTGAATATGCATGATCTTGAAACAAGACAGGGTGGTAAAAACTGCCTGTACTAAAGAGGGAAAAAGCTGAACCTTAGTTGTAGAATTAATATTTGCAAGGGCTCATTCTTTTTCATGTAACTTTATTTATGGTGCAGCAATAACAGATCTCAACTCTTGTATAACAGCAGAGGATTTTTAGAGGGCTTGGTAAACTGTATTTGAAGTAAATGGTGTTTCCCCGCTCCACTCCTCATTCCTCAATGGTATGTTTATGCAGTACCACTTTAGAAACTGATGTAATCATTGTATTGCAATAATATGCTGTGTTTATTTTGAGAACTGATAGAGTATATAGTGTACATCAAGCAAGAGCAATTCTAAGCTAAAATAAAAAATAGCATAAGTCATAATCTTGATGTACCTGTTAGAGTCAAGTTACCACTTTCTGGAAATGGTCAACACTGGGGACTGTGCTTTTATTGCTTTAAATTATTTTATTTTGTCAAGTGACTGACTTAAATCTTGCTAGCATACCTCAGCAGCTTTTCTTACTTACTAAGAAATCCTGCTATATTTAGTAGTAGATGTGTGTGAGTGTGAATTTGTTACCATACTTATCTGATGCACTTTGCTTTCCCACTCTGTCTAAACAGATGAAAAACTTCTGATAACTTTAGTCACTTCCTAATGTAAAAGGGGTTTCTTTGCTTATATTGTATAGAATTTGCAGCAAGTAACAACAGCCCTAATTTTATTGTGAGGAGTTCTCTTTTTGACTGTTACAAGCTAGTCTTCTGGGCCTTTTTTTTTTTTTTTAATATTTCATTGACTTAGAGTATGTTCATGTGTTTGAGGTTTTTAACACTTGGAATTTCTTCAATTCTAAATACTGTTGCTGGTTTCTTTATTTCAGTGCCTGGGATGTTTCATTGTGTCATTATCTTGTGTTTGTGTTATGTATCAAAAAACCACATGAATATCACTAAAAACTAAAAAGGGGTTATATTCTAAGATATGTTTTTTCTTCATTTCAGCCACCGTTGGTTCAAGCTATATTTAATGGAGATCCTGATGAAGTTCGAGCACTGATATTTAAGAAAGAAGATGTTAATTTTCAGGTAAAACCAAACATCATTAGCCAAAACCAGGACATTTGAATACATTTTAATTTTGTTTTGATATACCTTTCTGCTGTACTAATAACTGTAAAACTTTGCTAATTCTTGAGCTGTAAATTTTATTGCTTTTATGTAGTAGGCAAAGTAAAGGCTATACATACACTTAATATTGGGAAGGAGGAATGTAGCTTTGTAGATTTGTTTTGATAGTAAAGACCTAATTCTTTATTCTTTTCAAATGTTAGTTCTGCAGTGCTTGTGTAACTGAAAAGTTTGTTTGTACAGTTGCATCAGACTTTTTAGAAAGTTAGACTGGTTAAGTGTGATGCTATGTAGACTTTGATTATTTAAAAACTAAATACAGCATATAGTATACATTAGACAATTATAAGAAAATAGTCTGGGGTTTCAGTAGGTAGTTTTAAGAGTAGATTTTAAAAAGGAAAGCCTAATGGTTGTATTAATAAGTAAAAAATGAGAAATTGTGTTTATATGTCCTATTTGCAGTGCTGCAAACCCAGACACTGCAGACTTAAAAATTGTACTGAAATGAAATTGAGTTTGTTCCATTGGGTGAAATTCAAGATTTGAACAGCATGCAGTTACTGTATTTACTTTCTATTAAAATTCTAATATGCATATTGGACACTATGCAAGATAATATAGCATAAACTCTTTATATTGATTAGAAATTGCTTTGATTAGTAAAGCAAATGGACATAAACCATTTAGGGCTTAACACTATGGGAATGTATGTAGCTGTTTCTCCTCCAAATGCATCAGAACAAGAGCGATGCTAAAAAGCAAAGGTTAACACCTAGATGCTACATAGTGGCCAGTGTAAGACCATGATAATTGTTTACACTTTCTTCTTGAAAGATGTAAACCAAAAGCAATATTTAGTTTGGTATGTGTCTTTTGACATTTAAAAGCATTCTGCAGAATTTATATCTGACCAATGCCAGCTGAAGTATAAAGGAGCCCTCCCATTATCTTGAAAAGCTTGAGCAGGACCCTGTATAAGTAAACTTGCTGTCAAATCTAAAGTTTTGTTGGATAAGGTTGGACTTTTTTCCTCTCCTTTTTCAGTGGTTTTGCATGTTCTTAAGCAAGATTGTGTGATGGGTTATATAATATCAAAAGACTTAACCTTCTGTTTCATTATGAGAGCATTAGCTGTGTATCCTTGCATATGTACGCTCTGGTCACATTGCCATTTTTATTTTTAAAAGCTGATTAGTCTGTATTGTTTCATTTATATTCCTCCATGTGTAAGTCAGGTTTAGCATTCATAGCTACAGTGCCTGTAAACAAAGTTAGGTTAGTATCTTTCTGCTTTTTTTATTATCTATTACAAAAGCCTCTGCTAGATTTCAGTATGTAGGTGGTAGTGGTTTGGTTTTGGTTTTTGTTCCATCTCAAATTTTGTCAAACAGTTGCCCATAAATATGACATCAGCAGATGTGCTTAAATAGGAAAGCATGTAATTGTCTGATGTCTTTGAGGAGGGTTACTTCAGACTGTCAGGTAGTTACAGTGAAGAAAAATACTGTAAGTAGAATATTCAAAATCTGGAGGTTTTTACATCTTACATCTTAAGTTTTTTTTTATTATTCCTTTCTGTGGATACATCTCCCTTTAACAGAACGTGTGTGCATCTTAGGCTGGTAACACCAAAGGTGTGTTTAGAATCCATCCAGAACAAATATGCTATTTTTTCACAGCCACCTTCTTCATCATAGGCAGATGTTTATCACACATGACCACTCCTTCCTACCATGGCACTCCTAGTCCTACTACAGTATTTAATATTACATTCACATAGATCCCTTAAAACACTGTTTGTTGGCACTAAACGAGCATGTAAATTCTCCCATTGTTTGGTAGAAATGAAGTAAACTGCCTAGTGGATTTTTCTTTGTGTCTGTCTGTGTGTGTGTTTTGGTCTTTTCCTTGGGTTTTTCATTTCCTGTATGTACTTGGCTGGAGATGATATATCCCTACATAGCCTAGATCCAAAGTTGTCCCCTTAGTTATGTGTTATAAATTGGTGTGGACAGAAGGAGTGAAAAAGTGAAGAAAATGAAGTAGTTATGAATATTTCCTAATAAAGAGAAGGATTGTCATAAACTGTTTTGACTGTTGTGGATTGTATTAGACCAGTGTATATGTTGGATTTTTTTCCATTTCGCTATCCAAGTGCTTCAGTACAGTTGTTTGAATTCCAGAGTCATTCCCTCCAATGCCTCTGCAGAGTCATTTCCCCTTCTCAAGAGCAACTAATTATTTTGCAGTTTGTATTCTAATAGTTGAGATTCCTTCCTTCCTCCCTTCCTCTGAGCATGGGTTGGACTCTGTAGCTGGAGACCTAGCAGGGTTCTGCAAATTAATTTTGCCCAGAAGTGAACTGAAGATAGAGCTGTTGCAGGTCTTTGTTGTGACAGTGACATTCGTCTAGGAAAGTTGTTAGTGTCTTGATGAAATGTGGGTGGGTTTTCTTCTTCTGTTATCATCCAGCTTCATTTACCTTTTTACTTTCGGGATATGTTATCTTTAACATTAATCGCAAATGGCTTAATACTCTTTGAGTATTGTTGAGTGTGTGTATTTGGCTTCCCAAAGCTAGGCTGTAGTAACTGTTTGATATTATGGTACTATCTGAAGATTGCACCCAGGTTGGGCTGTATTAGAGCATTATTCCTAAAACAGATGATGTCTTCTACCAGAGTGTTATGTTTAGAAAAATTCTAAGATGGGTGGCCTTTCATAACATGAGTTGCTGTGTGTGACTGTTAAGATGATGTGCTGATAGCAAACGGGCTTTTTCAGGAAGAAGATTGTTCTCTGTTCATGCCACACCAGCCTTTTTGAGTCACAGGCTCAGTCTAGATTAGAAAGTATGTATTGTATTCCACTCTGCAGTTGTAATCTTTTGTGAAGAAAGAGCAAATTGAGTGTATCCCTACCTGCTTAAACTGTGGTTCGGAAAGGCTTACCTCCTCTGCAAGTTGGAAGTGTGCAGCTTTTTTATAGACAAAACTGATTTATAGCAATTTTGATCAAGTGTATTGTTTGGGAGGTGATCTCTCCTGAGGCTCCAATGAATGGAAGAAATGGAGGGGAAGGGGTTGCTTCTCCCTCCCTTTCCCCAAGAAAGCCTGAAAAACTGTAGCTGCTTGTTTCATGAATCAGGCTTAAATCACACACATCACATATGTAAAGCCTCATACAGTTTGTGTTATATGCATGGCTCTTGCTATGCTCTGTGTGTGCGTATATGTTAAAAAAAATTATTATTTCTTGGTACCATCCTGAGCTTTTGAGACTAGGCAGTAAGGAAGATCTTGTGTGATAGCTGGCATATTTACCATCTCTATTAGTTAATGGGGATCCTCAACTTTTCCTGCTCTTGCTGATTAGATTAGTATGGCTGGTTTGAATTTTATGTACTTTTTAGCAGTTAGTTTTAGCTAACTAAATGATTTCAGCATTGCCTTTTATAAATCAGGATTTGTTTGTTTGTTTTTTAAGATTTGGAGGCCTATTACTGTTGCAAACTGTGCCATTTCTGTTTGTAACCAAAACTTTTATGATGTATGTTCAGTTTAAAAGATCATGAAAAAGGAATATTTCATCTCAGCTATTTGTTAAGAATATAATTTTGCGGAGGGAATACCAGTTCACTGTCAAAAATGATTTAAAGGTTGCAGATCTGACTATTGAAATTATTTTCAAAATCAGAACAATTTTTCCTCCACCTAGACTTATTAGAGTAATATTTCTTGCCATGAAAAGTGATACTTCAGGTAACCCAATATGCAGTTTTTATAACCCGATTGCACTTGATCTTAGCCGAGGGGATAAACATTTGATCCTCTCTGGAACTGGTGTCAGTGTGCGCCTTGCTCTTCTCACGCTAAAGCCAAACAAGCGCTCTTTTTTGAGGAATCCTAAAATCACGCAGATCTCTCCCAATGTTCAAAAGCGGTCACTGCTCCTATTTAAAATAGTGATACTGACATATGTGGTACATGATTTAAGTATGAAACACCTGTATCTTACTGCTCATTGTGCTTTGTGAGATTAAAGTAATTTAAACTATGAAACGTATTTTAAAGCTGTTTTCTGTGTGAGTTGGTGTTTGGGTTTTTTTTCCCCAACACAGAATGTAAGATGGGAAAATGAAATTCCCCATACTGTACCAAGGACTGCAGCAGTCAAGGCTATCTGTATTGCTTTCTGTTCTGGACTATTGGCCAACCAGCACAGCTCTAAATTTAATAGCTCTTTTCTATAGTAAGTAACAAAAGAATAAAATAAAAGCTCGCCTGTGCTACCAGTTTGGGAAGAAAGGAAAACAAAAGAAAACAAAACCATAGAACCAATCAATCTTGTCTGCCCTCCTTACCCACCAGCTGTGTTAGATAGCAATGAAGTGTTGCCCATAAATCCCAACCCTTGTTCCTGGGAGTGGCAAGGGATATGATCCAGTAGTGCCAAAGTGCTAGGTACAAATGGGAGGGCTAAGTGTATGTATCTGACTTTGTTATTTTGAGCAGTTGGGTTGCTGCGTGGATGACTGTTGCAGTAGAGATGTGGGCTCCCTTCCCAGTCCTGCAAATGTGGGTTTGCATAACTTCTTGTGTTATTTGCGTACTAGGAAAATGTTGCTGGATGTCATTCTAGGGTAAGATATTACGTCTTATTTGATTGCCTGTTAATGTTTTAAATTTATTTTACTCTGCAGGTCATTGCATAGACTGAAAGAGGAGGAAAATTGGTTTGTTAGTCTAGTGGCAAGTCTAGGACTTCTCATACAGTATTGGGTCTGGGTACCAGAAGGATTTAGATTATTGAGGGTCTCAAATATCCTAGTAATTTAGGAATTAATAATGAATATTAAAACATAGTTTAAAAACCAAGAAAGATTCTTCATGATGCTGGTATTGGTCAGCAAAGTCCTAAAAGAGGTTAAATAGAAAAAATAGGTAATGAATATATGGTCTCCTGGCTTTCATCTTTATACTTAACCTTGTGGGTTGAACTGTGGGGTAACTGTTTTTTTTTTTTTTTCTGTAGACTTGAGAGTGCAGTGTAGAACAGGAAAGCCTGAATTACTTGGCTGAAATATGGAACATTCTACAAAATTTAGTAGAGTTCAACGTTCTGATAATACAAATAAATGCTGTACCTATTTCATACATTAAAAGAATTTTTATATATGTCGTTATGTGGAAAACTGTAATTGCTGTCTAATTCAACAATTACAGTGAAATATCTCTCAACGTAAAGAAACTTATATAAGTAAATATGGCCTTGCTTAAAAACAAATAAACAAAAAGCCATAATATGTAATGAGGTAAAAATAATATTAAGGAATTTTTTTACCTTTATGTTCATTATCTTTCTGTAGCAAATTATTTTACCAACGATTAATGTGGATTTTTGTTTTGTTTTTGATAAAAGGTGTGCATGCATACAACAACAAATGTAAATTCACTGTAGTCTGACATATCTATGCCTCTAAAAACCTCTTTCTGCATTAATTGCTATGTATAAATTGTTTGAGTTATGCCTTTTATTATCAGTGCCTTTTGTAACTTAAGAGTCACATTAGTGTAACAATTTGCTGGAAAAAGTTGCTCAGAGCAGGTTAATATGTGATGCTTTTCAAATAGTGGTGGTTCATCTGCAACACTGTGTTTTTGTGCTTTTTGGGGGGGTCAGGGAGGCTGTTTTTAACAGGGAGTGGAAATAGTTTTGAAAACAGAAGAGAAAACTTTGACAGTTTTGCACAGAGAATTTCATGGGCCAGATAAAGGCCATGGGAAGGCAGGCGTGTCCAAATCATACTCCTTTCCACTTCAGGAATACTATGACTATTTGATCAGAAAAGAGTTGTGATGTTTCATAATGGTTTGTGATTTTCTCCACCTGGAGTATGCTTGTGGGGAAAAAATTTTCCAGGCCAATTCATCTATAACACCTCTTGTTACTGCATAAAGGTTCTGGCAACCAACAGCAAAGCTAACCTATGGCTTTTGTATCTAAACTGGTAAGAATAAATAGTAGTTAAAAGCTAGCATAATGTAGCAAAGGCTAAGCAGGAATTGTGCAGAGTTTTTAACTCTTCAAGCTGTGTTTCTGAAGAGGTGAGAGATGGGTTTGCTAACTAGTCTATGTGTCACAGGCATGCATCGGACCCAGTGTTGGTAACTATTTTGTCAGGTTCCTGCAGGCAATGTAGGCTGTTTGTATGAAGGACTTTTTTGTTGGCAGCTGGAGTTGGCAACAAAAACTTGCAGTAACGTATTTGGTACTGTGAGCAGCATCTTATTGTATTCCCTGGCAGGACAGACTGTGCAGGCAGCGCTCTTAACTTCTGGTTTGCTGATTAGAATGTGAGAGAGGAATTAAAAAAAAAAATCCAGAAAATAGTAAAATATTCTGAAAAGCACAATTTATTTATTTTTTAGTTCCTATCTTAATAGGTCAGGGTATTAACTTTTCCTTTCTTAGTTGTGGTCATTGCTAGAGAGTTTCAATCCGGCATACGTTTTTCTTTTTTAAAAGTATCAGTCACTTTTTTTTTTTTAATTGGCTCTCTTGCTAATTTCCAATTGCAGGTGAGCATTTAATAAAGAGACATTGTAATTATTGTAACTTGAACTATCTAGACTGACAATGTGAATGTGTAGTTGTAATAGTATCTTGGAGGAGTGCACAATTTAGACCTATTAAAAACAATCTTAAATTTAAGACCCTCTCTCCAAAAATGTTGTAATATCTTTGAGTCTCTAATCATAGCAAAGAAGTATTTAGTGAAAAATGGTGACTTCTGATGTATTAATAAAGTACATAGAAGTATTTGCACATTTTCCCCTATTGAGAACACTTTTATTATCAGCGAGATTTAGAATTAGGACAAATTTTAGTTTCCCATCTTTTATAATGTGCTAGTTATAGCTAGTGTGATTCTTAAGATTTATAGCTTCAGGTCTTATTGATCAGATCTAGAGGAAAAATTGTTTTAAAACTGCTTGCTAATTTTCCAGATGATTTATCTATTTAAAATTCTGTTCAACCTTGGAGTTGGTTTTTTTCCCACTAGAAAGGTTTCTGCTTGGTTGAACATTATTTGTAATCTGGTTTTATTTCCAGTTTAGAGTGTAGCAGATTTAGGGGATAAAATTACGGGTATTTGTGAGTTTGAAAGACTTTTCAATATGATGAGAACATAGGATGAGTTATAAATTTGAGTTTGGTACTAGTTATTTTAATTCAGTTTCATCCTTTGGATTATTAAGCACAGTGACTCGCTGTGAGTTTTCCTGCAAATAAGAACTGTATATGGAAAAGACACATATGTACGTGTGTGTGTGCCTATATATATACACGTGCATGCAAGTTATATGTAAAATGTGAGTGCGTGTATATATATCTAAAAAAATACGGTAGCTTATCTAATGCTAATCACGGTAAGTGTATAATGACTTGACAGTGAGAACAGTCCTTTGAAATTACTGTAAGAGGTCGGAGAGAAAATAAAATGTTCCTGTATAAACAAATACTAATAATGAGAATCCCTCCAGGAGAAAAACACCACTGAGAAACATAGTCCTTGACTCAGTGCAGCAGCTCCTGCCAGGCAGCCTCTGCCTGGAACCCAGCTTCAGGTGCTGGAGCAGAGAGTCTGAGACACCTTGTATTGGGGAAATGGGGGCCAGGGAGACCTTGCAGAGAGCAGGTGAAGATAAGCATAAATTACAAAACAAGCTGAATGTGCCTTCAGACGCTTCCACTGCTAGCTCTTTATTGAAGGATTTTTGTTACCTATCTAAATAACAATAATTATACCTCTCTCTTACTCAGATCTCTAATAAGAATTGAGAGAGCTTTTGGAATTAGATAGAGGCATTTGAAATAGTTAATGGCTTTATTTAATTTGGTATGTTTTCATTTTGCATGAGCTATATGTAAATATATTTTTCATACATATGGGAGAAAAGAAAATAGTATATAATCTCAGAGACTAATGGTAGCACTCATCTTCTCTATCCTGTTTGCCCACAGACTTCTAATAAAATACAGCTGTAGAACAAGAGCAAGATGTTTCTTTCTCCTTAAACTTCTGCTTGGGCTTTTGTCCAATGTGCATGTCAACGTACTGTGTTGCTTTCTGCTTCTAGATAGTCTCCGTACTAAACTTTCTTAATGTTTCCACCACAAACAGGAACCCCATTTCCTGTGTGACCAGCCTGGTGAAATGATGAGTCATGAGACTCTCCTGCTTTATAAAGTGTTCACTTCATTGAAATTTCTTTACATCTGAAGAATAGCAGGAAAATTCTGTGAAGAATCCTATTTATTGGAGAGTGTGTGTGGTCCTTTGCAGACAGGAGCAGGTTCTGCCTGCTCAGAACTTGCAGCCATGCATCAGTTTTAACATGGTGCTGAAGTATCTTGCATGCAAGAAGATCTGAGTTGGATTTTAGAAGGGCATTATGTGAATAGCACAGGTAAATGTGTGTGGGGTTTTGTTAACAAGATACAAATTAGCTTGTAAAACGTCTTGCCACTAAACATGCTCAAGTTTTAATGTGTTTTTAAGGGAGTAGATAGAGTTCAGTACTACCATATGGGAATGTCCAGAGGTTATTTTGGTAAAGAATTAAGTCAGTTCTTACATAACATGAATAGTCATGTTTTTATCTGAAGGGATAAGAAGAAACCTTGCTGCAGGGAATGCAGGGAAGCTTCTATAGGAAAGCTTCTTCCACTTTTAAAGGATCTCATATGAGACAGTTTGCTCCGTGGATCTGAAACCTGACTGATTCCAGAAACAGAGAACTTTGGAGACCTAATTCTTCCAAGTGTTGTGGAAACTTGCTCCAAGTTGTATATTGTAAAGAGTATCCACCAGCTACTCAAAGAAGAATTAAATTAATAATATAACGGTTATTTACTGTTACTTAACTTTATAATAAACTTGTGGATTTCCTGTTCATTAGTGTGGAATGTTTTTCAAGCATAATCAGATATCTTATTTCCTTTTTAGTGGTTTAGAGAGTGAATCATGTTTTTCAGCCTCAATATAAAGTGCGTCTAAATGGTGTTGAGTTCCTCTTCTGGTGTAGAAACAGATTCAGAATGTTTTAAATACAAATCTGTATAATTAGGCATTTTTCTTCAGAATCAAAACTCTTAATGAGAGAACCTTGCCAGTCTGAAGAGGAGTAATTCCTTGCTTCATGTCGATAACACTGTGTTCAGCCTGTGCAAATGAGATTTTCAGATGTATTGAGTTATCACTCTTATTAGAGTGATACAAACAAACCTTCAACAGAGTTATGGGATAATCTGACTAACATCAGCTACTAGGTACAGTGGAATCTGTGGACGGTAGCTCTCAAAAAGTTACCGTGGCAAAGGGTAGGACTCTGAAAAGAAGAATGTGCTTACATGGCATGGTGCTGCCTTGTACAGGTAATGAAATATTCTTTAGAGACTTAGTATGAATTAATATTAGTGTGATGTGCTACTCAGGCTACTATATCCTCCTCATCAGGTATAGTAAGCTTGCCTAGCACTATGCTAAGATGGTTATACTGTTTGATAAACTGGGCAAACAAACTTGGATGTCTGCATGGCAGTGTTTTTACCGTATTGGCTGTACATTGAATTTGTTTTACAGTAATTGGGGGTTTGACAGACAAGTTTTGTTTTGGTCATTGTTATTTCTTTAACATTGCAAAATTAGCATTGATGTAGAGAACCATGAATAATTAGATCAAATTTAAATGTGTTTCAAGAATTTTGTGTTTGAGTCTCCAGTGTGATTCTTAGTGATAATGATTTTGTAGATCATGTCTGATTTGCCATATTACTTTTAGTGATTATTACTTAAGATTGTAACCTTCAAAGCCTAATTGAAGTTCTGCATTTCCTGCTGCTTTTACAGAACAAGCTAGAGGCAAGGTCTTGAATAGTTAGAGCTTACTGGGGTTACTCCTGGCAGTTGCTGTGCCTGTCACGCAAAGGATTGGTACTTGAGAACAGAACATCCCCGCTGAAAGAGCATAGAGAAGAAAAAAAGCTCAGTAGACTTAATATGCATTAACTTCCAACATCGACACAGTCCTTAAAGAATGCATTGCACGGCAAGATAGGATTTACAGATTATTTGCAGTACCTTTCTGGGTGAAAACTCTTTATGCATATGCAACATACCTTTGAACAAGACAATTTTCTCCACTTTGTAAGTGGTTAAAGCTATCTTACATATTTACTATGGAATATCTAATGCACCATCATTTCCTTTGTACAGATTGGTCCTTGTACTCAGGCTCTACGCAAGGTAGATACACCTTTAAGTTCCTTAAATCTACTCTAATAAAGGATGGATGTATATAAAAAAACTGGGAAAAGAAAGTGTTTCTCATCAGTTTGGTACATATTGTAGGGAGGGCTATCCCATAAATGCCCAAGGAGGAGGGCTCTCGTGGACTGTTGGTAGGTGGCTGTAGGGCCTGGAAAGGCTCATACTGGTGTCAGGTCTGAAGACAAATGAACTGGAAATTTCTTTTGCAATGAGGGATCTCTGAGTCCCTGCTGAAGAGTATGCCCCAAAAGTTCAGAGACAATGTCTGTCTGGAATATGAAGTTTGAGGGGAATTTTCTCAGGCTTATGATACCAGCCTGTACCTTTCCCTCTCCAAAACCAGTGGAGTTCTGCTCTCTTTTCAGTCTTTATTAAAGTCCTACTTTATTATCATCCGTCCTGATCATTAATTTCATTTCAGTTTCTATTTACATGAAATATTAGTTATATACATATGTATATATGTAATTATGGTATCTTATAAATAAATTACCTTATGCTGACTTATTGTCTCAAAGGAGTGCAAATGTCTTGCTTCAGTCGCTGCTAGCTCTTCCTATAATGACAGTTATCTTCTAAGCTTATCCCCTATCCACTTAGCCTAAGGAATAGTGCAAATGAAATACTTTGACCCTAAGGTTACCAGCATTTTGGGAGGAGTTTGGATCCTCATTAGGAGAGGCTTTCTTTTGTGATCAATGTAGGGACTTCTCGTTTTCTGTTGCAGACAATTACTGTTGGGTGGAGGGTTTTTTTGACTCTCATTTTCATTCTTCAGAGTAGATATCTTCTGTCGGATTTTTCTTGCCTCACATTTTCTCTCTGTATTAGCATAGATTGTGTTGTATGCTACTTTGAAGTGTTCAGAATAGTGCAAGGGTATCTTAACAGAAGGCCTTTGCGTATCGCAGCTAGTTGACATGACTTTACAAAGCTATTTAACTTAATGTGCACAATCAAAATGTTATAGCTTGCTCCAAGAAGAGGTGCTAACATTAAACACACAACCTGAAAACTACATCTTTTCCTGTCACCAAGACAATGCAGTCAATGAGAGGGATATCTGATTTACATCAGACACGTATAGGGTTGTCATTCTAGAACTAGCCTTTGCAATGAAAAGGGCAGAAACCGCAGCTTTTCTGAACAAAAGTGTCATTGGCCTGAATGTAATGTGGTGGATTTAAACTGGGATTGAGATGTGCATACCTTACCTAGTGTGGTGTGATCTTTCACTGGAGCATAAACAGAGCCTGCATTGTACTGTCTTCTCTCTTGGCATATTTTCTTACTTGTGTCCTCAAGTATTACAGATAGATGACAGAGTAAGATGAGGCAGTCACCATCCGTCCCTCGTTCAGCCCGCTCTGCGAGCGCAGGCTGGGTTACGTAACGTGCTCCACATCACTGTACTCTCATTACGGAAAGTCCATTGTTTTCACATACTGCTTTATTTTTTAAAAAAAATAATTTCAGAGTTATTTAGCATTTTTCTTATCAGCAACTGCATTCCAATTAAAAGCTAGGGTTTTTTTCCGCCATACATACCAGGTAAATATTTACAAATCATATACTTGGCGTTTGGGAATGGTAAAGCCAAGGGAAAGTATTTTTAATGAGATATTATTGTGTCTGTTTTTTCAAATATAGCATAGTTTTGAATGCTATAGAGGTTTGTGGGTGGGTATTTTCTAATTTTAATGATGGGGGGTTTGCTGCCCCCTCCCGCAACGATCTAGTATATTAACAAATAGTCTTGGCCCTAAAAGTTGCCCTGCTTTAATTCCTGAGTTAAAGCAAGGAAAATACATTCAAAATGTCTCAGCTGTACTGTGAGATCAAGTTGCTCTTATCAAAGGGTAGAGAATGGCTCTTTATTTGTTCCATGTATCGGGCAAGAATTCAGTAGCCTTTATTAGTGAGAAATGGGACCAAATTCTTGATGTTGGAACTTCCAGTGAAAGGGAGCAACTTAAAAAACCTGCTCAGCTATTCAGGTTCTTATCCAATACCCAAATGGATGCTTGAGTTCACTCACAAGGAATCCTAGCCTTTATAATTTGGGCAAAAGAAGTTATGTAGACATTTTTATAGAATAGAGACCTAGGTTCAGCTTTCCTTACAAGCAGTTCTTGTTCTGTACATGAGTTTGAAAACCTGACCAGTGGGAATTATAACAGTGACAGCAACATTACAAAACCCGCATGGAACATGAAGGTTAAAGGGTATGAGAAGATGTGTGTTTCCAAAAAGCACCCTGACGTAGTACTTCCAAAAACCAAAAATTGAAGAGAGATGTTTTTGAGGTGAATTACTTGGAAGTGGAAAAATACACAGATGTTTGGTTGTTTAAAAATATCTCTTGAAATACTTGACTACAAGTCAAAAAGTCTTCTTGCTGTCTTCCTCTTTATTTGTGAGAAATAAGGATGCAATGTCTACCAGAATACCTCAAGCCCTCTTGTCCTCATATGTGTTGTTATTGATAATTTTTTACCTTTAGGAGTAATATAACTTCCAACAGAAGTAGGAAATTTAACTTCATTCTCTCTTGTCATGGGCAGACAAAACCAATGGTCTTCCAGAAACCAAATGAAAAAAGAAACACTCTGTATTCTACAAAATTTTGTCTGTTTTCTTAGTAAAACAGCTTATTTTTTAAGATTTAGTACCACAAAAAGGCCTTCTTGAAAACAAGGCATGCTCATGAACTGAATCTGTCTGTTTAAACATCTGAACCACATCAAAATAACTTGGGGGTTTTTGAGTGTACATCTTTAAATGAGGAATTTTTACTCTCGTCTCTGATGGAGAGTTTAGCTGGCTGTGGGGTCCGGCAATCATAATCATGGGTGGAGTTGAAGCTCGATAGATGTTCCTCATCCTAAATGTGACTCACTTCTTTTTGTGTGTCTTTCTTTCGGTGCCACTGTTTTAAGTGGACAGGGCTTCAAGCAGTTACACCTAAATGGTGTTTTGTGCCTAATGCTTGTGACGTAAGACAGCTAGCATTTGAAGAGTTAATTTTATGAAAAGATGCGCAGAATAGTGTTATTTAACAATATGAATTGTTCTGAACTTCAGTTTCCTTTTTTGCCAGTCTTTTTGGTAGTGTAGTACCAACTTGCATTCAAATTACACTTCCCTAAGTTGCTATGGACATTAAAGTTTGGGATTCGATAAAAGTTAAACAAGCAGCTTTTCTCCCATCCTCTTCCTTTCTAGTTGTTCTACTGAGTGCCAGTATTAAAGACCAGATCGCCTTTTGGACAAGAGCACTCTGGCATCTGATGTTTGCTCATGTAACTTGAACTCTTGATATTACTTGTGCAGTTTTTATTAAAGGTATTTCCATGTATTACTTAAAAACAAAAATACTAGAAAGATATAACTGAGCTATCTTATTTGTTTTTAAAAAGGAATTTTTAATAAGAGGTGGTTGAATATAAGTGAATATTCCAATATAATATGTCACTATAATATATAGGAATGCTTGATGTTTTTTCTGTGCAAATATAGTTTTAATGATTCCCACCAGATTGCTCTTACTGTTCAGGCATTTTAGAAAGGAATCAAACTTTCAATGTGCTTTTTATTGATAAGATTTTATTTTGTGTATGAATTGTGTGTAATGGTTCAGTGAGGATAGAGCTTTTTATCAGTTTTACTTTTGTTGTTTGAGTAGAACCAAATAATCATTAGCTGAATGGGAAGTAAATTATTTTCCATGGATTTTAGTGCTGTTCTGTGAACTTGAACTTCAAATTCAATCACAGAAATTCCATTTTAAAAATGCCCAGAGGCATCAGGTTAAACGAAGATGCTTTTGGGATTGCAAAGTATGTCCAGACAGCAAAGGCATGCAATGTGAATTCTTCCCTGCCTCCTGCTTTGTGGGGATTCCCATTTATCTTTGTGTCCCTGTAATGCGGAATGGTATGCAACAGGCAGTGTCATTCTGCTCTCCTCTAGGTAAAGGTAAAACTCAAGTGTTTGACCTGCTATTTTTCTGTAATACTTCAAATACACTTCAGGTTTCGTGTTAGGAAGAAGCATGATTGCCTGAGATGTTCCAATAGCCAGAAAAGGAAGGGACAGCTGTTCTGTTATGAAGTGCATTACAGTTGGTCACCATTGTTACAGACTCCAAAACTGCGGTTTAGGATGTGTCTGTGGTACTTACTTTTTTTCCCCTAAAACTCTCACCATGGCAGATACCTTATCGTCCCAGGGAAGGAGGTTTCCTGACTAATGTTCATTCTGCTGTTCTTGTTCATTCATTTCTCATGGTGGAAATGTGGATATAGCTCGAAAGTTTTTTATAGCCAAATTTCTTAGCCTTTTTTATTACTGCCATTAGTGACGAAATCAGAATAGATCAGATTGTCCATTTCTGGAGTTTTTAATGCCACTCAGCTAGCATGGGTTCCTCCCTCTTTTGCCCATTCACCCAGACCCAAGTGAAACTTCTGTCCTGTTTCTGAAATATGCCCATATGCAAAATCTGAACTGCTTTATGGTTTGTCCATTTGCAGTTGCTGAGTGTTTGATTTTTGATTTGGAAAATCAAATTTTGGAGAGGAGAGTTAGTGTCTCCTTTGCCCTTATGTAGCTAATAGTCTTTTCTTCTAACGCCCTAAAAGTACTGTGCTTGCTGGTTGATTTGTGTGTCAATGTAGACGCACTAAAAATTACCTTGTTATGGGGATTTTTTTTTTTTTTTTGTCTTGTGGCAGTTCAGAAAATTTTGAGCTTGTGATCTCGAGGAACATGCATGCTTAGAGTGACATTTATATGTTTGTATAAAGTGTTGATCTTTCCTAAAATGGTGCTCTTGTGACCTTTTTCCAGGTTGCTTTGTAGTTCTCTTCTGACTTACCTTTTATTTTCTATTGTATACCTACCACTGCCATCTAAATTTTTAAGGTCTCCACAAGCTACAGTGGCACTCACAAGTAAATGATTTAGTGGTTTAATCCACAGTGTGACAGTTTTTATTATTATTATCTAGAATCAAGTCAAAGAGCATGCACTATTAAATTGGTACTGAAGATCTTAACTAGAAACAACACTGAGGTTTGGCAGATTACGGCTGAAGCGACCCTCGTTGCTAAAGACGCCTCTTTTCTCCTACAAGACAAGGTCTCTAGAGTTATTAGTTACCGCTGTTGTAATGAGCAAGAGGGCAAAGATTCCTCCTCAGTTTTTTGTGATTGCTTGGAAGTCTAGATTTGCTCTGTCCTAATAGATGGCATGAAGAGGATATGTCCTGAAATGTAATGTGTAGTGATAAAGTCTTATTAGTGAAAGTTTAATGCTGGGCTTTCAAAAAATGTTTCTTTCAAATGCAGTACAAGTGTCTATGCAAATAGTAGCATGAACATTAGTTCAAGAAATTAATGGAGTCAGCATGACAAATCTAGTCATTTCAACTACAATGTATCTATCTATCATCTGGCTTCAAAGGTTACTTTGTGGTTAGCTATTTAATATGTGTTATTTTTGTGGTTAATGGCATGCTTTCCTCCTGTTTTTAAGCGTGTAGAAGACCATTATTGTAGCTTGTTAGCCTTGCTCACTATATTGGAGCTGCATCTTAAATTTGAAATATGGCGAGAAAATAGAGGTCTGCTTCTAAAAATGATGTTAGCCAAAATTAGTTAGAAATTTGTTAATTTTTTGACAATGTGAAGTTCTGACAATTGAGTTAAGAAATATTGGGGAAAAAAATCCAAAGAAGCAGCATATTAATTACACTCAAGGTAGGGGTACAAAATTAATTTGTCACAGTTTTACAAGTTTTGAAAACCTAATATTTAATCTTTTTCTTCCACTTTCAGTTGATAATAATACAACTAATTTTCAAGTTCTAGTTAAGTTATGTGTTTTTAAGATACCACTTTGTTTGTGGTTTGACATAATTCCAAAGAGTTAGTGGCCTCAATTACAGAATTATGTACCTGAACTAAACTTTTTTGAAGTTGGAATGTAAAAGCCAAATATTTAAATGTGTTCTTTTTTTGCGTGGAGGAAGAAAAAATTTCTTCAGAGTAGACAGTTATTCTACCTTATGAAATGATAATTCTAAAAACTGTAGCAAAATCTGAAAAGAAAAAAAAATCGGTGTTCTAGTGACTCTCAAGTGTAACACGGGTACTTCACACTGGGAGAGACTTCCGTGGTATTGGACACTATCAAAGAATTGGAAATACTTTGTAATCAAGTTCTTATACATTATCTGTGAACCCAGGAGTTAGAAATCATACTGATTGAATAGTCCTATCTCTCTAACCTAACTGAAACATATACTAAGTGTTATATTTAAAAATAGTTTCACTTACAAGGAATGTTTATTAAAGATATTACAGGGTATGTTGGAATTGAAACTCTTTTAAGATTTATGATTGTGTATTTAGGGTTGATTTCTGCCAGGAACAGATGGTGTTGAAGCAGACAGCTGACAAGTGATACAGCAGAAAACACCTATTAAATGATACTTTGTAAGTGTGATCACGAAATAATGACAGTATTTTAAAGTGTTATTGCAAAACTTGGTTTTGAAGAGCAGATAGGATAAAGAGCAGTTTTTATGAAGGGGGAAGTTGCATTCATGCTTTTCCAAAAAAACAGTTTAATTCAAAGATTTCGGATCAGTAGATGTTGAACTGTTTGAAGGGCAAATTGAAGTTATATTCTGCTATACTCTTGGGGAAGCCATAGTCAGGTTACGGTAGTCTTACTGGATATGTGTAGGATAATAGAGATCTGCCTTTAAGGCATCTAGCTCCTTAAAACTCTCTGTAGTTGTATATAGTTATTCTAAATCAATTGCTGAGCTAGAACCCAAACCAGGAATAAATTGTAATATCTCAAAGGATACTTACTACTTTAAAAAGAGGTGGATTTGAATGCTGCATGTTTAAATTAGCCATAGATTTGTCCATTGTAGATGTTTGGATCCATGAAATAACCAGCGAAACAATTAAAGCCTATGTTTTAGGTAAAACAAAGGTGGCATTACCCTTGCTCTAGGTTCGGGGAGTTATGAAGAAGCTCGTAGCACCACTATCCCTCTCACTTTATTCCAAATTTGGTTTTAACAGGGCCATAAGGCCTTCTCCTATGCATTTCTCATGTCGTAATCCTTATAGAAACTCCTGTGTAGATGAAATGTTTGGGAAACTTGAGTAATGGAAGTACTGCGAATGGAAGGATTATATGTTTTTCATGTAATGCAATCCAAAGACGCATATAAATATGACGTTGGGCACATATAAATATGATGATGTGACACAGAACTGTCATTCTGAAAACTGATTCCTCAAGGACCGAGCCCTTTTACTGCTTTTTAGTTTGTTGACAGCATTGACCAATATCTGGAATTAAACTTTGGAGTTTCTTATTAGGAATATAAATTTCTTTGTTGTTTCTACTGGAATACCAACACTCTCTTTCAACTATGTAATACCTGCCTAATGCAATTAATGGGATGTGTTTCCTTACTAACATTACAGCTTATTTAGAGTTGTAATAGCCCCATTTGCCTTGCAGATTTTTGAATTGGAAAATGAAGATGGCACAACACTTGCTTTTCTGTGTTGTCAAATACTGAAGTAATACTGCGATATTTGGGATTAAATAGTACCAACAGTGTTAGATTTTACATTCTGTGTAACAGTGACTTTTATGTACAAAACCCCTTCTCTCTTGAAATGTTTCTTTTAGTGTCATTTCAATTATGAAATTAAAGGAACAACACTAGGGCCAGTGTTTATGTTAGTATGATATACATCAGTGCTGCAAGATGTCTGCTTCCAAAGTTGCTTGCTAAAACTGAAATCTTGATTAGTGTTATTTACTGTAATTCTTTATATGCAGTAGTTGGTATTTGCAGATGAAATTTGTTCATCAAATTATTACTGTTTTTTAATAAAAAGGAGTTGATCTGTATAGCAATACTTTAGCAGCATCTAAAATACCAAATTCTCTTTAATTTTACTCATATTTCATTTATTAAAATTCACCAAGAAAATGTAAGACTTCAGATGGAACAAGATTAGAATTTTCTTTTAATGGAAGCAGGGACTTCTGCATACTGATGAGAGCTTGCTGAATGAAGCATTTCTGCTTTTGTAAGAAGTTCTGAAAAACAGGTTTTTAAATACTAAACCAAAAACTTTCTCACAGAGAAGTTAAATTACAAAAAAAAAAAAATGTCTGGAAGCATCAAAAAGTGCCAGCTGTGAAACTAGGGGGGGGGGGGGGGGGGGGAGTCAGGGCTTCTGTCAAAGCACCCTCAGCATGCAGAATACTTGTGGTCGATAGACACCCTGGGGCTTGGGATTGTTGAAATACCAAGCTCTGGAGTTGACCCAGAAGGTGACAAGCCACGAACGTCCCAGCAGGGCTGCCCTGATGCTGTAGAGCAGGGAGGTCTCCACCAGCCTCCTGCATACATACCCTCCCAGTTTGTACTCCCTGCTGCAGAACTGGGAGCTGGGCTTTGAGTATTTTCAAGCTGTCAGCTTAAGAGCAGCAAAACTGAAATATTTGCATGACTGGAAACACATAGCTTGAAAACATAGGAGCTCTGGAGTGGAAATGTAGCTTGCGTTCGAGCTGCTTTCATGTTTGTATCTTGGTGGTTTCAGGATGCTCAACAGTTTCCATTAGTAGAGGTTGGATTTTTGGAGAAGAGTGGCTCGAATTTATCAGAAATTTGGATGTTTCAGGAAAACATATTGGGGTTTGGTGATTAGCATTTTTCTAGACAAACACCTCCCTTCTCTCCACCATTTTATTGGAAGATTGCTGATTGGTTATATCAGATTGGTTACGTGCATGACTTCTGTCACTGAGATGTTAAAAAAAACCCAGCAACAACAAAAAACCAAACCAAACAAACCAACACCACAACAGATGTGATGAAAAATTTGATAATAATCAGTTTTGCCATTTAAGTGGGGAATGCAGTTTTTGCTTGTCTTCCTGAGTGAATATTGTCTCTACAGCAGGAGGTACTCATGCCATCTTATTTTCTCTAATTCTACAATGAAATTGCAGACAGTATAATATCGTACTCATTTTTCTGTCTTCCTTAATCTGTAGGTTGTAGGCTCTTTAGCATTATCATAAAGGCTTAAATGAGGTTGCAAAAAATTAGCTAGCTATAGTAGCTCCGCTCCTCCAGACTGGAGGAGTGAAAACTGATTTTCATTGCTGGCTGGTCTTTATTGCCTTTGGGCTGAGGAAGCAAGTTGTAATATGTGTATTACTTTTTCCTGTCTGTGTGTTGTTTTTTTGGTTTTGTGGGTTTTTTTTTTTTTCCCCCTAGATGGCAAGTCCTTGGTGCCAGGGGCTGTCTTTTTTGTCATAAATATGTAATCTGCAATTTTGACATACTGGCAAGTAATTGGTACTGTGAGGCATTATAGTGTGTTAGTGATAGTAAGTAGGATTGATTCCTTATTCAGGGTGCATCAGTGTCAAGCTTGCACTGCTCAATTTGGAATTATTTGTGTGTAATTCAAAAAATTCTGTTAGGAAACATTGATAAGATGGTGACTGTGTAACTTTGACTTTTTCTGAGCAGGGACTAAACAGGGAATAGGTTGTTTGGGGCGGGGGGTTGTGTGTGTGCCATTGTTGTCTTGGGGGCAGTTGAGTGTTCTAAGTTCTGAAATTGTCTTTTGTGTTTTAGAAGTGACTTCTTGGGTCTCAGCTCTCGTTTTGCTATCAGATCTCTCCTGCCATGGAGTTTAATTTTCTTCTTGTATGCTGCTAGCTCTCAAGTAGTGATTCACTGAATAAGGTTATTTTGGCTAGGGAGAGGAATGCTTTTCACAATAAAATGTCAATTAAAACGTGCGTTAATTTTTAGCATAGTTGTGACACAACAGTTGAATTAATAGAAATTTCTTGCGACTTAAAAGCTCTTGCTGCTTATAATCTTGATCCTTCACCCCTGTTGTATTTGAAACTCTACTAAAAAGATGTAGACATCTAAGCAGAGCTTAGGCCAGAACCAGGATGCTGACTGATGATCCATCTCTTTTCTGATTTCTCAGTGGCCTTCCCTCAAAGAGCAAACTGGTTGGCTCTTGTTCATTTTTATCATTCACTGTGATGTGAAACTGATCTTATTTTTCTGCTTAAGCTATAAACTGGTGCGGGGAAATTGGCACTGATCCTGAAAGAGTTGAGAAATATTTTGTGCTAGTCTTTCAAAAGTGAATCTTCATCAGTATATTGTGTATTGCTAAGTAAGTTCTCTTACTTGTGCCTTCAAAAGGACCTTAGATCAGCCTGAACTAATCAAAAGTGCTGGGTCTTACTTGCATCCTCCAGGGTGTTTTCTGCAAAATAAATTGTGTCTCTGCCTTCTCTTTGCTTATTTACAGTAAACAAAACAGATTAAATTGGATTTCAGTATTTTTGCCCCTACTCACTCCTGCTGCTCTTCTGTTTTCTATTTAAAAAATAACTGCTGAAACTAACTTCAAACTGTCCAAAGAAAATGTTTCTTACTAATTGTTGCATATGAAGGTGACACACCATTTTTAACTGTGTAGGACAGCCTCAAGTTCCTGTCTCTGGAGACAAGTGAATGGTGATTTCTAACTGATGGGTTAATCTAAAGATGTGAAGAGCATCTATCAATCAGTGTATGTCAGGAAAACACTAGTTGACTATGTAGGTATTAAGAGTTCCTTAGGGAGAAGCATGCTTGTCTTAGTAAATGTGACTAACGTCTTTAGAGTAATTATGTTTTCTAAAATATAAAATGTACAATATTTGGAAGATGCACTTTTATGCAGTGTTTTTTCATAACTCATACAGAATGATAAAACATACTTTTTTATTTTAAATAAAACCTTTTTTCCCCCCTCTTGCCACAGGATAATGAGAAAAGGACCCCTTTACATGCTGCTGCCTATCTGGGAGATGCAGAAATTATTGAACTACTTATTTTATCTGGTATGTTCTGTTCCTGTTAATGGAAAAAAAGATAACTCTATGCACATCCAAAGAAATATTAATGTACATCTTGGTCTGTGTAGCTTTTATTGAGATATTTAATGTACTAGAAATTAAAGATGCTTGTACTGAAATTTTGGTTTCCAGATTTATCAGTGTTATAATACTGTGTAGTTCTGCTCTAAAATATTTCTTTGTAGAAAGCTTTCTCAGTTATAGCTATTTTTATTTGTAGCTTGATCAGCTTTAGGTAGTTTAACACTAGTTTAAAGAATTAATATTATATGTTATAGGTAGATGTTAGCAGCATTGCTTTGATTCTGAAATGGCCTTCAGAAAAACAAGTAACGTTGAACATAGAAGATGGCATCCAGAGTTGGTTATATTATTTTTAAGTATCCTTTGCTCTTGGCTTAAATGCACAGAATATAATTAGGATCAGCTGAAAATTTTAAAACCTCTTGTCTTTTTTTCTATTTGTACTAAGACAAAGTGCAAGTTCTGTAAAACAGTATACTTAACGTCTTTAAGGAGAAGAAAAAAAAGGTAGAAAACCAAGAAACTAAATAAAACCTGAAAGCAAAACTTCATGATTGAGATACTAAATTGATTGTCTTTGATCTTGGACAAATCTACCTATTACGTAGCTTGAGGCTGAATTCATGATATGGAGCTTCAAGGTTAAATAGAAAGATTAAAACTTGTAACTACTTTAATCTTCAGTCTGCTTAATGGTACACCTTACCTGTGCAAAGCTGGCTATTTCCACACATACACACACACCCCCTACACACCTCCCATCAACCTTTAATAACAAATTTTGCTTTAAGGAAATGTCACTTTTAAGATTGTAGGAGTGACTTCCAGACTTTCAATTGAAATTGCCAGGCACAATTTAGTTTGTTATAATTTAGCAAGATATAATTTCTCATTATATATATTATATGTACTCACTATATATAATTATGTATACTTATAATTAATAGCATTATGTATATTTTATATATTTCTCATGGAAATATTCTATAGTGATAACTCGTTGAGAAAAGTTCACCTGTGTTGCTGAGAAGGTGCTGGTTTTCCCTATCACGGAAAGAAACAAGTTCTGGTGCACCTTGAAAATAGATAATGACCCCCTTTCTTCCGAAAAGGGATCTTGGATTTGGCAAGGATATTTCTTTTTGTTTGTGTTTTCACAGTAATTAAAGCCAAACAAAAACCCAAAACAACTAACCATGTTATAAACTTTGCAGCGTTGTAGTCAGCTACTTTGGGAGTGAAGCTTCTGACTGTTTTGGGTGAAGAGAGTCCAGTTACCAGAACTGTGATTGAAGAAAATATCTCTCTCTCAGGCAAAGGGCTTATGGAAGGAGCGAGATTCTAGTTCAGATAGTAATGAAACAAGATCCTGATTGGGGGATGGCAGTAGGGGAAGAAAGGTTAGTCATGCTATTTGGGCACATAGCCTGGGGATAAGTGTAAGAAAAATGGAAGAACAAAGGAGGGAAGTGAAGAACTAAGAATTAGAGCTGTACAAATAGTCCAAAGTTGAGCTGTTGCGTAGAGGAGAGGTTGTGGGGTGCTGCTGTGTCTGCAGATTGTTCAGGAAGACTGGGAGGCATTGATATGTCTCAGATAACATGTATTTAATGAAAATCAAGATTTACTTACACAAAACAACGCATTAAATAGTTGCAAAATCAAAAGGTTCAAAAGCTGTGGAAGGTATAGGCAATATCGGTCTAACCTTGCTGTGCTCATGTGCTATGCTGTGGACTTCAGTTACGTGTTTGTGCCTTGCTGTAGAAGCACAGCCTTATGAATTTCACAGGGAGGGGCTGTGCTGGGAACGAATCGGAGTGGTACAGTGAAGGAGGCACAGATGCCAGTTATTGATGCATTTGTAAGCGAATGAAGAAGGGCATTCATTGCAGGAGGAGACAGTGATGTCTGCATGTTAAGGCTGTTCAGTTTGAAAGGCTGTGCTGTACTTGGGCACTAATCTGTATATTACCTCCGTGCAAGCTGTGGTTTTAGGCAAGCAGCTTAAACCAGACTCTTTAAAAAGTAGTCACCAATTTAGTCTTCCTCATTTGTGAATGCTGGATTTGAAATCTTTGTGGTTTGTGAAGTGTGAGCACTCACAGCTGTACCTGAAGTGCTACACCAGCTACTTCTCTGAGAAATCAGGTCTAGGTGTCTCAAAATGCACAAGCCAAGATTTTTCTTTTAACTCTCTTAATTGGAGATGGGGAACAGAGGTTAAGTGTATTTATCCTCTCCATTTCATAAAGATACAGAAAATTCATCTATTGTGTTTCAGCTGGAAATCAAATCTCTCCTTTGAGACAGATGTATAATGTTACATTTTGTTATAACAGATGAGCATTAGGGAGCAAATAAAGGACATCTGTTACACAGCAAGGTTTGAAGAACGCTTGCCATGTTGCAAGACCTCTTTTTGAGCAATGAGAGAATAGTTTGTTGAATAAATAACATTTCTGAACAACAGTCTCCTCTGTGCAGTAAATTTGCATGTAAAAATTTTGTATGTGGCTTTAATTGACCTATTGTAATATATTTGCACAAGGGGTTGAATTAAGTAGCGTAGACTTCTTTCATCCTAGCATTTCTCACCTTGTGAGAGCTTGGCTTTGCAACTTGTAATGTCTTCTAACGTAGTTTTTCTGGAATGTTATTAGGAACCACTTTACAGTTTTCCTGCTGTGCAAGCTATCTTACAAAGACTGTTTGCTTTGACTTTTTTATTCTTTCTTCAAACTGGGCCTCAAAATTACTGAAGTCAGTATTAATGTTTCCACTACTCAGTGGCTCTTAACTGATTCTTTCTCATTATTCTTAGGTCTCTATTCTTAGTTAAAGTGCGTATCATATGTTACCTAGACATAGTTTTTTAATTTGATTGGAACTTCTTTTGCATCCTCCAGGGGATCCGTGTTGCTTTCAAGTATGCATTTTGGATCATATGTTGATGTTAGAATATCTTTATATTACTTTGCTATAGACCTAAGCAACCCATATTGCACGTGCTGAAGGTATAACCGATTCAGCCTGTTTGCAGACTTTTGTGGAATAAGTTTTCAGTCTTACAAGCATACTTACTTAGTTTTTGAATTCTTGAGATATTTTCCCACCAAATATCAAGGTTGCTCTGTGACCTCTCCTATTGTAGTCTTTCACCTGGGCAAGGGACCTGAAGGTGATGGTTTGGATACAGGCTCTGAACAGCAAAGGAAATTGCTTCAGTGACTCCAGTTTGGGGCTGGACATTTAGGTTGCCTTTTGTTTTTTGTCTTGAGACAATGCTTCACTTGTCCCCTGAGGATGTGAACGTCTTGGCAGCAAATTGTCATACCACTATGGTCTGTGGAAGTCTAAATATTCAAATCATCTCTCCCTGTTAGATTGTAGCTAGATAAGCAATTAGCATTCCTAAATTTATTAGGTAAGGAGGTGAACAGTAAATAAAAGAGGCATAAAGATGGCTGTTTATAGCATACAGAATGATGGAACAAAAGTTTATATTTTAGTCACTTGAGAATCATAATTTTAGAAGCATTTTCTTTTTTGTATTACTCTGTGAAGAGTTGTAACACCCATCATCAGTTGTATTTTTATCATGTATGTACAACTCTGCATCCTGGTGTGCAAATACATTTGTCTACTTTGCATAATTGCACTGACTTTAATTGTGTAAATACTTGATAGCAAACCACTGAGTAGAAAAGTTAAATAATTAAGACTTTAATTAACTGAATGTCCAACTTTTTCTTATTTCCAAGAAGTCCTGATTAAAAAAAAAAAAATCAAACCCTTCTTTCAGTTAAGTCCTGCATGTGAACTGTTCTGGGGAGGTTTCTTGCTTTATAAAAAAATCATTCTTTCTGTTTGTCCTACACTTTTTTTAATGCCATCAGAATCTATTCTGCAGGCAAGTGACATGTGAGGAGCAAGGTAGATTAGTGTGATCCCAGAATGTGTTCTTTTGATTAGTAACTTTTTTCATGTGTTTTCTTTAAAATACCTTGCAGATTATTACTGCTTTCACTGAAATCAACATAATTCATGAAAATAAACATCTGAATTATCTGTTGTTTTCTTTTGAATAGATTTAGTTACTATATTGCATTGATACTTAAATACTAACACAACACATTTGTGGTTGTTTAACCCAAGATTTTCACTGCATGGAGCTCAGTGTACATGAGTGTGTGGTCAAACTCAATCTCATTAAGGTTTGGCAGCCCACAAGTTTTTGTTGTGCTTTCCTTTGGGTCAGCTGGAAAATGTAAGAATCGTGCTGACACTGGAAAACTACCGTTACAGTAATAACAGATTTTGGAGGATAGTAAAGATTCTCCAACATGACTCCACCCTACCTGCGTTTCTTTCATCTAATTGTGAAGCTATGCAAGGATTAAAAGTCCATGCAATGACAGTCACACAGCTCAGCTGTTGAAAGGCTATCGCTGCCAAATATCAGCCACATGATGCTCCCTTTGTTTGGATTGCAGATGTACCCACACGCTGAAGGCGTTTCACAGGGGCTCCTTTTGCACTGGCTGTATCTTTCAGCCGCTTCCTCTTCTTTTGACAATGATGTTGGCCACTGTTTTCTTTTTCGAGCTGTCTTAACTTCCCTCTGGCAGCAGTAACAGTCAGTTGCTGTGAAGAAAGTAGCTGTGACGCTCTTTGAGAGAGAAAATGAAGCTGACTTATGAAAAGGTAGAAGCGTTTAGTAGCTCGAGGAGTCCGAGAACCTTGTGTTGCTCTCTGAAGCTCGAGGAGGTGGTGGCTGAGGTGCGGCAGAAACTGCAGTTCTGAAAAGAAATTGACTTCTTACATTGACAAGGCAGCAAAGTTCTGGAGGATGGCTTTGACTTGATTGTGGTTTTCCTCTCTTTTGTGGCCAGTGTATCTCCATGTGTTGTTTGGTTTTGGTGATGTGGTTGTTGTTTTGTTTGGTTGGTTGGTTGGTTTTGGTGGGGTTTTTTTAACAAGAGAAATAAAAACTGTTGTTGAAGCATCATTGTAGCTGATCAAAAGATATTCTAGTCCTGTCCCTCAGATTTTTTTTCACTATTCTATAGATCCTCTACTATGCATTTAGCTTATAAATAGGAAGAAGCTTTCTTTCAATAACATCTTATTAATTATTTTTGCAGCAATAAAAATAATTTTCCAAGTATCCAAGTTTTCAATAGGAAATTACCCTAGATTTCTGTTAATGATTGCTCCAATTCATGCCTCAGATCTTCTTTTACTTTACAAACATTTTCTATATCTCGTCCTGAATGTTCTCACATATTTTTCTATGTAAGGAAAAGTTTTCTTCTCCATCTGTTCATTACTCTTCGCTGGGTAAAGAACTGGCTGGATGGCCGGGCCCAAAGAGTGGTGGTGAATGGAGTTTACTCCAGTTGGTGGCCAGTCACAAGTGGTGTTCCCCAGGGCTCTGTGCTGGGGCCAGTTCTGTTTAATATCTTTATCAATGATCTGGATGAGGGGATCGAGTGCACTCTCAGTAAGTTTGCAGACGACACCAAGTTGTGTGGGAGTGTTGATCTGCTGGAGGGTAGGCAGGCTCTGCAGAGGGACCTGAACAGGCTGGATCGATGGGCTGGGGTGAATTGTATGAGGTTTAACAAGGCCAAGTGCAAGGTCCTGCACTTGGGCCACAGCAACCCCATGCAACGCTACAGGCTTGGGGAAGAGTGGCTGGAAAGCTGCCTGGCGGAAAAGGACCTGGGGGTGTTGGTTGACAGCCGCCTGAATATGAGCCAGCAGTGTGCCCAGGTGGCCAAGACAGCCAATGGCATCCTGGCTTGTATCAAAAATAGCGTGGCCAGCAGGACTAGGGAAGTGATCGTGCCCCTGTACTCGGCACTGGTGAGGCCGCACCTCGAATACTGTGTTCAGTTTTGGGCCCCCCACTACAAGAGAGACATTGAGGTACTGGAGCGGGTGCAGAGAAGGGCAACGAAGCTGGTGAAGGGTCTGGAGCAGAAGTCTTCTGAGGAGCGGCTGAGGGAGCTGGGACTGTTTAGCCTGGAGAAAAGGAGGCTGAGGGGAGACCTTATCGCTCTCTTCAACTACCTGAAAGGAGGCTGTAGAGAGGTGGGGGTCGGTCTCTTCTCCCAGGTAACAAGTGACAGGACAAGGGGAAATGGCCTCAAGTTGCGCCAGGGGAGGTTTAGACTGGATATTAGGAAATTTTTCTTCACCGAGAGGGTTATCAAGCCTTGGAACAGGCTGCCCAGGGAAGTGGTTGAGTCGCCATCCCTGGAGGTATTTAAAGGACGTTTGGATGAGGTACTTAGAGACATGGTGTAGTGGTGGTTTTGGCAGTGTTAGGTTTATGGTTGGACTCGATGATCTTAAAGGTCTTTTCCAACCTATATGATTCTGTGATTCTGTGATTCCCCAGTGTAGTCTGAGAATTTCTGCTTGCCACTTCAAGTACTTCCATGGTCATCTTCTCTAGATAAAAAGTGGATCATTTAAAAAGGAAAAACTTCTGAAGCTAATACTAGCCCTTAGGAAAACAATTTAATAGAATCTAATTACAGTAGGACTGCTGGTTATTCTCAGCAATTTATACATGGGATCTTCCTAATTTCTGCAAAGATAATTTCTAGAATTACTTCAGTATACTAATTGTTAAGACAAAGTTTGTTAGCTTTTTAAATGCAATCTAAAGATCTTATTTACATCTTTTACTCCTAAATAAACATTTCAGAGCTTCAAATACTGAACATCAGGTGTCTGTATTACATATGTGAATGAAAACACTTTTGCTTTGTTTGCTTGTATTATGATATTGTTCAATCACTAGCACATCTTGTACAATAACAAAGGAAAATACCATCCTTGACAGTCTGAAAATACGGACTACAAACAGAACAGTGGAAGGCAATTCAGTACTTAAGTCAGTACTGTGAGCGAAGATGAAAATGTCTTGTCAGTTCTGTTGTATTTCTTTTCTGAATCTGTTTCCAACTAGTGATGCATAAGGAATGTAGCCGCTGCATTCATTGGTCTTCTGAGGATATTTACAAATGGGAAGAATTCTGGTGCAGAGTAGCTCGGGAAGAGAGTCACAGCAAAAGTTCTTACAAGAGGAGCACAGAGGTGATGTGCTGAGACACGGCTGTATATAGTTATATGGCACTTTATGGATGAAGGAGGAGGTGTGTGGCTGTTCCTTGCAGGTTTCCTGCCTAGTCATTCATTGCCTGTCTCTTCAAGAGATGGTTGAGATGCTAGCTCTTATTCAAATGTAAGGGTGTTGACACCAATGAAGTAGCAACTGGATTGCAGAAACATACATTCAGGTATTGCTGGCTAATAGCACATTTAAATATGCAATTGCCAGATATGGACTGGTATAATTAAAGCTTCCAGGATTGTTCTGTAAATTAGTGCATGTATTGAGTTGGAAAATGTGTCTCTTGGAACATAAATTTGCTGAAAGTAAGCATCACTGAGTTTTTCAGTAGCTTCTGTATTAGATTTATTAAATAAAACATGTCTTTCTAATTGTCAGTCTTGTGAATGCAACTTTGCAAAATGAAGTATAAGATTCAAGGAGGAGGGAAGAGAAATATGTAATACTTCCCTCCTCCCCCCCCGCCTTTTGCAGAGCAAAAATCCTGCTTTCATATTTGCCTAGATGTGTAAACTTACTAGGCTGTACTAGCAAAGCTGGTGATGAAAGGGAAGGTCTTGTTTAATATTTCAGTTTAGTGCACAAACGTGGAAGAATAAGTTGGTTTGTTTGGAAGATGCAGTTTCAGGGGAGTGTCATTTACATAATCAGTGCTTACGTGCAAGCAAAGATGATGGGTATTTGTGTTGCAGTATTGTATTCGATATCTCTGGAAAGCCTCCAAATCCTTTTCCTGCAACCTCTCTGGCATTAAAAGAATTGGAATATAAGAAATTTTACATTAAACAAATGAAATATCTGAGCAGTTTTAATAAACATGTTACGATCAGGCCTCTGAAGTCTGGAAGATCCAGTGGGGTGGGGGTGGGGTTTGTTTGGGGTTTTTTTGTTTTTACAAATTGGGGATTGAGGTACGCTGCACCGTGTTTTGAAAGAGCAAACTGCTGCATAACTGGCATTTGAAATGTGAGAAATGCTCTGGTTAACACGTCAGCAGGTTGAGCTTCACAGAGATAATGTTGCATCAGCAGCGTTCTACAGTGAATTATATACATACATGTGTTCAAACTGTCTTTAAGCAAACCATGAAGCAAATCATCTTTAAGCAAAAGATACTCAGTAAAGGTGTAATATATTTTCCAACATTTATTTGCAATGATCTGGGGTAGAGCTTTACTTCAGAGGGTGAAGGCTGTAACCTTCCTCACTGTTGCACGGTAGTAGGAGTATGCTAGGTTTGGGGGAGCTTTATGTCTCATAGAGAGGATCTGAAGGGGGAGGGAGGAACAGTAACATTTTCCCCAAATCATGTGCTAGGGAGTAAAGAACAGCCTAGAGGGGGATTACGTCCTCAGATACAAGGCTGTTTGGAGAAGCTGTTTTATGAAATTTAAATCATTCTTGGCAGCATATCTTCTTGCAGAAATTTAAGGGGAAAGTATCTCTATGTTAATTTAAAATATTATTTTGTTGAACATATCTAGGGCTATAGATCTCCCGATTCCCATGTTAATAATGCATACGCATTTTTTGGTAGTACGCTTTTTCTGATTATTACTTTAAAACTTTGTCTTTCAATCTAACAATTTTGGAACTCCTTTAAGAGTTGTTTGTTGTTGGGGGAAAAACAAACTTGGTGGTTCTTTCTTAAGTCAGTCCTTCAGAGATTTAGATCTTTTGTCAAAAGTCAACTTTGTTTTTTCCTTTGTCAGAGAATCTACAAATTTTTTGTGCATTTGAAATGTTAACTTATTTTAATGTCTACGTATTACAATAATTTAACTCTGGGATGTCCTAGGCCTAGGCTTTCTTGCTTCTTTGGGTGGAGGATCACTTACGGGGGAGGGCAGCAGGGGCACAGATATTGTTGTATTGGCTTTGTTCTTTTGAGAGGACCATGTTACTTTTAGGTATCACTTCAAATTTCCTTAGGCATTTCTTTGGCTGATGCTGATTTTCTTTCTTACCAGAAACAACAAACACTTTCAGATATTCTTTTCCTTTAGTCCTAGCAAGTTTGATTAACTCACCACTGGGAAAACCTTTTGTACAGTATCTTTTTGTATTTATTTCTGCTCTCTTCTGATGCCATTTTTAGGGTGTGTGTTAAAGTACCAGAAAGGTCAGTGAACGACTTAGCTGAACCCATAAGCACGGCTCGGACTTTAAGTACATTTTCATTAGAGCTTAGATAACTGCCACCTCCTTGGAGTGGAAACATGCATTTCTCCCCTTCTGCTGGGCATGGTGCTTCTCCTATCTCAGGCTCCGTCACCTGAGGAAAATCAGGCTAGTGATTAGTGACCTAGTAACTCCCTTAATTCCTTTAAAACACTTCAAAGACATTTGTATTCTAAAATTAGAAGTAGAAATCAGTTAGACTTTGAAAGTCCTCATTCCTTGGTTGTTGGATGTAGATGTGAAGTCAGGTGGAGCTTGGAGTACCATTTTGGCTCTTATTTTTGTCTCGTCTGCTAAAAACAAGGTGTGGCTAACAATAACCTGGAAGGCAATCAAGAATTACGGATACATTTGAAATATATTGATTATGTTCTCACTTACTGATCGTTCAGGTTATTGTCTTTTGGGAAGGATTACCAAACATCCTAAGACATTTCTGGTGACATTTAGAATCTTCAAATTCTTTATTTGCTCAAGTTCTATGCAGAATTTGGTACAGTACATTATGGTACGTTACATGATATGGAGCAGTATGCTAGGTCCTTATGATGGTTGACAAAAGCAGATAATTTGTGGTAAGATTAAGTCTCTTGAACTTTTGTTAGATTGTGGGGGTTTTCTTCAAATGGACTTGGTCTTTATTCCCATTCCTTCAAACTTATTTTTCAAAAACTTTTGAACTTGGAAAATAGGATGACACCCAAAGCTTCTGAAATTTGGATAAGGAAAGAGACTGGAAATCCCTGAAATTGTAGCCAGCAATTAGACTTCGGGCTCTGTCTGGTGCTTGGAAGACCTAGGGTCAAAGTGGGAGTTTGGATCCAGCATCAGCTTCCATGTTGTGTTCTTAAGCCTGAAAGGAATGGATTGACTAGAACCTGATCAACTCGGAGAACTGACTTCAAATCTTTGGTTTGCTTAGTATATGCAACCACGATTTTGTACAGACTGCTAAGTTTCTTAGTCAGGTTGTTCAGCTGGACTGGGAGAGACTTCTTTGCTGGTGCAGGTCTGGGAGACTTGGATCACAATACCCTGTCTGTCAGCTGATATCCTGACCAGCAGCCTGTTTGCCATTTTGTGTCTTACTGGCCTTCCATCCTTTTCTATTATTTGCATAGAAAAAATTAAAGTTGGTTCTGGCATAACAATATTATGTTTAGCCTGAGAAGTTAACGAGCTCTGACCATGTAGCATTGATGTTACTGTGTGATATCATATATTGCTCTATGAACTCATTCCAACAGTATTTCCAAACTATTTTTTCAAAAACATTACATTTTGTCTAAGCCATCACATCTCTCTAAAATCTCAGTAGTTTTCAAATAAAGATGCCTAAATTTCCACTGAAGGTATAAAAAAAACCTATAAGGTTACATATGTTGGTTATATATACACACATATATAACCTTATACACACACATATACATATACATGTATATGTACGTATATGTGTGTGTATATATATATCAGTAAGAAATTAAATCATTAAGCTTAATCATTAAGTTTTCTTGTTTGTTGAAGTTCACTGGAAATTAGAAAGTAGTTCAGTTGCTTCTTTCAGGATAAAAATCCCCAAATCCTTCTTTCCTTTTATTATTAAGAAAAAAATTAAAATCCAGACCCAGGCTTGTGTTCCTTACAGATGTTTGAGTGACCTTTTTTCCTGGGAGCGGGGACAGCTGTTTCTTGGGTCTGCTTTTAGAAGCAGAGAGATGTGGTTGTTCCAGTCTAGTTCATGAAGGGAGGTCCAGGAGGTCCTGAAGCGGGCTAGGTGACCTGGCGGAGTAGAGAAGATTCATTCCCAAATTCCCAGTAGAAGTGTCATTCTACATACCTAGGTGTCAGACTCACCAACTGCAAGGCAGCTGGAGGCATGGGGAATAAATGTAGCCTTTTTCTCTATTTTGATGGAGAATTTCAACTGTAGTGGCAAAATAAGACGTTTTTGTTGCTGAATGAAGGCAAGGAGTCAGTGTTTCATATCCAACAGTCTTTTATGTACCTTTGGAAATGCAAAAGATTATAGAGGACTACCTAGTGTAAAAAGATGAGTACACTTTGATGGATGAGTGTTATGGATGCAGCGTTAGAAGAATTTTCTCAAAGGGTGGGCTTCAACTGGAGAAAAGACTCCTGTTCCATTTTTGGCATCATGCTGTGTTAATGAGTCTAGAATAACTATCTTCCAATAGTTCTGTTTATGTATTGGAAAATATTTAAGTCTTTCTGTAAATATATTGTAAATTTCTGTTTTTCTTACTTTTTGTTACAGGAGCTAGAGTTAATGCCAAAGACAGCAAATGGTTGACTCCTTTACACAGAGCTGTGGCATCTTGTAGTGAGGTATGCCTTTTTTTTTTGGACTGCTTTATGTTAAAATAAGACATCTCAAATTACCTTCTGTTCTTTGTTCTGTTTTTATAAAGTAAAACTACTCCAAATATCTGGAATTGCAAAACACTTGCAACAGTTTAATGTGTAGAGAGTATATATGTCATATGCCTGAGTAGGAAGAAGGGGGAGATGATAAACTTCCAGTTCTCAGATTTGCTCTCTGCTCAAATGCCGTTACCCTAGCAGAGAGGATTCGGCATGCAGTGTTCTCAAGTCCAGGTTACTTCTCTTAAGGTAACCAGAATGGTTCAGTGTGAGGGAATTAGAGATGAAATAAGATTTAGTACAGTTTTTACAGCATAATCTTTGCATTTCCTCATTTTTTACATGCTCATCTGTTCAGGCATTGAAGAAATAAATGGTTCTGTAAGGCCTGCAAACATCTTTTTTAAAAAAGGTGATTAATGAGTAATGATAGTATTGAAAATCACTTTAAAAGTTGTAAATTAAATATGTAGAAAGTTTTTGAAGTCTACCAGTGACACAATTGTGAGAATATAGTAATGTGAGAAATTAATTTGTTGTTGTTCCTCTATTGTGGATGTCCTAATAAAAATTTTAAATGCCTGTAGAAGATCAAAAAAACCCAGAGAAATGCTGAGCTTGTTATGTGAAAGAGTTTATGCAAAACTATCTCCTTTGAGATCCTGAGTCAAATAGATGCTCATTTCAGTATGTCTCAAAAATAAAGGATTTTTAAAGATTCTGTGTAAATTTTTGTTTGAGAAGGTGGAATTGAATATTTTGGTTTTGGCAAGCATTGAGCTTCAAGTATTTGATCCACGAACTATCTAAACAAGACTTGTTTCAGTTTTTGCTTTGGAATTCCCTGGATAAATTGCATTATTTTGTCAGTAGCATTAATAGCTAAGTTATGTGGAGATCGTGTTATTCAAAACAGTGTTTGAAAATGAATCTCCAAGGGTGCCTTACTCCCAAATGCTATTTGTTCTTCTTGAGGTATTTTTAGGCTGCTCCTTTGGGAGCTGACCGAAGCACCAAATACTGCATTCTTCAGAGCTGAGGGACAGTAAAAGCTCCTTGTATCACCAGTGCTTGTAGAGAGGAGTGCTGCAGACAAACTGGACATAAATGATAACTTCAAGAAATGCAACCATGGTCATTTTTTAAAATGCGGAATATTTTAAACAAAATACTAACCAAAGGTAAATGAAACATGTAAACCAATCAGTCTACCCTAAAAGCAATGATAGGTGCCTGTCAGAATTTTCTATTTATAAACACGGTAAGTCATAGGAGCCCACATATGTAGATGGAGAATTGGTTGGTACATGTAGGCATTTTTCCAGCTGACAGACTTACATAGTTTTTTAGGCATTAGATGAAAAAAGCTGTAATGAAAAAAAAATCTTGATAATGATTTCAGTAAAACAGCTGGATTTACTCTTGAAGCAAGGACAGCTGCAATGAAACAAGGACACTGAAACATGCAAACCAGCTGGAATTATAGATTTAGCTGTCAACTGCGTGAGTTCAAGCAACTTCGTGTCAAGACTGTCAGGCTTCAGACCATTATATTTGTGTGCCTGGTGTACTTTGCAAAAAAAACCAAACCAAAAAACTAAGCAGATTCACTAATTCTTGAAATTCATTAATGCATATGTGCAGAAAAATATAAGAAATTATTTTTATGCTACTGCTACAGTCCCTACTTCTACAAAAGGGGTAATAGCTGTTCTACAATTTCCTTGTTCTGATTACGGTTTTTCTTAATATTTGGCTAAAAAAAGACAAAAGTTCAAAATATTAATTAGATTTTTAAAGTACTAAATCTACTTGTTTCTTAGAGAATAGAAGCTATTTCATTTCTCATTTAAATTACAAGCCTGTGATGCAGTATTTTCACTTTCATGTTTGTTCCTATTTTTTTATTGACAGTAGAAGAAATTGGGGCGTTTTAAATATAATTTATTGTGATAAACAGAATCAAGTGTTACTTAGGATTCTTCTCGTGGCTGAGAATAATACCTAGCTATTGTACCACAGTGTAATTCGAAATTTCCAATAACTACTTGTGGTAACTTGTTTTAAGTTCAAAGTGCCAACCATTTACTTGTGTGCTCGGTGTTTGAGTTGGAAGTCACTGAAAGCAATTAGTGAATTATGGGAAGGTCACGGAGTTGTGGTAAAATGCAGTATTCATTGTCATGTTGATATCACCAACAGATTTTTTTTTTTTAATGCATTCCAATTGTGTGCACATACTTTAATGGGATTTGTTTATCTTGCTGTAAGAATTAGTCTTATTTGTCAAATTTTCCCAGCTCGTACTTTTAACAAAAGGAAATGAATAATCTTTTTGTGAGATGGAATTCAGTGCAACATTTTGAAATCGTTTTCAGGAGTTTTGCAACAGTGTATGTTGAAACTTCTTGTGACCATGCTGTTTTATCTGTGATTCTCTGAATGTCCTTTTAATAAGCTGTTCTCTTTGCCATTTCTAGACTTTGACAGTTCAAAAATTTTGCTTGGAAAATTGATGAAAATGCATTATAAGTTCATAGTACTTCACTACCTCTTAGCAATGGAAGAAATCCTAAGGAGGTTTATTGAGCTTTGGAAATTAGTTGTGATGGCAAAACAATTTTCCAGCCAGCTTAAGGAACTGGATAAAAGACCTGGAAAGGTTGATTCAGTTGAATCCTGAATCTCATGTTATTGACAACACCCCCAAATCTGGATTTATGATAAAGTACAAATCTCAAAGTATAAGATGTTTGCAAAAGAACAAATTGGAAATCGTTCTATTCCATTATACTGTCCTTGGATTTAAGGCTGGTGTTTCAGGTCTTTATTAAGTGGCTTGGTTTTTTTGTAAATGCTTTCAGGATGCTGTTCAGGTGTTGTTAAAGCATTCAGCGGATGTCAATGCTCGTGATAAAAACTGGCAGACACCTCTACATATAGCAGCTGCAAACAAAGCTGTGAAATGTGCCGAAGCTTTGGTGCCTCTCCTAAGCAACGTAAATGTGTCTGATCGAGCAGGCAGAACTGCATTGCATCATGCAGCCTTCAGTGGACACGTTGAGGTAAGAGTCTTTTTACTTAGCTTGTTTCCCACTTGTCGTTCTGTCCCTCACATTCCTGATGTTTAGTTTCTCAGTTTAAAATCACGTTTCCCCTGTTCCCCTCAAAGAACCCCAACCTCTATTTTGTATTTGAATTTGTCTTTTGTATGCATCTGTGTACAGAATGGTTGTGGAAAATACATGTTACATCATTTAGTTGGAAGGTTATTACAGTGTTCACCTTTCTTAAGACCGAAGCAAATTTGCCTGAGTTAAGTGGAGTTAAACTAGTAATAGATACATTTAAAGTGGAAAAAAGATGATGATATTTTTCTGTTCAGTAGATTGCGAACATATGGAATGTGTTGTCACTGAAATACGGAGGAAATAACATGTAATGAGCTCTAACTCGCTGGTTTTCAAGCCCTGAAAAATGACCACTGAGTAACTGTGTATAGGTAGTTGGAGACAAATTGGCAATAGGCTTGCTTTTAGTGATTACCTTCAGTGACTCCCTTAGTAATAGCCTGAAAATTTCAAAGATTCCACAGCTTTCCCATATTTAACTGGGAAATGTTTTTGTTGACATGGAGTTTTGTGTTCCTTACAGTCACTTCATTATTGCTGCCAAGGTGGACAGCCAGTTTTTTCAAGCTTATGGAATATTCAAAACCAACACATTTAAATCCTTTGAAAATGCATATATTTTTGTTTTCTCCTATGATTTCCTTTGTCTAACTTTAAGCAGAGTTTTCCATTATGAATAGAGGATTTCTTTTCTCTCTGTTTATCTCAGATGGTCAGTTTACTGTTGTCTAGAGGGGCCAATATTAATGCATTTGACAAGAAAGACAGACGAGCTATACATTGGGCAGCATATATGGGTATGTACATATTTCAGTTGATTACTATTGTGGTAGTAAAAAAGAATCACTTTATGTTTAGTGGTTTTATATATTTGTAGGAAAAATATTTACATTGTAAGCATTGAGGTTATCTGTGTGTCTGCCAGAAAACCATTAATCGTATACTTCAGATTGCCTTGTAAATGTGTTTTGGTGGTGAGAAAAGTCAATTTGTTGGAAAAAGAAAAGTAAGGTAAGTAATTTTGTTGTTTAAAAAGAAGGAACTATGTTTCTCAATCAGCAGGAGTCTAATCACAGGTGAAAACTTTTGCAGTAATGCTAAATAGAAAGTAAACAATTAATACAAGAGGCACCTGAAACAGAGGATTGTTACACCAACCTTGGAAATTGTATTTTAAAAGAAGACTATTTCATCTCTAAAACTCAAAATTCTTGCCTTGCCATTCTTATTCCAGGAGTGGATAATTATTGTTCTCATGGTATTGATCAATGCACTGGCAATACTGTCAGAGTAATGTACTTCATTGCCTTTTATCAGACTTTCATTTTATTAAGTGGTAGGAATTGTTTTCTTCAGCATAGCTATAATAAATAGTAGAGCTTTGTATCTCAAGCTTCATTTAAAATATGAGCAGTATAAACCATTGGAAGGTGAATCATAGAAAATGCAGATTAAGAGTTCTAGGCTGACACTGACAAAGACTACTTAGCTTTGCCTAATCACTTTGTTTCTTAGTAATTCACATGCAACTTCATATTGTATTTGTCATTGCAGAATATGTTGTACCTGTTCAGAAGCCAAAAAACATAATGCCTCTTTTAACTTCCAGAAAATGTCTAAAAATGCCCTTGAACACATGCAAGGTGTGTCATATGTGAGCAGGGAACAATTAAGTTTAAGTATCAATTTCAGGAAAAAGCTAGTTGAGGTGATTCCATGGTCTTGATTGTTGTTCAGTATTTTAGCTTATTGCTTCATAATTTTATCCGGCCAAAGGAGAGGAATAAAAGCAGTAGCATCAGTGTTATATGAATCTGCATGCCTGGCAATTTCTTCAAAGATAAAATGGGAAAATAAGACTTCATTATATGTAATTTTTTGTCCCTGTTATGTTTTGATGATCTGCATTTTCCTAAATTTTAAATTCTCCAGAAAATAGCTATCTATATGCCTAAGATACCATCTTACAAAACTTAAGGAGAAGAACAGTCAGGAACAGAACATGGTCCTATTATTTATGGCAGCTTTTTTTTCAGAGGTGATCTAAAGATGTGTATGTTTTTGTTCCAGTTACAAAAGGAAAATACTACTTGGAATGACTGTCTTGGGTGAAAACCTTTATATATAGGATTTATAAAGGAGCACCTTGTATTTTTGACAAACATTTAAGTTAATGTACAAGAAGAGTAATATCTATACTGCCCCTTCCCTGAGCAAAACAAACTAATTTTACTGTATCTGATATCGAACCAAAAAATAAACACACATAAACTAGAAAATTACATGGACTCATTACGTTGACATCTCTAAGTCTAGGATAACTCTGCCTTGGAAGTCTGATCTTAGGCAAAATGCCCCTCAATATGCAGTTTGGTATTAATGCTCATTACTATGAATGCGAGAATTACTTATAAATAGGCATAATGCTGTGCAATGTGTACACGTAGGGCGTGGTTCTTAAAACCAGACTTAAGGTTGCTAATTAAACATATTTCTCATCTGTGATTCTGTGGCATTGAGTATCTTATATAACTGCTTTGGAGTTGTTACATTTATCCAAGCAACGTTTCCCAGTTTTGCCAGGAGAGAGCAAATGGAAGCAGAAACTTAAAAGTGGGAATATAATTTTAAACTTACATTCTGAGCAAAACAAAAGAGCAGTACCATGTGGGGCAGTACCTAATTAAATACAGTCGCCAAAAACCTTACCCTGAGTTTTGGGGGTTGATAATGAGTTGTTCATTGTACGAAATGTGCTTTGGTCTGAGGACTGAGAATTCTGGTCTTTACAAATGCAAAACCAAATATTTACAAAATTGGGCTTGTTTGTAAGATCTCAATGGTTGTAAAAGTGATATTCTCACAAACACGTGGATTCACACAAAAGTGGAATTACTAATTGTTGTCTTTGCACAACGCTGTGTTTCAGGCCCATTTCACATTAGTCTTATGTCTCTGACAATACAGGTCTGAAATAATCTGATAGCAATGTAAAATAAGGCTGTGAAATCCATATGTGAAATGCTAAAAAGAACAACAGACTCTGTTGAGCTGTCTTCAGAGGAAAAGACTCGAATGTGCCAGTGAATTATGAAGTGATTATCACAGCATTAATACTCTAACTTATAATTTGAAGCTGTATGATATTGCACTTCAAGTACTGATACCATACTTGAAACCAAGAAGTTAAAGAACAATCTTCATTATTGATCCAATGTTCTTTGTGATTTTTGTGTTAGTATTTTGTAATCTACTTATACATGCAAACCAATGTCTGTGACCAGGCTGTCCAACCACCTTACTCCAGGTGATTATTTGCAAACTTTTGTTGAATGAAACTTGTGCACGAGATGGCAGAGATCTGACAAGCGTCAGTGAGAGGACAGAGATGTTTTCCGACTTGTGCTCACCTAGATGAGAGAAAAGTCTTCTATTCTTCAGATAAGCTACATTTATTCCAATTTTAGTCAGTGCTATTTCATAGGCTATTAACAGGAAACTCTGTTAATGAACGGTGTTTGGGTGGGAAGAATGTAATTTATCTGATGTTGATCAACCTGAATGTAATTTATCTGGTGATGATCAACCTAAATATCCTTGCAGACAATAGAGTAGAAAAAGCTTTTGAAAGTCTTCAAACAAGGAAAAAAAACCTGTGACATTCTCCCTCACAATTTAGAGCCATTTTACACTGCTCCAATTGTTTGAAGAAGGCCTTAAAGCTTTTCCAGCATATAAAATTGACCATAGAATAAAAAAGAAGTTATGCTTTCGTCACTCTACTATAAATAACTTTCTAGGGTTATATCCATTGTTTCCCTTCCTTCCTGCTTTTCACCCGGCTCCATTGCTGTCCAGCTGCAATGCTGCGACTAAAATGGACTTTCATTCTTGTGTGCTAGCGTTGCCCTCATTAGTGCATCGGGATGTCTCCTCAGCGCTTCCCACTTCAAGTACCTTGCTCTTCTGTTTGAGTGTCTTCCACTGATTGCTGCTTGCGTTTTCAATGCAGGTCAGGGATTTTTTGGGTTTTTTTTCTTCTCTTTAAAGTTTTTCTGCCACTGTTCTCTTCAGCGTCTCTCTTCCTTTCACTGCTTTCAATATCTTCTGTACTTCTGTCTCTCATATAGGGCTTGTTTTCATTCTTGTCCCCATTATATTTGGGTTAGAAAATGAGTATCATGTTTACATTTCTCTTTCTCTTCTTTCCTACAATACTGAAATAATTGAGAAGTGAAATATTGCAGCACTTCACACTGCACTGGTAAACTCTATGTTTCTGATCGCTATAGCTAGGTGAAATGTCGTTTTGTACGTTCTTGGGCGTGAGCATAAAATACGTATCACGGTGACTGTTTATCAAAATAGCTTTGTCTCTGTTCCTTTGGGTAGACACTTCCTATTCAAACTTTTGCAAATTCTCTTAGTCATTGAAAAAGCAAAGACCCTTACTTTTTATGAAGCACTTAAACTGAAGGCTGGATTTGATACTTTTTACTTATGTGTCTGACTGGGTAAGCATAAGTATTCAGTGTGCCTCTCACCACTTTTTTAGCTAAGGTAAGGGTGTCACTTGAAAGGTAAAACAAAGAATCCCATATCTGTCTGTATGGCTCAGTTACAAAGGTAAAGCACTAAATGTATCATGGTGTATTTAACTCAAGTGTGCTCCTTTATTCTGCAGACTTTGTCATGATTATCCATGTGTTTTCAGTGATTGACTTGTTTGGCGGTTAAATTAACAACTGAGCAAGAATGGCAGATTTTTTTGGTTACCCCATTTGCATAGCTTTTCTCTTAGCGTACAGTGTCACAACTGCATGCAAGTTAGTGGGGGAGCACGTGGGCACGGTGAAGGGCAAAGCTGGTTGCCCTTTGCAGCAGCAGTGCGGCGTTGGGACCCCTGGCCCAGCCACAAAGCTGGCGGTGAGAGTGGCTGCCCGCTGCTTCAGGGTGGACTCCCCGCCCTCCCTTCCCTTTTCCACCCTCTTACCTGGAACTTCCCCCATGTCATCCCTTCCCCACGATCCCACTCAACTCTTATTCTCCTCCGGGTGACCTAGGAGAATAGTTGATGCTTTCCAAAGGCTACGGTTCCTCAGAGGCTGGAGTCACTTTTGAAAATACAGCTTAGCTAAATCCTATATGATTTGGGTCAACATTTTAAAGGCTTTGCAAGTAAAGGAAGTTGGGGGGGGGGGATATATTTTTATTTAAAAATAGAGTATTTTCTTCTTTTCATGTTTGTGTAATTTTTTCAAAGTTTATGCTGAAGGCCTTAAAAACCTTAACGGGCATGTTTGCAGTTGAGGTGAAGGTGGAAGACTGACAGTCACATTCTCTCTCAAGTTGTTAACAGAAATTTGCAGTAAATGTTTAATAATTACAAAGTTATTTCACCTCTCCAGTTCTCAAATCTTCCCAAAAAATCCTTCTGTGTAAGCAGAAGACCAGATTTTTTTTTTTTTTTAAATACACATTATATTTGCAATAGAAATACTATGATTATTGGAGGGGGTATGTGGAAATAATCTCTTCTGGAGATAAATATTTTATGTTGCTTTTATAGTTCATGATACAATTAGAATACAAGAACAATTCTTTATTTTCCAGATTAGGTCCAAATGCATAATGTCTTGTTCATGTTACAACAACTGTAGAATTATTAAGTTTGTAAACTTGTGCTGGTTAATATAAAATGCAGCCTCATACTTTTTGTCTTCATTCTTTTAGGTCATATTGAAGTTGTGAAATTACTCGTGGCCCACGGAGCTGAAGTGACATGCAAAGACAAGAAATCGTATACACCCTTACATGCTGCAGCATCTAGCGGGATGATCAGTGTGGTCAAATATCTTCTAGATCTTGGAGTTGATGTAAGGAAGAATAAAACAAAGTGATACATATTTTTTTGTTGTTTGAAATGTTCTTGTTAGTATTGTAGCACACTGTTTATTTAGGGACAGGTTATGATATAGTGAAAATAGTATTTCCAAACATCTTCATTCACATGCTTTTTTTGTTATAAAACCTCATTCCCCCAAGTAACTTAAGAGCCTTGCAGATACTGCACAATTATTTGGAAATAGATTTGTATTTAGTAGTTTTTTGTTCATTTGGTATTTCTTACTCTTAGTTCATTGGACTGGAACTCAGGAAATAGGAATTCCGTTCCTACTTTGCCACACAATCCTTTTTGACCTGCAGGAAATTAAACTCTTTTGCTTCAGTTATTTGTAAAATACAGATGTTACTGACTTTCTTACACTACATAAGTTTTGGGAAATACTAAAAATTGTGAGAAACTTCAATACTACAGTAAGAAAGGCCATATTTAATGAAATGCAAAGTAAATGAAAAGGCTGTACAGTACCTGCATGTAGAAAGTATGTTAACAGCAAACTGTAAAACTGTGTAAGAAATCCACATTGTGCATCACATTTTAGTCTTACAAGGCTGGAGAATGCTGCCGAAGTTCTACCTTGAGAAGTACATCAGCACTCACTATCATGTGCACAACAACAAATTCTACTTTTATATGTCCCCCCCTCGCCTGCCCCCCCCCCCCCCCCCCCCAAAAAAAAAGTCCCTTTCACCGATGTTTTTAACGGAAACCCACAAATGGCTGTTGAAGAATGATAGAGGTCCCTGCTGTGCTTAGTCTGTAGTGTCTGTGCAAATTGCCACTGTTGACATTTTTTTCCATATGCGTGTTCTGTCAAGTTGCATACTGCATACAGGAAACTGGTGTGGAGACAATTGGAGGAGGCTGGCTCACTTGTAAAGCAATCGTACTCTTCCCGAGTACATGCTTCTCGATCAAAGTACTACATCCAGAACTTGCTTTGAATTTCTGGTTTTGAAGAGTTCCAAAACGTAATAAAGAAGTTGTCTCAGGACTCTTTGTCATAATGAAATGCTGCGGTAATACAGGTTTTTGCCTACTAACTAATCATGTGGTGTTTTTTTTTTCTCTGATAGATGAACGAACCAAATGCCTATGGAAATACTCCTCTCCATGTAGCTTGCTACAATGGGCAAGATGTTGTAGTGAATGAACTCATAGACTGCGGTGCTAATGTAAATCAAATGAATGAGAAGGGGTTTACACCTTTGCACTTTGCTGCTGCGTCAACACATGGAGCATTGTGTTTAGAGCTTTTGGTCTGTAACGGAGCAGATGTAAATATGAAGGTAGGTGAATCCAAAGCCATCCATTCACTTTTAAAGATGCAGTATGTCTTTATCAGAAGTAATTTTTCAAAATCATTGTTATGATAACGTTTAGAAGTTCCCACTGATTGATGGAGTACTTCTGTGAAAAGTACTATAGAAAAAATGAGCCAGTATGTTGCTTCAAGGAACTCAATCTGAATCTGAAAACCTCAGTGAGATGTAGTAAATAGCCCAAAAGGGTAAAGAAGAAAGATGACAATACCGTCTGGTCAATCTTGATTATATTTAAATGTCAGAATTCCACATAATTTGTCTTCCCTAGTCTATCCATATGAGTAAGAGCAAATCATATGGAAAAATGCAAAAGAACGTGTTTTTCTTATAAATAAGCACCATTAATGAAATCAAGGATATTTCAGAGAAATGTGTATGAACAGGCTAATTGCTGGAGCACTTGAAGAGCCGATAATGTAAGATTCTAAAATCTAATTAATAAGGGAGAGTTGTGAAGGGTGTATTAAAAATACAAAGGTAAGTAGATTAGGCCAATGGAAGGTCTTAAACAGGTGGTTTTTTAATTACTCCAGCAAAACTTTGTGAGCAGAGTCAGTATACGTTTTACAGCTCTACTTGATCACAAGTCTTTGGCTGCAGAATATTCCTTAGAATCCAGTCGTAGTGTAGGTAGAATTTCTAATCCACACAAGCATAAAAGCACACTATAACCTGTATCTTTTATTATCTTCTCAAGTGTGTAGGGCAAGGTCTTGAGATGTGAGACCTCCTATTTTGTATTAAGTTGATTTTTATTCTAGTAATGAAAATGTAACTGTGTTCAAAAATATTCAGTGGCAGTATCTGGTGTCTTGACAGGTTTCAGGCTGGGGGAAGTGGGAAGCAGGTATGTGGAATGAAGAGTCCAAGTGTTCCTCTTACAAAATATCTAATTTACTGTACTGTTGTCCACATGTGGTAGGAAGAGAATTATCTATCCTTTTGTTTCTTAGAAAAAAAAATTAAAGAATCTTTTTAATATAGAGTTATGCCTGAATTTCAGCACAATCTGGATAAGAGGTGAATATTAGAATAGCTAACATTTCTGTTAAAAATCATGGGGTTTGTGGCTCACTTCATGTGAGATATTCACACTGATTTGCAGCTAACTAATTCTAAAATACAATTTTATATCTATTGTTAGTACAAATCCGTAGCCTACTGAAAATGTGGGAGTAATTTAAAAATAAGCTATTTGGTGTGGAAAAATCTTAGATCTATGTTACTGCCCACTTTTACATATATTGAAACATGCAGCTCATTTAATGAAAATGTACTTAAACTCAGTTGTGGAAAAATTCATCACCAAAGTGTCCTGGAGAAGTAAGGAGCTGTGCTACAATTTTTATTGCCAACTTGTCCTAAAATACACAGGTCACAGCCCATTTATTTTTGTTGCCAGCTTTCTGCTATGCATAATGTCCCAGACTGGATATGACTGAGGGTTTAGCCTTACAGGGCTGACTTTTGTCCTACATTCTTGAAACATCGTTTCTCGGTAACATGTTCTGTCATGAAAATAATCCCACAATGTTAAATATATTAATGATTATGTACATGTGTTACTTACACAAATAAGAACAAAAGAGAAACATAAATACTTCCAAGCAAAGAATTACTGTTTTCCTGTATGCTGGGTTGCAGTGGTTGATGACTTTGTGCATATTTCTGATGTAGAAGAAAGAAGTGGGGAGGGCTTAATTTAAGAAAGATGTGCAGCAAGTAATGGTGGTTGGGGTTTTTTGGCTATTTGTTTTCAAATACACCTTAACTGTAGGTTAGGAATGAAAATGAAAAACTTCCAACATTCTATTAGGATAATTAAACACTTAGATTACTATAATCTTTATGTTTGAACTTAAAATAAGCATCTTTGTTTTACGTATGGGATACACTGTAGATATTGATTATATTTAGTCAGTTATAACGCTAAGTAACCTTAGAAATTGTGCAAAGAATGGCTAATGTCTTCAAAGTGACTGGCAAAGTTCCTGAATTCTTTGAAGTTTATAATGTGGGTGAACTTTTGTTTGGAGGTGACAAAAGACGTTTTAACATCAGAGACACGTATTGTTGCCTTCCTTCCCATTCAATTTTAAGTTATGGAGATGCACAGTATAGATTTGTTGGTTTCTATAGCTTCAAAAAAAAATCCTTAGAAGATTTAGTATGGGTAAACCCAGGTTTTCTCTTAAGCTTACTCTGAGATTACAGAATCATTTTTTCTGAAATGTGATAGTGATGGGGCTGAGAAATGCAGCCTGAAGGATATCAGAGAGCTGAGAATTTCAGCTGAAGTCTAAGAGCTTAGCAAAGATTTGGCTACTGAAGTTAGCCTGCTTCAGAAGAAAATGTCTTTACAGTGGAAAGGGTTAGTAACTTTAGCTATAGGTTGGCTGTAATTAAAATGTGTTGATTTAGTAAGTATCAAAACTGTTAAGTGCAAAAATAAGCAAGTAGGATTGTGTAGGGATTTTAAGAAATTATAGCCTGAAAACAGCATTCATCCCCTGTTTCCACATCAACATGTGTCTCCATTGTAATTCTGTTAATAGCATTTCTGTGGATTTATACCAGTATGACTGAACTTGGCCTGTGAATTTGCACCTGAAGGTGTGAACAGCCTTACTGTGCATATGAAAACTTACCACTTGCACTGTTGAAAAGTGCAAGAACTGAGGCAAAAGAAAATCGTTTCCAAGTCAACTTCTGCTTCCCTGGAAAGGCCTATAAGGATAAATCTTGGATTTAATCAGAAGAACAATCCCTAAAAAATAGCAAAGGGAAATTGAATTAGAACATGTTGTGTAGCTAAGAATACTTTGTAGAGTTAAAATGGGATGCTTTTAGAGCATTCTTACTAAGTATTTTTCGAAAACAAGCCTGTTCAGTTTTCAAATACTGAGGCTGAAGTTCAAAGTAATTCTTACAATTGCTATAAGATTTATTTGTCATCATAATTATATTGCTTGTGTAATCTGATTCAATAGTTCCCTCCCATGTGCAACTGTTTCTGTGTTTTCAGAGGTAACAGAGTGGGTATGGATGGTAATCTAGGTGCAGACTAGACAGTACTATTAGAGCACTTTCTGCTGTGGATGACCTAGTGGGGAGAGCAAAAGGGAAACACTCTTTTTCTTGATGGCAGATGGAGGGTAAGTGCTTGTGCATACCTGTGGGTGCTGGCCTCATCTCAAGAAGGGAATATGTAATGCAGAAGACAATGGAACAGCAGAAATATGTTATATGCTTTCTATCACCTCTGTAGGCAGAGGACATAATTTCATACTTGTTTTTGTAGCTTTGTCAGTGTCCATACAGTACTGTAGAACAGTGAGTCCTGTTAAGTATTGCTCATTACTGCAGCACTCTCTCCTCACTGTTCAGGATTTCCATGCATGGAAGAACACGTTGAAATGAGTATGTAATGAGACAGTATTAATTGTTTTATGGGCCCCCTTGCTGCTTGAAAAATCAGTGACCTAAATAGAAAAAGTATTTTACTTCCATTGGTGATACTAGAACATAAGAATTGTTGCTAGGGGGAGATTTCACTTGGAGGAATGCTGTGACATGATAGACCCACATTTCCCCTGACCCTCAGTAAAGCTCAGTAGTCTGAGTACAGTTAATATCCGAGTAATCACTTGATAGAACACCTTGTGCTGTGTGTTAATTCTTTCTGTCTAATAGCAATTACTGTTCTTAGCAAATTTCATATGATCTTAAGTATTTTGTGGATATGTTTTCTCTAGTGATAGAGGAGATTTGGGTGTATTCTTTCCTATTACCACACTTAACTGAGTTTCAGTGAAGACAACAAAAGTTATCATAGCTATTATATCATGTGCGCTGATCCTATCTGATCTCATAAAATCAGACAGCTGTAGTTAAGTTAATATTTAGATAGAAGACCTTAAAAGCATAAAAAAGGAAATTGAAGCAAAAGTTTTGAAGATACCTCCTTGCTTATGCAGTCCAACCTCCTGGCGTCTCAGGAAACAGTACTTTGTTCAATAAATAGAGCCTTGCTGTTTCATTGTTTAAAGAACTCTTTGGCTACCCGTTCTGATTCTGTATATCCTTCCCTAGTGACAATGTCGAAGAAGGGAATTCTGAATGCAATCCTATACCTAGCAGTTCAGCTTCAACATGGAAATTATCACCTTCATTTAATCTTATACCTGTTCTATGTTTATATGTTGATAGACAATTGCGTGTTATGTTACTCCTGGGTTGCAAAGGAACCTGAGACTGTTAGAAGGCAGAGAGGCACTGTGGGTAATCAAATCCATTGTCTTAGAAATCTACGTTAAGTGAATTTTTAAGTAAATTTGAGCAGAGTAAATCTGAAAATCCGTTATTGATTGTACTGTGGTTTTTCATTTACAACTGGAAAATGATTTTGTAGCTTATTTTGCTGTCCTTTGCAAGATCTTACTCAAGCTGTCTTGTGAGGGTTCTCACTTGACCACCATGCTCCCTAGTTTCTAATACGGTCACCTTAAGTTATTCTTACATCCTTGTAAGGTACTTTATTAATGTGCTCAGTGAGACTTGGATCTACTTTTTTCTGCTCCATCTTCTTACTCTTCATTAGCCTTCGAGATACAGATTTAGCATATCTGAGCCAGTGAGATTGCAGGCCTCTTTATCTGAGCCTTTAAGTTATTCTGTCTGTTACTTCACTAATTTATTATTAATTTATACTTAAATATGTATTTATATATTATATTATTTATACTTAAATATATATATTTAGTATTAATTTATACTTTCTCAAAATTTCCCCTTTTAAAGTTTAGAACATTAGTTACCAAAGCAGCTTTTGGTCATTCACTCCAATGAAGCTTACTTTATGTAATCATTTTTCTTTAAATTAATTGATTGTTCAGCTTAAAGAAGGAGAAAAGTGAGGGAAAGAGACACCAGATGTGTAACAATTGTTTTAAAGGAGGAAAGTAGTTGGACACGGAGAATATTAATGGTTGGATAAAGAGAGTAGAACAAAACCGTGGGGAGAAAGATGAAAGGTAGACATTAAAAGAAAATTCTCTTCATAAGAAAATCAGAGCATAGAGATTGCTTGGGGAAGGCGTCACTTAGGATGTGTTTATTTGGCCTTTTCTTAAGGTCTCCAATGACAGAAGTAAAATCGATTGTCCAATCCTTCAAGTGGATTTCAACCCCATTTTTTGTGTTTCTTTGCGTCTGCTATGGATATGTGGATGTGTCTTTTGGATTATTTACAGTCAAAGAAATCTGCTAGCGGAAACATCTGGAGATAACTTGGCTGACATTATCAAGCGTTTTATTTCTTTCAGTCTGGGTCTGAGAAGACAATGTTTCCCATAATTGCATTGTTCTAGGTGATGTATGCTGCTCTGTGCAGTGACACAACTAAAAATTCCATGTTCAACTCTGTCTAAAAGGGTCTTCAGCAGACTTTCAGTAACACATCCATAGAAGCTTTGCCATTTGGTTCCAAAGGAAGAGTAGAGATGGGAAGACGCTTTTGCACATGACAGCAATTCATGATATTTCAATACATATGTTCATATCATATGTTCCCCCTACCATCTTTTGTCTTTTTTAACTTTGTATTTTGTGAACATTTCATACTCTTCAAAGCCAGTGTTTAAAATGTAAAGATGTGGTATGCATGTGCGTCCAAGAGTGCTTTTATTTTTTGAGTGTCATGTTTGCAATTTTTGTGTGCATTTGTAGGAACTTTTTTTCTGCAGTAAACCTTTCCCATTACCTATTATAAAGTACAGGGGGAAAAAATCATCCTAAAGTAATAACAGAAAAAACTGGTTTTGTAAGTGCATTGAGATTGTGCTGTTTAAAAATTGAAATTTCCTTATGTATTACTGTTGGCCTACTTGAAGGACATCTTTACTGGGTGAATGACTAAGTGCACATTTGATATGTGTGTCAAACATACAGTACCAATTATGGTTGAATAGTTCTACCCCGGGATTACTTGTGGTTTATGATAAATTGCTTACAAATATCACGTCACAGAAATTTCTGTGAAACACATGAGCTTTTTAAGGTGTTGTCTTCTAATATAATGTGTAAACCTCTATAGTAAAGAAAGCTATTTTCTTTCAAGAAACAAACTTAATTTAAAGAAGCATTGTTTTGTTTTAGACTTGGATGGGGGAAGAGTTGGACATAGTCTTGTTGCTAAAGTTGTGCGCTGTCATCATCCTCTTGAGAGTGATTATCCTAAAGGCATAACTGTGAGTGAGTGGGCATCACTGGGTTGTCACTCACAGCTGGAAGAGTGATTCAGAGCAGCTCTTTTGAAAAGCTTGCCCCGTCATGCTGACTTGTCGCTGCCAGCATCTGTCTTGCAGAAGTGCATAGAAACAATTTAAAGGAGAAAGTAGAGGGGAGAGAAGAAAGTCAAAGAATGTCCTTTTTCTTTTTTTATCAGTTCTGGTGGATTACTGTTACTGGCCATAAGTAAACACTGGGTTGTGGTTTTTTTTTCTTTTCCAGAGTAAAGATGGGAAAACACCTTTGCACATGACAGCGATCCATGGTAGATTTTCAAGATCTCAAACCATCATTCAAAATGGTAAAAAGGCGGAGAGAGTACTTTTGTCATCAGCTTTCCAGTATTATGAATATTTTCCTCCTCTTGTATTGATAAGTGTACTGAACATTTTTTCATATCCAATGTCCAGTAGCAGTTCAGTTAATGGTGGAGTCTGGCATATTTCCTTTACAGTTTGATAAGTTACATTGAAGAACCATTTATTTTTCAGAATGCAGGAAAATACATTCGTTTCTCTTCCATAACCCAGGTGGCAGAAAGTTTGTAACCATATGGGACATAATAAAATGCTTCTCTCTGTTTTGCTTATTATTAATACTAAATACTACTGAAAGTTGTATAGATTTTAAATCCAAAGTAGTCATTCATGGACAATTATTAATGTTGCTTAAATTATCATCAGTGCTTTTTTTCTAACAAAAGTATCTGTGTGCCTACATATATTCTTACTTAGTAATTACTTTTTATTATAGGAGCTGAAATAGACTGTGAAGATAAGAATGGAAATACTCCTTTGCACATAGCAGCTAGATATGGCCATGAGCTATTAATCAACACTCTGATTACGAGTGGTGCTGACACTGCAAAGTAGGTAACTTTACTGACATGAATGCAAGCTGAGATCATTTAGAAATGTATTTATTAGATTAACAAGACTAGTATGATTTTTTGGTAATATCATCTTCAACTTGAAATAGGAAATATTTGTGTAGTATCCTGTACTGTACTTTTAAGTAGCTACTCAGAACATCGCAATTTGTACAAAAAGAAAGAGAAATAGATTTTCCTCTAATGTATTTGAAGTAAAAGCTCTGGAAGTTTTAATAGGCTGTTGCACTGACTTAATGCATCCTGCTAGCTTGTAAGAAAGTGTTTAATATGTGAAGTTTTCCTAAGGCTCAGTATTCTAATTAGGTGGTTTGCTGAATCCACCATGCCCGTGCACTTTGGCACACAATCATGTTTGTTTTATTTTAATTGTAATGAAACTGTGATACCTGATTATGGTGTATCTTAGGCGGGGTATACATGGGATGTTTCCTCTCCATTTGGCAGCATTAAGTGGATTTTCAGACTGCTGCAGAAAGCTCCTCTCATCAGGTAGGATACTCTTTAAAAATCTTATGGCTGCTTTGTACTTTGTTTTTTTATTCTGTAGAATAGCTTTTAATTAAGTCTTAATTTAGTAATACATAAAAATCTTTATAGTTTACTAGTAGCCTGGGTCCAGTGCTTGTTTTTTTAAGAGACAGTCCATAGTTAAAGCAAATGCAAACTTTTTACAGAAGTAATTTAAAAATAAAAAATAAAATCATCCAAATTGAAATAATGAGTCTATAACTTTTTAAATGTTGTGTTTGTGCGTTTTAAGTTGGCCATAGAGGTGGGATGACTGGTTCAGACCATAATGCAACTTCAAGGAGAAACACTAACGTTCTCTTAAATTACTTCATGGAGCATCCTCCATTTCCCTTCCATGATGTCTTTAGCTCGGTCTATTCCTGTCTATTGCTGTAGTGGGCACCTAATAGCTCTGAAGACTCTATGGACTGCTACATTAAGAAACTGTTGCGTTGGTGGTTTATTGTTAATTAAATGCAACCCGAAGGGTGCTTTGCTTTCATTGTTTGATTTCTCCCTGAACTTGCGGATGGTTGTAACGTTATTACTTACCTTGTTGTCCAGAGTGCTCTGGTGTGAATTCTGAGGTCTTTGAACCATTGCAATTCTGAGAAAGTAGATTTGTCTGAAGGATTGTGGAAGCTTCAGGAACAGAAGCATAAACTAAATGGTTCTACATTAATCTGAAGGCACTTCATGGTTTTTGACAAAAGAAAAGTGGGGGCAGAGGGTTGGGGAAAAGGAAGAGTGAGAAGTTGCTTACCCAGCTTTATATTGTCTGCCAGGGAAGCCTGGGAGAAGAACTAAAGGAATATAACTAATACTACCACCAGTAAGGCTTTTTATTTCACTGTCCTGTTATGGACAAGGTTGCAAGGATTTGCTCCAGGAGAGAACTGTCCTATAGTTGACCATATTTCAATTGGGTGCATTCAAAATGAGGAATACTCTGGCTCTTTCTCCTTTCTGCACATGGTGCTGTGCTGGCTGTGCCCTTACTGGAGATTCAATATGGCAAAGGAATCCCTGCGGAAGACTTGCAAGTGGTTTCTGTGACTTTTAGATGAGTTGAGCAAACTTGGATGTAAATGTAGCCTGGAGCATATAAGGACTTGAAGAGTATGTTCAGCCTTCAGACTGGAAAGACTGGATACTGCTAACAGCTTATTAGTACATGCTCTTGGTGTGGGGTTTGGTATCTGCAGACTATGTGCCCTTTTGGTTTTGGGAGGAAGAGCCTCATTTATGTAAATTAAGAATATCTTATTTTTAAATTCATTAATATTCATGTGCAGACCTTAAAAAAAAAAAAATCAATCTGCCTAGTCCCAGTACTGAACAACATTTAAGTAGTCAGTGATGTTAGACAAGCAACCTAGGGATGTGGAAAGGCATCAAAGACTGCTTTCCAAATCAGATTGGTAAACTTTCTTAAATTGTTTGCTGTATATCACTGCCTATTGAAATGGGAGGAGAACTTTAGTGGAGCATACAAAACCTATGTTTTGGGGGATATGGAGAAGGAAAACAGTCTTGAACAGGAGTACTCTTGAATAATACATGCTGTGTTGTTCACTATTTATCGTTGTTGAACAATTCTTAAAAATGAAAAAAAAAAAAAAAAAAAATTTGCATTTCCAGGCAAAAGTACCAAAACTGGAGATTTAATGAGTAAGTTTTGTTATACAAGAGCAAGACTTTTAGGGGGATATAGTAGTTTTCTCTAACCAAAAATGTAGCTTTGAAACCTGATTTAAATAGTAATCTTCATGTCAAAGTATATGGTTAGATGTGGAATTGCACAGTTAAAGTTTGTGATCTCAAATCTGAAGTTCCATAGTTCACACATTTTGGGAAGAGAAAACTACAATGTTCTCTAAAGGGCTCCTCTGTAAGTAATTGCTATTTACAGCCTTCACTCCAGCTTAACAAAGTTATTTCTCTGGGACTAAAGAGGTAAACTCAAGGATAAAATTTAAGTGTTTAGTATAGTACTAAATTAAGGATTTAGTAATGCTGACATCCCCCTCTTTATTTAAAAAAAAAAAAAATCTCTGCATAACACGGATAGATTCTAGCATATTCTTAAATTTTCCTATTACCTTCATATATTTTATATTCAATACTAAATTACACAGAAATATTAGCAGGCAAATAGGATAGGAAAGAAAATAGCCTCTTGCCTCAGTGCAGCTAATTGTCTTTTACCTTATCCCTTTCGGTTTTACTTGAACACCTGTTTTTAAAAATACTACAAATAGCAAGGATGTGTTTCAAATGAAGTAAATTTTCAGTGCTTAAGTACTTTTTGCAAATAGCTAACTTTGCTTAGCAAGCATTTCTCTTAAGAGTAGATGAGAGCAGTTTTGTGAAAGGTGGTGTTACTTTGTAATGTAAATGACTTTACAAAACACTTGATTTGTAGGTTTTGACATAGACACCCCAGATGACTTTGGCAGGACTTGTCTTCATGCAGCTGCAGCTGGAGGGTATGTAAAAAAGTATTCATGCTTTTGTATTTTAGTGTTCTTTTTTCAATTGCTGATTGTTCCTGTTCTTTATTATTTCCTCTCTGTGCTTTTCCTTCCCTCTTCCCTTGGAATTTATGTAAACATGAAAATAATTTCAAGATGGATTCTATCTACAAACAATAAAAATAAATGAAATATTCAGCTCAATAAGTAATTATTGGAGTACAGTGTCCAAGTATCATCAGCCTTACCTTAGGTTTATGCTTGGGGATGAAGTGAATTTTATTTTAAATTCCCATGGATGATGATATAATTTTTAGAATTTACAGCATTCAAAGATGGCATGCCCAGCTAAGATCACTGTAGGACATGAGGTGGAGAACAGCAACTTTGGGAAATATGTTTTTACCATATCCATAAACGAAAGATCAATCTAACTAAATTAAAAGCCATAATTAAATTCCAGAGTTTAGGTGGATGAAGTAGTCAGAACTACTTGCTCATCACTTGAGTTGTGATCCATATTGATTATTGTTATTGTATTGTAGGTTTTCTATAGCAGCTACTCAAAATTGCCTGGAAGAATTGGGTAATAAATTTCATGATACACTTTGTGGGACACAAGAACTCCATGATATTGATATTTTCATTTTTCTGTTTCAATGTTGTTTAAGTAATACTGTTAAGTAATCATTCCAAGTCAAGATACTTGATAGATACATCCTTGTTGCAAATGATTAAGGTTAAAATGCTATCTTTTCATATAAAAACACATAAGTTGTGACACATTCCCTCATTCATCTCCAGTTTAGGAAAGTTACTAAGTGGTTAAGCTGTAAGCAGTATTGTACATCTATTATAATGATCATATTGTATTGAAAATGAATTACACTAAAAAGTAAAATATTTATGTTGCAAGTTATATTTGGCCTTAAAAAATATACGTTAAAAACTTGCCTCCGTGCTGGAATCCTGGTAGCAAAAAGCATGTGACGTGCAGGTGTTATTGCTTGTTTGCTTTAAAGAATTGAAATTTCTATTAAATTAGGTTAATGTTTATGTGCTTTTATGCATGCCATTTGATATCAATAAAATTTCTATATATGGACTTGAAATAATTTGTATTCTTTTCTGGTTTGGTCCTGCAATTATGAAATCTACTTTACATACAAAAATATATTTTATCAAAATTTTCATAGGATAGTTCAGTTCAATTAAAACTAATGTATGAGATGTGTATGTGTAGCAGTTCTGATACTTGCAGAGGCCAGTATTAAGGAAATAAAATTTGCAATCACAAGTAATATTGCATTAATTTAATAGGAATTTGGAGTGCCTAAATCTTCTGCTAAATACTGGTGCAGATTTCAACAAAAAGGACAGATTTGGGAGGTAAGGCATTCTAGATTTGTATATTGTAAAGGGCTGTTAAAAGTATTGCAGAAGTAGCTTATTAGTATGTGGGCAAGTCTGTGTGTTCCAGTTTAAATGTTTTTTAAGATACAATGTCTTTAATAAACTATGCTTCAGCATATGTTATCAAACGTTACAAACATATTTTGTTTATTGTGTTAAGTTAGGTGGTTAGTCTTGTTTTTAAAGACTGAGTTCCATATTCAACTGCAATTTTTATGAGCCTTTTTTGCTTATAACATGGATTAATGAGTTTAAATTGCTCCATCCAGGGACATTAGTGATGTTTTCCAAATAATGTATTAGTCAAATCTATAAATCTGTTGCTATTTCTAAGCTTTTTTTTATTTAAAAAATCCATTATTTTATTATAACTGCTTCACCTTTTTCCTTTTGTTATATCCACGCCTTTCAGTTTCCTTGTTCGTGCTCTGAACTCTTTTGGAATGACATTTATTTCTATTTTTAGTATAGGATTATTTAAGTTTAGATGGCATGATCAGTACTTGTGTAAAATCTCACATCACATCATGGAAAATATGATTTTCCAGGATGTGAACAGCAGGAGTAGGACTTGAGGAGAATGTTATGAAACCAAAGTTGTATTCTGCTTTAAATTCCACTTCCATTCTTTCCTGAGAAAGGAACAACTATCTGTCATAACTTTTGTCATTGGAAGTTGGTTTTTTGTCTGTTTGGTTTGGGTTTTGGTTTAACGTGCATGTTATATAGAGCAATTATTTTGGGAGAGGGAAAAGATTAAATAGTTAAAAATGGAGAGAAATGGGAAAAAGTAATTTTAAGGGAGAGGGAAGAGGTAGGACACTTTGAAGTGCCTGACTGTCTCCTCAAAATTGAGATATTTATAGTAGCAATCTCTTTCTAAAAATAGAAAATGGAATTCTGAGTCATCTTGGTGCTTTTGAAATTTTATCCAAACTGGTTTATTTAGAGAATTGTTTATGTATTTGAAGCTGGAGTAAGTTTCCTCTGAGATTATACATCAGTACTAATATTTCACGCTTTTATTATAAGAAGACAAGGTATATTTTTAAAAGTTTTCTTTAACAATACCTATGCTATGTTAGTGTAGTTAAAAATAAATAAATAATGCTTGCCTCTCTTAGGCAAAATTCTGATCTGTTTGTCGAAAACATCTACTTGTTCATTGTTGTATTTTATTTTGACCTTGTTTAGTTGCTATGCAGTTCTTAGATTTGCGCATATTTTTCCATGTGGCTTGAAATTACTTAACTAAAAATAATATTTCTAATGTAAATTTGATTTTCCTCTATATGTTTACACAAGAAAATTCATATAAAGCTTCCCTTAATACAAAGTTTGTGCATATTTTGTCTGGCAAATAGATCCCCTACATGTGGTTCTGCATTATTAAATGGCCCCTAGAAAACGGCCCCATTTTTTAATATTGTAATGATGCATTCTTCACCACAAATACTTGTTAAAAAATGTAAGGAGGATTTAAGTTTCATTTTATTTTGCTTTTTCTGTCTCTATAATATTATTTTGCTGTTATTTACCATTGTACTTTTTATTTAAATGTGTACTAAAGAACTCCACTCCATTATGCTGCTGCCAATTGTAATTATCAGTGCCTGTTTGCCCTTGTGGGATCTGGAGCTAGTGTGAATGACCTTGATGAGAGGGGTTGTACACCTCTGCACTATGCAGCTGCATCAGACACAGATGGAAAGTAAGTGGCATGCTTTGTACTAAAGCCTTTCTCCTTAGAAACGTTTGAGCTGTGAATTCCCTGTATGTTCTGCCTTCAGATTTGCCAGATGCATTTTTTAATATTTTTAAAGATTAAACTCGACAGTGGATTGTTCATTGTATATAAAATATTTTATGTAACAAATATTTCCAAGAAAAATGAACAATAGTAAAATATATTGTAATTTTTTGGTTATGTCCTATAATGCAGATGTCCTAATTCAGGAATTCATTAGGAATAGAGTTTTTAATCCCACCTGCTGTGTAGTGGTTGAGTAGATATCGTTTGTGGGAGTTATTATGACAGTTGTGAGCAGTAGGGTCATTTTGCTTTAAAATCAAATTCTGATGAAGGATGGTGTGTTTTACGGAGGGTTCTCAATGTTGCCCAAAAATCTGTGTAGTTAGTCAGAAATACACTGTAAAACTAGACTGTGAGTTACAGTAGGCCTGCATCAGGATAGAAATGAACTCAGTGTTTCAATATAAGATGCTTTATCCATTTGGTATTTGATTAAACTATTCGTGTTTGACATTACAACTCTATCTCTTGTTAATGTAAATTTTTGTGAAGTAGTTAGACTTTCATTAATGAAATGCATCCAGAAACTTTCATAAATCCATAAATGTCTCTTGTGTGTGTTTATTTTGTAACTAATGGTTATATTTAACATAGTTATTAATGACTTAAGTGCTTACATGCAAAGCTTATATAGATAGCACGAAATTGATGCGATTACTTGAGCTCCAGCCATTGTATATATTGAGGAGACTTGGGAAGAGTACCACTTGCATGTGCACACACTCACATACACGGGTCAAAACAATGCGCGGCATCGCATTTCAAATGCATCCAGTGACACCTTCACTGGAAAAGAGTGCTGCTTAGTGCCATATCATCTTGTTTTAATACAACACCTTTTAAAAGGTGAGGTAGCAATAGGAACGAGGTGGCATGTAACTTACAGATTGGGTTTTGAAGGATAAATAAAGAATACTTTTAATCGCCATTTAACTAACATTTAAAGTACATGCCTTTTTTATGTAAAGCCAAATTTCAAAGCAAAATTGTCTGCCGCTTTTTAGATATGCTTTCAATTCCTGCTGGAGTTTGCTGAGATAATTTTACTTTAATTGCCCTCTTACAAGTTGAGCTAGGATTAATTTTAGCTTCACAGTTGCTCTGAAAACCTCCAAACTATAATGGTTCTTCAGATGACATCGTTTTGCCATCTGTCTTGTAAAAGGCACGAGCAAAAATGATGATGGCAGTACTGCAGAGCTTTGAGAGATAACTCAAAGAACCGTCTCTGGAACCCACATGATATTGCTCCTCTGATTAACAGTTGGCTCTCTGGAAGACAGGCTGCAAAGCAGAATGGCCTGAGGAGAAGCTTTTTATATTGATGCAGCAAGATGATTAGTAACAGCTGGAAAACCAGTACTGCTCAGCTCATATTCAAAACAGGAACGAAGCTAAAAATGGTTACTGAGTTGGAATATAAAGCCTGGGAAAAAAAAGTCAGGAAATGATCTATATAGAAATTCCAGAGATATTTATGTGCATTTTTATAGTCTTTGTTCAGACATCTTTAAAGGCAGATTTTAGGGACAAGGATGTTTTTGTTGAAAATTATTTTCCTATTTGTTCCTGTTTGGAAATGTTTCTTTTGTGTCTTTAACAAATGCTTCTGATCTGGAACAAACACCAGTAAGCCTCATTTTGACAAGACTAGACAGAGAAACATGATTGCAGAATGAGATAAACTAAGCAGCATCTTAGGGGAGAAAAAACACGCTCTTTCTATGCTAGAATTATTTAGTAGACAGTACACCAATAAATAAATGGGAAACAAATGTAACTTATCTAGACTTTCAGAAAGTTTGATTAATCTCCTTTTAAAGAGGCCTGTTGAGGACAGTTAAGTATGCAAAAGATGCTAAGTTAATCTCTTTCCTGGATGAGAAGAAACAGCAAAAATAATTATCTATTTTGCATTGGAAAGAATGGGTACTCAAGGATTTTTAGTAGACTTTGCTTCCTGCAGCGTATTTAGTGTATTGTGATTTTTGTGAGCACACAAATACAGAAAGTACACAAGTATAGAAATTTAGATAGCCAAGGTCAGTGATGTTTAACATTTATTAGTGCGCCATGAATGTTAATACAAAATCATTGATTAAAATTAACAAAGGAAGTTAGACAATTGTCTAAATAAAATGTAGGGACAGTAGTTCTCACTTGATGGGACAAATTGACTTGTCTTTGGATTCTCAGAAATCTCATCCCGTTTCAATTCAAATAAAAACATGCAAGCACAGTTACCATTAATGAAATCCAGGCATTTGTTTACTAGGCAAGTAAAACCCGGATTAGTTGGTTAAAAACATAGATATGCTTTACAGGTAGCTTTTTATTAGATACGTTGAACTTGGTGTAAAGTTACTTACATCTTGTGTTACACACGTTATTCTTTAAAATAGGAGAATTTTTACCTTTTTCACTACCTACCTAAGTCCTTTTCTCCTTTATGCTGGACACAAAATGATGAAAGTGAGAGTGCACCTTGCTGTCGCTCCTATCAGAGTGCTTTGCAAGTAGACACTTCCTTGTTCATAGTTTTTCCTGCAGCTTTTTGCCCCTTTCATCTTCACTCACCTGGTCTGTTAATTTCAACCTTTGTCTAGGATGGAAAAGCAAATGTCAGGTTTTCACTTCAGCAAATCGCTGTTGTTGCACATGAGGTTATTCGCCCTTGACCCAGTACAGCTGTCTTGCGCATGTTGAAATGTATTTCCATTTCATCACAGCTGGTACTGGATCTCATTCAGATGATGAACTTGCCTGGGGTCAGCAGATGGAACAGTGCCCTTCTTTGAAAGAACTTACAAAGAGTTCTGATGTTGAAAGGTCATGCTGTCTTCCCTCAGGAGGTGGCTGCTTTTCTAGAATTTCTACCTGTATTTCTCCAAGGTCTGAATGTTCTCCAGGGATTTGAATGATCAAGTTTCTACTCTTAACAGCATTGATCAGAAGTCATGTTAGGATTCCTGCCTCTCAAATCTAAACCTGCTGTATCCACCGCAAGTTTTTCACATGACATCACAGCATAGCCATATCATACAACTACAAGTGTTGGCATTTCCTTTAACTTTCTACCAATTTCCCATGAGAGAAATGGGAACTAAAACCCTCATATTGTCAGTGTATCCAAGTGGCCCGTTTGTCACCACTGTTGATGGTAATCTGTGAGAGCTTTAGATAAACTGTGCTAAGGAAGAAAGATTCCAAGCTGGATTTGACAAGATAATATATTTTTTAGCTTCAGTTGCATTTTATTTAACTGATAAAGGAGAAGTATTTCATCATCCCAGAGAGAAGAAGAGATAGTGACCTGTTGTACACTAAAGAAAACCATATGGCTTCACCAGCGAGTTCAAGGTCATGATGGTGACTAGCTATAAACATCTCTGCATTCCAAGGGCATGTCTTTGTGCTTCTTGACCCACAGAATTAATCTTTCCAACTATAATATAAAGTATGTGTTGTGTACAAAGTAGCTTCACTTAAAGGTATTCCTGGACTATTATCAATGCAAGGTTCTCCTGTCTGGATTTGCCTCAGGAACAATAAATAGTCCTAAACCAACAGTTGTAACAACCCATGTGGGAAGGATTGGAATATCACTCTCCCTTGCTGGACTTCTGCCTGATGAAGTGGCCATACAGAGGCTGGGTGTCTTTAGACTTTCACCTCCCAGATTTTGTTTAGCTCTAGTTCAGTCTTTAGAAAGCCCTACTATTGCAGGATATGTTCCAAGTTATAAGAGATATGATTGCATTTGAGTGTATGACTACTACCTCAGTGATGTCTTACCTGCGTTTTAGTCACAGGGCAGCATGTAGCTTCACGGTATACGTAATAAGACTTACAAATCTTCCTCCTCTCTGGGATGGATATTCCCCTAGTGGCTTGGTGGTCCTTTCCTGAATGGTCAGGCGGTCCTTCAGTGGCAAGAAGACCTACCCATTCCATTCTTCATTTTGCTCTATCATAACAGATGATCCTTTATAGGCAGAGAGCACTTGTGAAAATTGTGGATATCTCAGGGCAAAAGGACCAACCACTTCATATCAGTATGCTTGAGCTCAGAGCTGTGTAGAACACATGCAGAGCTTTCTGGTCTTCTCTTCAAAAATATTGTGCCCAGGTCTCAACAGGCAATCTAATCATAATGTGCAGTGTTGACAAGTGGGATGTCATGAAGTCTTTTTTTTTTCCCTGCTGGAAACAAATGATCCAGTCATTCAGTATACTAGCAGATGGTTTTGAATCAATTCAGCTTTGGTGAACCCAGACTAGGAGATCAGATCTAAGGATCTGAAGTCCATCTGCCGTTTGTGAAGTACCAGATGTTCTGTTCTCAAGTCAGGTAGTCTTAGGAATTAGACGCGGTCTTGGTTCTGTTATCAGGTAAAATGGTATGTGCAGTTTCTCAGATCTTGAAGGTTCTGCTTAAGGTAGGACTTGAGGAGACCTTCATAACCCTAACTGTTTGAGCAAACGGAGACAAATGAAGTACCAGAATCATCTTACTCTGTCAATAAGAAATCTAAAATCTCTCTTCCTTTCCTATTCTATTAATTCAGAATTTTAGAGGCTCTGTACAATCTTGATCTTGCTCAGTGTCTATGTGGATGTTTGGCAGCTCTTATAGTCTCATGAATACATTTGCAAAATAACCTGATATTACTGTGGGACTGCTCGTTTCTCACCAGTCTTTATCCTGTTTTCCTGAAGCTCTTGAAGCTGAGACTGTTATGTGTCAGTTAGTTCAGTCTAGATCAATTTACCTCTTTGTTCTCTGGTAGCTACTGCTTCAGAGTTCTCATTCTCGTTATTGTAGGCTTTGCAAAATGTTGCTGAAATGGTAGACAACAGAATTATGAATAAGTAGGGTTATTGGTTGGAATTGTTCAGTGTGCATGCATGGAGTCTCTTAAAAACAGAAAAATAGGGAGAGGGAGCTGACTTTAATACCCTATTTTTCATCTTCCTGGCTGAGTGTTTGTGGTTGAAACTGTGCTGATCATGTTCTGCCTTATAACTTTGTGTAAGGAATGGTAGGATTCAAGTATGCCAACAACTAAGTGTGTTTACTATATAAGAAAATATTAGTGTCTGGTAGTGGAAGTGTATGTGTGTGTGACTCCTGGATACATACCATGAAGAACTCAGCTATCGGTTCTCTTCTTTCTGTATTAAGTCGAGAAGAATGTACTGATACAGAAAAACATACAAAAATAGTAATCACTTATATTAACAAAGGTAACTGCAGTTGTATTAGCTAAGAGGAAAATAGCCATGAAATACTAGTTTTAACCAAGTCAGATAATTCAGAGGATGCAGGATGTCTGCAGAGGAGGATTCTTTCAAATTTTGGAAGCTTTGTGATTGACCTTAACACTTGGTGTAATGAGTTAGGAGTTTGCTAGTCCTAGCCAATATTGTACATTAAATCAGTGTTCCTGTGTGCTGTATTCTATTTTCCAATTGAATTGGAACAATTTATCACTTAGTGTAAAGTTGAAATTCAACATTTAGATATATGGTTGCATATGTCAATTTAAATAGGTGCCTGGAATACTTGCTAAGAAATGATGCCAATCCGGGGATCCGAGACAAACAAGGATACAATGCAGTTCATTATTCAGCTGCTTATGGTCATCGCTTATGTCTTGAATTGGTAAGAAAACGTATCATAGATGAAAGCTGTAACAGCTGCTCTTGCAGAGTATGATGCAGAGGCTAGGAGATTCCTCCACCTTGGTTCTTCATCTGTAAGCTAGGTCAATAGTGTTTTTCAGCCCCTGTGAGGATAAATATTTAAGCATTTGGTACTCTTTAAAGTAGGGGCAAGGTGAGAAGCTAAGATGGTAGACACTGGCTTAAAAAGATAATACATTCTGAGATGAAGACATAACTGGTTGAGGATGTGGGATATTAGTTTTGTTTTGCTTCTTAACTTAGAATACACTTTTTTCCTGATGGCTGAAATAAAATAGCCACAGATTATCGCACTGAGAAGTGTTAAGAAATATCACAAATGTCATCTGAAGGAACAAATTATAATGTAGGAAGAACCTGTAAAGTAAGGGTGCCTTTTAAAATAGTTCACGTAGTTACAGTAACTAATGGCCACATAACAGAATTTTAGATAATAAAGCCTCAGGTAGTTTTTTATTAATCCCTTTGCAAAAATGTGTATGTTATTTGATATGCTAATTTTATCTTCTCTGTTATACAATTCAGTATATTTATACAAATTATACTTTTATATTCAAATGTAGTCAAACATGAATTCTGAATGTTTTTAATTGCAGATTGCAAGCGAAACGCCTCTGGATGTTGTAAGTGTATTATTTCTCACTGTTAAAGTACTACTATACAGCAAAAGGGAACATGTAATTTTAAAAAGACTGCTTAGACTTATTCAACCATTTCTTCAATGCATAGATGTATTATTTAATTTCAGTTGCAATTTAGATTTAATTGCAATTTAGAATTTTAAAATAGAAAATTCTTTTTTAAGCCTGTTTTTTTTTTACTTGAACTTTCGTATGACCATGTTATAAAAGTGTGATAATGAAAACTTAGTGATCTGAATGTATTTGGTGTTCATCAAACACTTTGAATGTTTTAATTCTACTAGTGTACTAAATTAAATATGGTCTTGAAAAAGACCCAGAATTGAAACTTTAGAACACATCTGAAAACAAATAGAAACGTATACACATGGACATTAATCCTATTTTCTAACGCTTGTGCCTTTTTGGGGTCCATTTCTTCTCTTTGGGAAATGTTTTTCTGTTCTGAGAAATCAATCCTGCCTTCTGGCTTTTCATTTTGTTTTCTTGCTGACTTTTCACCTAATCTAAATGCTTACTTGTTCGTTTGGGGTTTTTTTCCTCCTACAGCTGTTCTCACCTGTCCTTGTCTTCCCTTTGTATGCATTTCATCTGTATTATTTCATATGGCTGCTTCAGGAAAAATAATAATTTTAGATTAGTTTCTGATTTAATTATTGCATTGTTATGCAAAATTAAACAACTGTGCTTGGGAGATGAATATGGGGGAGGGGTTGCAGTCATTGCAATTCAAACTCTTTGAAAGGTTGAAGGAGATCTAGAATTCCTAAGGAAACTGTAATCCTATATTACTCTTCCTATTTTTCTTCCTTTATTTTTCAATCTGTGTATACTGGAAACTGTAGCAATTATTGCTGAATGTTTTTTAAAAAGTGAGGGGTTTTTACACTCACTCTGACTTCCTCTCTCTGCTCAGCTAATGGAAACATCAGGTACTGATATGCTGAATGATTCAGACAACAGAGCACCTATAAGTCCACTGCATTTAGCTGTAAGTATTTCATTCTTTAGTGATGATAGCTTATCTAATTGCACACAGTTGTTGATATAGGTTTATTCATTCTGGATTTTTTTAAAATAGCTCAATAACAATAAATGAAACGCAAAAATACATACATAACATTCCTGAATGAGCTGTACAGGGTGATTTTTGCATTTCACTTGAAACTTGCTTCATGGAACAGCTTTCATTTGGAATCTTCTAATTAAGATTTATGTTATAATTTATACTAATGAAACTTTTAGAAGACTTGTTGTATAAGTAATGATGATGTTTTTTAATCATCATTGTTTTACCCTCATCATTGTTTAGTATGAGAAATGTTTCTCCTTAACAATTTAAGAAAGGTTTGCACAAAGAATAGTGTAGGAGAGGACCTGATGAAACTGTCTATACAAATATACTCAAAATACAGAGTAACCAGCCCAATATGTAGCTTTCATCTTTTCACTGGACTTCAAGCAATTGAAAAACCACAATGTACTTTCTGAAAATAGCCTAAATCTCATGCGCTCTGTGTGTGTGTGTGTATATGGCCAAAGTAAAACGTAACCTTTAATACTGGTAAATGAAAGCAGTTAGAAGAGAGACTGTTCCTGGAAATCAGTTTTGTCTGGGGGCAGAGGTTATTTATCCATGACTATACATTTAAAATTTATTACAGAAATTATAAAACCATAGTTGTAGATGTTTATTTTCATTACTAACTTTGATACTTTGTCTTGACACATATCTACAGAGCATTCTCTGTGCTATTTTTTTATCCTTGTATGTCCATTCTGATCTCTTAACTGTTTCATCCCCTAAGTCCCTTCTGTTTTACCAGTTGTGATAACTGTAGCTATTTATACTGTATTATTTTTACTTAAAAATTTTACTGGCTTTTTCTTTTTTTAAATATTTTATTAAAAAAAAGTAATAGGAATTACTTAAGTTTGCATATGTACCTCACTTGAAGGAATCTGAGGGTGATGTAACTATAACATGAAGCAATGAAACATGCAGTACTCAAAATACTGGTAGTTACACAAGTTGGAGACAGGCGATTTTCTGAACATTTCTGTTGCTGACTGAAAGGATAAAATGGGAAAACCCACCAACCTTCTTGCTTGAAATTGTGGGGTTTTTAAGATTAGTCATAACTATTGTAACTACTTACATGCTGCATCAGTAGCTCTTCCACATGCTAAAACAAAAATACTATCTTCACAGTTTCATTTATGTAATCCTGGTAAGAAAGGGAAAAATGTGAAGGATGGGAAAACTGAAGAATTTTCTTATTCTTGTAGGCCTATCATGGCCACCATCAAGCTCTGGAAGTGCTGGTACAGTCGCTGCTGGACCTTGATGTGAGGAATAATAACGGAAGGACACCGTTGGATCTTGCTGCCTTTAAGGGACACGTGGAATGTGTCGATGTGCTCATTAATCAGGGAGCATCAATCTTGGTGAAAGATTATGTTGTAAAGAGGACCCCAATACATGCTGCCGGTATGTGCTAACCGCTAACCTCTAAAATTTTGGGTTATGAAGGGGATCATCTTCATGTTTAGAAGTCTCTACCATTAATGTTCTAAGAAATGGTGTTTAGGAATAGACGATGACTTTTAAGGTATATGCTATGCTGAGAAAGGTGTAACAAAGCAGTTGCAGGTAGAAACTGGTATTAACCCAATAAATCATCTCGGCTCGAGGAGTGCTGTTCCACACTGCTCTCTGGAAGGGTGCATTGTCCTTCTCCATTCAACTCGCTAGGCTAGCTGTGCTGACAGGCGTCAGTGACATGTTCCTGTTTCTCTTCTCGTCTTTCACGCAGCCCAAACTGTAGGCCCAAATTTAGATATGTGAATTGTGTTGCCTGTCTTGGCAGTAAAATACTTCTAAAAATGACTGGAATCTTGGAGAATTTTGTCAGTTTGAGGAGAGACATGAAAACGATACTTTGATTTTTTTCCAAGGATTTAAATGACTCCTGAGTGTTTTCAAAATAACAGCAATCCTTTGCAATATTTTCTCACTGCCTTTCCTAGAAAACGTCTATAAACTTACCTTTCTCAAAGTCTAGCATTCGTACTATATTCCTTTTTTCCTCTCTTTGAAAATAGGCTTATTTAAATTGACATTTATAGTTATGGTGTTATAGAAATGTTGCAGTAAAAAGAGAATTATGTACAAAACAATATTATTCTAACCACTTAATTTGTTGTCCATGAGCACAAGCTGTATTCTTCTGTTTGATTTAGCTTCTCCTAACTTCTGTTAGGATTTCTGCCCACTAGAGAAGCATGAATTGTCACTGTTCTTATGTGGACTGAATACAGCAGCTGTATGTCAGAAATAATTTCCCCTCCAACAAGCAATCATTTATCTTTCATGAGTTGCATTTAAATGTGATTTCTCAAATTTTTTGTTACTTTTCTTTCTCCCTTTTTTTAACTGCTTGGTTAATTACTTCTATGCATTACATTTCCTTCCCCTCTTTCTAAATGTGATTTCAATTATTGTTTCGTAACTGTGCACACGCTACACTTGCTAACAAAGTCTGTGTATGATTGGCTAGTTATGTGTTTACCTGTGCCTTAAAACAAGCAAAAGTTATGCTAATTACTATATTTAATTATTCCTTCTTGTGGATGTTGTATAAGCATATATTCTAATTATGGTTAATGTGTGCAACCTCATTTATATGTAAAAAACAAATGTCTGTTGGCAATTGACAGTTGGAATAGATTAATTTTAATACTATACAGTTGAGAATACCTAATTTTTGAAATAATTTTCTAGTGTTCATATTTTTTGCTTTTAATTTAAGTTATAACAATGGTAAAGCTGTACAGTGGGTTCTTAAGCTAACAGGCTTTAGTCTAAGCAGGTTACCGTTCTGTTTGAGCTGTATACTCAAAGGCAATTAATGTAAAACTCATATTTTTATGATGTTTTACAGCTACAAATGGTCACTCAGAATGTTTGCGGCTATTGATAGGAAATGCAGAACCACAGAATGCAGTGGACATTCAAGATGGAAATGGACAGTGAGTTTAAATGATACACATTCTGTTCTTCACAAGTTATTGCATTTTACATTGGTGATTTTTAATTTATTACTTTAAAGGGAGATGATACTTGAACTAGGAAAAATGAGACTGTGTATTTTGCAATAAACATAACGTTGGTGGTGAAAAATGTTCAACTGGGAGGAAACTAAAATGTGTCTTATTGCCCAGATCCTGAAAAAATGGATTCTAGTAACTTGATCAGGACTTCTGAATTAGGGGATATTAATTTATTTTCTTGTATTTAAGAAGCAAATACGAGTGGCATTCTTGGAATGAAGGTAGTGCTAGAGAAGATCATTGATGATGTAAACTTTAACAGCATTGTCCAGAAGGGTAGTAGTCATTACATTTCAGCTGAGTGCTAGTCTGTTAAATTTCCATGTAGATTACACTTTATTTCACTCTGCTTAGGACTCCTCTGATGTTGTCAGTTCTCAATGGGCACACCGACTGCGTTTATTCACTCCTTAACAAAGGAGCAAATGTAGATGCCAAAGATAAGTGGGGAAGGACAGCATTACATAGAGGGGTAAGAGAATATTCGTTTTCTGTCCTTTCCAGTTTTATACATGTTGATTTCAAATGCAGACTTAATACGTAGTGTTAATGAATTTCTCATTATTCTTATCTTGCCATTCTTAGTTTTTAATTGTCTTTTTAGTTGCTTTCAAAAGGCAAGCTTTTGTCTGGTTGCTCCATACCCTCAGAATTCTTTTGGACTTCTAGAGTCACTTAATCTTGCTGTAAAGTGTTGACTGGAGAGGTCCCAAAGTACAGCTTTTTGTTATGGGGTAGGGGTAGCATTAATGGGAGGAAGAAAAGCGTGATGCGGGCAATATGCCAAATATTTTTTTTTTATAGTCTCTGCCAGATAAGACAATTGAATGAGCCCTAGAGATTTAGCAGTTCATTCAGTGTTATTCCAATAAATGACTCTGTCATCAATATGATAATACATTGGTATTTTTCCAACAGAATGGTTGTTTCCAGGAATAAAAACAATAATTGTACTTATTTTGTTATTACTTAAAAATATAAGAAATTGCCTGAAGTTTGCTTGCTTTAGTTACCACCTTGGCTTATATACATGAGTATTTGCAAACTTGCTATTTCCTGTCTCTCTGTCACAGGCAGTTACTGGGCATGAGGAATGCGTGGAAGCATTGCTTCAACATGGTGCTAAGTCCTTACTACGAGACTGTAGGGGGAGAACCCCTATACACTTGTCAGCTGCATGTGGACATATAGGTGTTCTAGGAGCTCTCCTACAGTCAGCTACATCTGTGGATGCAGCACCTGCGATAGCAGACAATCACGGCTATACATCACTGCATTGGGCCTGCTATAATGGTAAAATACATTAAAGTTAAAATACAGGTCTAAATGTATTTGTTGATATTGAGACAGAGGTTATTACTACTTACAAAAGCAACATATAAAGTCTGTCCCCTTTCAGTTCCTATTAGTCAATGTGACAATATGACGGACATGATATCTTGAGGGGGAATGCATTAACATCTAATACATAATATGAGGTGTTTATTTTTGTACTACATTTTTGTTATAAACTGCCTTCTTAGTTTTATGCCTCAAGGAGTCTTTCAAGAAATTCAGCATAGTACCTGTGAATAGAAATGTGCCATTCATCCAAAAAAAATAACCTTCTCAGGGAGTCTTAGGAGGAATGGTTTCAGATTAAATCTTTAAACTTCCTTCAAATCAACCTTGATAGGCACAAGAAGCTAAAGTATATAAAAGTGATTCAATATGAATTTTTCTTTTCTTCACTGATCCTTTTCTTCACTGATACTTTTCTTGAATTTTGGGGATAAGGGAGGCCTTAAAAGGTAGGAAACTCATTCAGCTCCTTTGCTAAAGATTTTGTTCTGTGTGTTCCTTTCTGACATAGTAGAGGTTCTCATTTATTTCACCTCTGAGTCATATGATAGAGAAAGATCAAGAAGTAAGGGTTTAGAGCTTCACTTCACAAATTATTTTTAAGTGAATAACTAACTAGACTGTCTTCACAGCTGAAGCAACTGGGTAATACATTGATAAATTGAACTAGAATAACATCTTTTTATCACATTCATAAAATTAAACTCTTACAGCTTGGTCCATTTTCAGAGTGACCACAGTGTCTGAATAAAACAGAACTGAAATATGCTTGATTTGTAGAATGAAAATTTGACAGAACTTGTGAAAAAACAAATCTTCAGACAACAGAAAATGTTGAACTAAGGTTCTCTGCATATATGCATCGAAGATGAAACAGATAGTTTCAATAGTTAGCTACCTGTACAGCAGCAGGCTATAGAATCTTGAAAATAATAGTATGATAGGTTGAACATGTTCTTTTTAAGCTTTTGTTATGACTATCAGCTTGGTTTTTCTTTGGGTTTAGCAAGACAGTGGAACAAAAATAACCCTCAAATGGTGGAGACGTTTTCATGTAGACTAAGTGGTGAATGTACAGAAAAGTTTGAAACGTGGAGGTGTAAAGAACGAAATTAAGTGTTCTGGATGTTCTTCAGACAGCATGAGATCCCTTCTAAATTTCACAAAGTTTACAGTGTTAAATGTCAGTTTGATTTTCAGGATGCTAAAAATGTCTTATTTCCTAAATGTAGCCCTAATGAATATAACCAGTGTGTCATTGAAACTTTCAAGTGAAATATTGCTTAGTCTAATTCAGATACATATTTTTTGTTGTAATCCATAAATAGACCTTTTTTTAACACCTAACTTTTACATTTGCTTTAGGTCATGACAGTTGTGTAGAGCTCCTCCTGGAACAGGAAGTTTTCCAGAAAATGGAAGGAAATTCTTTCAGTCCGTTGCATTGTGCTGTGTAAGGAAGTGCAAAATTATTCTTCACAGATTTCATTGCTGGATTTAACAAAAGATTTATCATTCTGTAAATAACAGCCTGTTTAATTCCTTATAGGATAAATGACAATGAAGGTGCTGCAGAAATGTTAATAGATACACTAGGTGCTGGTATTGTAAATTCAACAGATTCAAAAGGAAGGTAAGAGTGTAAATGCACAGTGGACGAATGTAATATAATAGAGTGGCTCTGCTAAATTCTATAATCAGTTGGGATTTTTGTATTTGCTACTTACATTAATTTCCTCTTCCCCCTGTTTTTATTCTTTGAAGAATCTTTTCTTTTATTCTGCACTAGAAATAAATTTTAGATTTTAAAAAATCCTGTTCTGATTCAATAAACTTGAATTGCCTTTTTATTATATAGGCAGGTTTGAGCATGTTTTAAATTGTATCACTTTGTGGGTAGTATTTTATGTGGATTTTATTTCTTCTGAATCAAATTGTATCTTTATTATAAACGACACAGAGGGAATTATTTGAAACTTGAAGGTGACTTTCTAAAGGCAGCAGTCACAACTCCAGCAATACTGATTTCAAAGGATCAGTGAGAGGGACTGCCCAGTCTTGTATCTGCAGGATCACAGTCAGCATGCCCCTTTGAATAAAGTAGAAAGCACGGCTGAACATGGCCATATTGTCTTTTGATCTGTTGTAGAACTCCTCTTCATGCAGCAGCTTTTACAGATCACGTTGAGTGTCTACAGCTTCTGCTCAGTCACAATGCTCAAGTAAATGCTGTAGATTCTTCTGGGAAAACACCGTTAATGATGGCTGCAGAAAATGGACAGACAAATACAGTTGGTAAAGAGAAAGCTTTATATATTTCTGCTCTTAAGTTTGTTAATCTTACTATGGGTAAAGTTGCCTTAGTTATCCACATTCTTGTCGATATATTTTGTTAAAATTATGTTTTCATTTTGCACAAATGTAAGCCATTAAGACTTTAAGGAATATGCTTTTAGTTAATATAAATCTTTATTTCCCCAGAGGTGCTGGTTAGCAGTGCTAAGGCTGATCTGACTTTGCAAGACAGTTCTAAGAACACAGCACTCCATTTGGCTTGCAGCAAGGTGGGTGCGTAGTCTGACTTAGTCTAACGTAAAGCTGAGGTTCACGTTATCAGGCACTGTTTGCAAATATTAACTCATTATTTTGAAAAGGCATTCAAAGCAATTTTTGAAGAGTATTTGTTATATGACAGATGTTTGTTCTATATTAAGGGTCATGAAACTAGTGCCTTGTTAATACTGGAGAAGATTACGGATAGAAACCTCATCAATGCCACCAATGCAGCCTTGCAAACGTATGTATCAGCAGTGAGTGTGTTTCTACAGATGAGTTTTTGGTGTGTTTCTGCTAAAACCAGTGTCTTGCTCATAAAGAGGAATATTTTTAATAATTTTTTTCCAAATTGGTTGAATTTTGATTTAATTGCTTAGCAGGTACCAAGAGTTTAACCGACCTGAAGTGAAATGGTGTTTTGTTCATAATTAAAGTTCTAGTTTTAGCTGAGTGAAAGGGATGATAAATAAATTTTACAGTATTGTGATTCAGGGAATCCTGTGTGGGATTACTGCAATCTGCTGAGATTACTTATAAACCAATATTTTTCTGCTTTATAAATTATCTAATTTTTCAATTAAAATTCACTTCAGTTAACAACTCATCAGAGGCAAACTAAGACTTGCTCTGCAAAGCTAGCTAATAAAAAACCTAGCTGAAGTATGCTTTTACTCTTCAGCATGCTTTCTGTTAGGAAAAGATACCTATTGCTACAATAATGAAAGAATATTTTCTATTAAATATTGTGGAGAATATAGTATTCTTAATGCTTCTTGAAGATCTTCTCTCAAGTAGAATTACGCCTATTTTGTTAGCCCAATCATAAGGAAAACTTATAAATTTAGTGGTATGTCATACTGGGGAATATATTTCAGGATGGGCTATTAAAATGACTCTTTTGCATTTTTTTCCTTTTAAAGAATGTATTTGTGTTATAGGCAATATTTGACACCTGATATGTGGCTGAGTTATGTACAGGAATTGTTAGACTGCTTGAATAATGGTATCGCAGACCATTTAGGAAAAAAAACACCAGAACTTGTAAGCAACTTGCGTATTGCTCTGGCCTTGCATCCCTTCTGGAATTTGTCATGTTCAAATTCCTACAGTTCTTCCAACTATTCTCAGAGATCTGCTTGAACTAAGGAGTTAAGATAGTAAGACTTCTTCCTCTGCTCTTGCTGCTTACCTTGGTGCACCTCAGGCAGCATGAAATAACCAGAAAGCAGGAAAGGGATTCATTGTACCATTTCTGGCTTGAAGGGGGGGATATCTTGGGAGGAGGAAAAGCAAAAATGAGATGGGAACAGAAGTGGAAAAGTATGCTACCACAGGCTCATCTAATTCCACCCACATGCCTTGGCTCACATAGTCTGATCAAGAGATGTCATGGGGAAAAATAGGTACATATTCACACCTCCATGAAATGTTTATATAAATTTCAAGATTTTAACAGTTGTTTAAAATATAACTGGTTTAGCAAATGTTTTTTAATAACTAAACTGACTTTCTACACAGCTTTCGTCATAAACAATGTCCTACTTTGTGCCAAGATAAGCATTACAATTGTTGGCCTCTTTTAATTACAGTACGTTTTTCAGTATACCTGTGGTGTGCAGTAGTTCTTGAATTTTAATACTTTAATATAAGCACCATACATATAGCTTCTCCTAACTATATCTTTTGTAATTCTGGTCTCTAAGTAAGGCACTCGTTTCCAAATCAAAATATAGTTCACAGTTATTTCAAACAATTTTAAGAATGTCAAAATTAGTGAAGAGCATTATAAAGCAGAAGGGAAGTAAGCTGATTATTCTGTTTCCTGCTGAGTGGTGGTAGGGTTTTATTTAAGCCAGTGGGAACCAATTTTGAAAAACTGTTGCATTTGAAAAAGATATAATTAGAATATTTGAGGTTAAGCTACACTTTCCTTGATAGATCAAGTCACCGCAAAACAGGATTATGGTTAATAGTTTGAGGTTTTGAAAAGTAATCTGTTTTTCCCACTTCATGCATTATACTGTAAAATATTTTTTTCCATTTCTAGTCACAGTGGAATATAGTGGTTTCTAAAAGACAGATTGATGAAATGCTTCTGCATCTCTTATAAGCATTTACATGCAATAATCTGCTGTTACTATTCTAATGATTATTGCCAGTGACATGGAGTAACTCTCAGATGTGATGGTATCTGTTACAACAGTTCAGTGAAGGATTTATCAACAGTAAGATACCAGATGTTTCTAAATTTTTAACGTGATAAAGTTCATAAGCAGGCAGGTCTCTTCTAGCAGCTACTTGCTCACTGTGTGGTACCATAAAAGGAAGAAAGAAAGTGCACAATTGTTACTGTATAGTTTCTTTGCAATAAGAAAAGAGATTTGCTGGTTTTCCCATCTTAGTTATTATATCTGCAATATTTATATAATGTGTAAGTAACATACCAGTATAAATACTTCAATAATCATTTAACTAGATGCAAGCTGCCTATCTTACTTAATATCTTGTTCTAAGGTTTATATACCAATTTGCTTGTCTTCACAGACCTCTGCATGTCGCTGCTCGGAATGGACTAACGGTTGTAGTTCAAGAGCTTTTAGGGAAGGGAGCAAGTGTACTTGCTGTAGATGAAAATGGTAAGAATAAATTTAACTTTGTTTCCCCGTAAGGAACTGTGGTTTTAAACGCAGCTCACTGAAAAGCAAGAACCCTTTGGGAATTTCATATGAGCCTTGCAGTAGGTTCCCCCATAGAAAAAAATGTGTTGTGTTGGTGATGGATTATTCTAGCAAAGCAGCAGAAGTGTAAGGGGAGTGAAAACTTTCAGAACCACGCAGGTCATGGCATAGAAATGTTTGGTTTGCATTTGTAGTTTTATAATGAATACATTAGGTCTGGCATACTGGAGACTGTCAAAAAAATGTAATGCTTAAAGTAAAATATAACTTTCAGCTGTTAAGAAGCTGGATTGAATTGCCATCCATTTTGTCACGGTAGGTATATTGGTCTTAGTTTTTAAAAGCAAGTATGAATTACAGGTCTCAGTTACTGGTCTCAAGCTTCTGGCTCTTCAGAGCTTTTTGGCACATAGAAGTACGAAAAAGTAACTGCTTTATCAAAGAGAATAAATCCTTTACCTTGTAAGAACAAAAGAAAATTAGATCTACTGACTTCTTATTTGCATATTTTGATGTAAGACATCTGTGGTCCTCCAAAGCTGTGCTTTTAAAAGCATAAGAGTCCCTGCTCTTAGGCCATACCCCAGTGTGTCTTAAATGAAAGCAGTAGCTGGGGTTTGGGGTGGGGAGGCGTTTTTTTTTTTTTTGCTTGTGGGGGTTTGGTTTGGTTTGGTTTTTTTCCCCAGAAGGGATGTGCCTAATTAACAGTTCTAATTATATTTCCAGTTTGGAAAGTTTTTCCTCTCAACGTTTACTGTGACTTTCTCTGTGTATTTCTCAAATTACACTGCTTAAAGTGACATGGGTGAATTGAAGATCATTCCTTGCCTAAAATAGGGTACAGGGGTAACTGCGAAATGAAACTCCCTAAAATGAAAAGACTGGAAAACATACCTTTCTGACTTCTGTTTCTCATCGCAAGTATGCTAACTGGAGAAGTTGTTTGTATTTTTGTGGGCTTTTCATGTGCAGCCAGCCAGTCATTTGTTAGGGTGGATCTTTGACGTAACGGAGAAGAGAATTGTTTGTATAGAAGTCACAGTTCTCTGGCAGCCTGGGGATCTATCTGCAACATGTTAAACTTCTTTTTAATTCTGTTCATATCTTAAAATTTAAAGTAACTCAGAGTGCTACCTAATCTAGTTCCTCACTGTGGTTCTTAACTTTTCTTTCTAATAGCAATTGCTTGCTTATAAAATTTTAAGCAGCCTTGAGAATATTCATAATGAATTCTTTTTCTGTTGGATGAATGTGCCAGCTTAAAGTACAGTATGTGCAAAGGGATGAATACTTTGAGTTGTGAGAGAGCAAGGGAAATTTTCGTGGGATTTATCAATCTACTTCACCAGTCACTAATTTTTTCTTAATTCTTAGAAGTATTAGTATGCCAGCAGGCTTGCTAAACCCATTGCAAAAGTTTTCTTGATTTCCATAGTGTACCTTTTATATTAAATGGAAAAGCTGGCAGTAGTGATAGCCAGGTTCTGCGTTAGGTCTACTTGTCTTTGATTTTAGCATCTACTGCTAGAGTACAAGTGTTTCTAAAGAAAAAAAAAAATTACATGCATTTGTTTAATTCTAATAAAGTAAAAATGTAGGAGAAACTTTGATTTTTTTTTTAATTAGAAAGGCTTAAAAGAGTATGATTCATGCATTTTGGGGGGTGAAAGCTATCTGTTTAGCAAAGCAGACTGAAGAAATAGGCGCTGGAATATTTTGCATCACAACACTGACATTCTCTTACTTTAGCATAGCTCAGATAATTTCAGTCATCTGCCATGCAAGCTTGGCATTTCAGATAGAATTCGATGAAATTGGAGGTAAAGTTTTAGTTACTGTTTTACATGGAAGTGTGGCTTGATGCATGGAACATGTAATCAGCAGAACCTCAGCTGGTATGGAGTGGCGATCCCCTTTTTGTCTCTGAAGTTATCGCTTTCTATAAAGGCTGCATTAATCTTTTACAAGCAGTCTCTATTTGTATCTATATCTGTATAAAATACTTAATAGTCCTCTGCTGCTATATCTGGGCTACAGAAGATTATTGAAAAACATGAGCTTTGAAAAAAACATCACTCCAATTCTCTGCATTTCAGTTTATAAATAATTTATAAGATATTTAAAACTCTAGATTTGAAGTCATATTGCTTTTGTTATAGAGCATCTCTTAATGTAGTGAGATCACTTTTTGAGATGTTTAAGAACTAGTGTTTTTGGAAAAAATGTAATCTTCTTGGTTCTCAAAAGATTAAGTGCAACTGAAATGGCAAATTAACTGTCCAGCATACTTCCCAAAAGTAGTCATGTTGAGGGTTCATTTTCAGTTCTGTATCAGTGCTCACTCAAATCTTTCAGTTCTTTTGCCAAGTTTCCGCATCTGTCTTGATGAAACTTTGCCATCACCTGCATCTACAAAATTTCTGTTGAATTTTATGTTATTTATGCAAGTTTAGAAGAAATTTACTAGCTCAGTCTTAGAAGAAATTTACTAGCTTTTTCTTTCATTTGACACCAGACGAAGTTCTATTTTTGGTCACTAAACCAACTTTTCAAGGTTTTTTTTGTGTTGGGTTTTTGCCCCACTATTTAACTAACTAGGCTAGCTAAATTTCTTGGTACGGTCTGTCTTTTCTTTGTTGTATTAATGTGCACCACAGCTGGAGGCTGTAATGATTGGGCTAACAGTATTAGTGAGAGGAGGCATTCTCTAACTCCAGGGACTGACATAGATTTCTCTTATTTTCTAGATTCATCGTTACAGTGATCATTGGCCTTTCAAGCTTTTAAAAAAATAAAAGGGGGGGTAATTTTTTTTTTGTCTAGTTCTTTTCCAAGCCTTCCTTTACTCGTATTCTAGTTTACATTGGAGACCTCCAGTTTTCTGGAAGGATATTTTCTTGTAAATGCTTACAGGATGACTCATGCTTCAGATGACTTTCTTCTCTTTCCCAAGTGTAAGACTTCACTCAGTTGGAGAACTCTTTGCACCGACCACATTAATAACCCTCTGATTTTCCTGTAGACGCCTTCATGGAAACTTCCAAGCCCCAGGGGAGGGAGCAGCTCTGCGTTAGGCAGGGGGAGCCCTGGTCTTAAGTCCATGTCCGCCACTTAGGCTCTGTTTTCTGTTGTGCGAGGAAGCTGCTTCTCCTCACTCTGCTTCTGTCGCCCTGTCTATAAATGAAGATAGTGATATATTTTGTTGTCCTGTGAAAGCTTACTCAAATACAAATACAGATTATGGGGAACATTATATGAGAACTGAGTAAGAGTATTTCAGTGGAGTTGGTACCTTTACCAACATCGTATTAAAAGACCATTTAAAGTATTTACACCTATTGTTGCCCTGACATATGAATGATCAGTTTGCAGTTGTTTAAGGGACATAAAAATATAATTAGTTCTTACAATTTTAAAATAATATAGACAAAAATAAAGTGGTGGAGGACACAGATGTCAGTCTTCCATGGTGCAAGCAGTTACTTCATTTTACTATGTATAAGGCAAGAATAAAACTGTGATATTTCATTCCTAGTTATGAAAGCCAGAAGCTTAAGATCTACAATTGAATATTAGTATAAATACTGTTTTTAGAGAACTTTTAAAAGAAGAAATCTGTTTAATCTTTACCTTGGCCTTTAATGTTTTTTATGATGAACTGGGATGCTCAAAGGTAGCCAGTGACTGCTCGTTTTTCTTTGAGCTTTTATCAAATCATGTTAGTGAAAGAAATGGTGTTGAGTATGGCCAGCTTGAATAAACTGACTTTGTGTGTCATCTTACCTTCATACAGTCTCCAGCAACTGTAGATATTAAATTGTGTGCATTTGAGTATCAATGCTGAGCCTTCTGTTCTGCCTGATGTGCCTGAAATAGCGTCTTCATCCGAGTGTAGCAAGCTCTGGCCCTTGCTTCTGAATCCTCTCAAAATGTATCTCTTCTGCAGACTGTCACTGTTAACTCTGAGCTGTTTAAGTGCTGTGATACCTTACTAACCATGAAAACATCTGCTGCGCTGCACTTCTGTACGGCCCTATCACATGGTCAGCTGGTGCGTTTTGTGCTTGAATTATCTGTGTTTCCTTGGATTGTATGCTCCTTTGGGCAGGGACTGTTGTCTTACTCTGTTCCAAGCATCAAGCACAAGGTCTGTCCTGAGCAAGTAATAGTCAACTGCAAATTATCTGTCCCCTGATTGCTGTTTTCTTAATTTCTAGCTGCAATTATTTTCCATAATGTGCCTACTTGTTTAAAACTTCTGTGCAATTGTACAACACAATAACTCCTCCTGAGCTCTATCCGAACACTTGACCTGGATCTACTTCTACAATAAAGATGATTCCTTAGGAGTTGAAACACTTGCTGGTAGAACAGGCATTGCCTCATTTTCCATGCCTTCCTAAGGTCTGGATAGGAATCCATCATGCGGTTTGCTTTAAAGCCATCTATTATTTAAAATACTTGTGTGGTTTTTGCCTGGATGTTGTACACCTTTAAGTTGTGGACTGGGGGTAGTGCAGGACTTCGGACTACCAAATGTACCGGAACATGACTTTTCCTGTTCAGCTCATTGTGAGCGTATCTATCGCATGCAGTGAGAGATACTGCAAGGGTGCTACAGGGTGATCTGGTCACCCGCTTCTGTGCAGAGCCAGGTAGAGGGAACTTACTTTGGTCTTGGCAGCAGAATTAGCTGTTATCTGCAGTTGTACTTCTGTGACTGCCGTGCTTCTAGAGCTGCTGTTGTCACCACCAATTACAGTGCCTCAGTGTTGTAGATACACCCTGAGACATGTGCCAAAGCTTATCCTCAGGTGCCTTGCTGAATGATTAAGCCTAAAGCCTGAGACAGGAGCAATGTGCAGATCGCCACTGAGGAGAATTTGAAACGTTTTTCTTGATATGTAATGGGTAGAGGCAAGTACATAGGGAAGGGGGAAGCTGCAAAAGGAGAAACGTTGGAGGATTATTAGAGCCACAGTTACCAAGAAGAGATTTCACAGCTACATGGCCTGACTGCAAATCATTCCACAGCCCAAGACCTCCTGCATTTGGGGGTTGTCACAGTAGCACTGCCTGGCAGGAGTAGTTTGGCTGGACCAGTTGGGCAACCAAGAGGTGTCGTTTCTCTCTGCAAGTCCTAGCCTACTAATCCAGCTGGCGTTTCCTCATTCTTCTGTGGGTTTCTTAATTGATATCCCTCAAATAAAAGTTAGGCATTGGCTGTATAGTTTATATTACTGAATATTGTAATAAAGTATAGGTTGATTGAAACTGTATGCTCTGCCTTTTCAGTTAACTGGCCCTGATGCTTTAGCCAGCTTATTATTGGGACAGGACAGTCTTAGTAAAATAACTGTGATGAACAGCTATGTGGAAGCTTCTGGATGAAGAAATATTTAACATGTTGAGCTGTCGTTTCTGCAGTGGCTTTCTAGTGAATGCCTTCACCCATCACTGTTGGCTGCCATTAGTTGTCTTTCCTCAGCCTGGTGACTTCCTCACCATTTTCAGATCCAGGCTTTTCTTGCTGGCCTAGAGTGTCTGACTGTGCTTAACAAAACAATTACATCTCTGTTCAAAGCCCACTAACTTCTGGGCTGGTTTTGTAACCAAAAGTTAAAAAATTCTAATTGATAATGCATTTAATTTTATGTTCTTTTCTTTTTTTCTTAAACAGTGGAGAACTAAGCAATATAAAATACTTATGCAGCTGAAAGATGACATGATCTTGGAGAAATTTTTACACTGTCTTTATTTTAAATGAAGGTTTTTTTTTTTCTTGACTTTCTAGGTTACACACCAGCTTTGGCCTGTGCGCCCAATAAGGATGTGGCTGATTGCCTAGCTCTCATTCTGGCCACGATGATGCCTGTTTCATCGAGCAGCACATTACCTTCCCTTACATTCAATGCCATTAATCATTACACCAACACCTCAAAAACTGTCACCTTCGATTCCTTGCCAATCATGAGGAGTGACCATAGCTCTTACTGTACTTTCAACAACATTGGCAGGGAAGATGGCTACCCATATACAGAAGAAGATGAACTCAATGACTCGGATTCTGAGACCTATTAGAAGCTACATTTTGTAGGTCTGAAGAGTGAACCCTCACGCTGGAAGGTCAGACTTGTGCTTTTGAAAAAAAGCTATCAGTGTTTGAATGCAAAAAGAGGACAGACCTTTGAGAAGATGTTTTTTATTGTGGTTGCATATAAAAAAATCTGTGAGACTCTAGGAGGATTTTTAAGAGCATATTTTGCAGAAGAAGCATAAATTCTTGAATAAGTACTTGGAATCCATGGCAAAAAAAAAAAAGTAAAATAAAGAATGTCAAAACTGTTTTATTTAACTGTATTCTACCATTCTGTTGCTGGTGCCGGGAGTAATTTCTGCAGACTGGGCACCCTACTTGATGTAAATGAACAACACTATTGTACAACACGAAGGATGCTAGATTTAAATATTATCAATAAAACTAAAACCATTTTGAAGGCAATAAATGAGTTTGGTACAGTAGGCATTGTTTGTGCTGCAAATTGCCAAAGGACCAAATAACTTAAAGATTTTTTTTTTTTTAATTAAATACCTTTTTGTGAAAACTGGAATAGGTTATTTGAGAAGTTGTTTTAACCAAACCTTAACTACTTCTGGAAAAGAAGCTTAGATTTGGTTTTAAATGTTGATTTTTATTTTTTTTTTAATCATCTGAAAGCCTTCCGACACTATTAAATGTACCATGAAAGAAAGCAGATGTACTTTCAAGTTTTGTTTTCTTTTTCTTTTAGGAGAAATGAAAATGAACTTGTCATACTTTTATAATACTAAAATTAAACCAGCTAACAAGGTGAAGTCAGGGTGAAAAATGTACAGTGTAATAAACAAGGGAAGGGGTGGGAGATGTGGGAGGGAAGCAGTAATTGTTGCACAGTTTTAGATTTTTTAACTTTTGGGTTTTGGATTGAGATTTTTTTAATTTAAAAATACATGAGTAACTTGGAAACTATGAAACTGCATAAAAAATTGAAATGTCTTGATAACCCTGTTGTGACTGAGAGTTCTTTTCAGTAATTTGTCCACTTCCTTACATCATAAATTTGTATGTAAGATTAAAATTGTATATCCGTATCACTTTTTTTTTTTTTAAACCCTGGAGTTACAAGGGGGGGGGAGGTGAATTTAAAAGTATATTTCCCTATTAGAAGAAAAAAGTACAGTGTCTGGTCTGTGGGAAGAGCTGTGTATCTTTGTTGTGCTCCATTTAGAAAATAAACAGCAGAAACAGGTCCCTGTAATGTAGTTCAGATTTGCCCGAAGATTTTTTTTTTTAATTTATAACAGACTACTGTGGTTTTTTTAATTGCCTGAAGAATGAAAAACTGACATAAGTAAGCTGAAGTTTTGTCTGTTAAATATGAATATTTACTTTATTTGGCTCTGCTTTAACTATAACTGTTACTTTTCAAGTGAATTTGTTTATGTACATGCAAGGAATCCTTGCATGTCCTGGTAAAGTACAAATAAATTACTACAAACTGATTCCAATTTCCTTTTTATCCTTTTTGTATTGTGAAACTGGAAATCTTTATGATATTGTAAATTATCAGCTGGTTTTCTGAACATAGTGTGGAAACACGGGACAATATTTTGATCTATTTGATAATTTTGTGGGTTTTTTGAAGAATTAATGAGCATGTACATAGAAATAGTGACTGCTTGAATACTGTATTTACCTGCACTCTTTCAGTACTTCAAGATTCCTGTATATTTTACGGAGTATAATAAAACCCAAATGTGAGTTCTATTAATGAATAATTTATTTGTATCTACTAAGCATTAATGACAGTCTCTTTTGTTGAACTGTTAGAATTTATAAAAGCTACTTCACAAAGGTTTTGCCAGCATTTTAATTCTGAAGTGAAGGTGAGCTATTAAAGTCATTTTAAATGTTAAATTACTTCATTATTCCTTTAGGCTTCTTTTTAAGTATTACTTTCTTAACCATTTGTGCCTGCGTTCATTGTTTATATATGCAGTATGTTTGTCTGTGAGCAGAATTAGCTGACTTCAGGGAGATCGTGATTTCTGTGTTTTCTTCCCTCTGAATCTTTCAAAGTACAGGGCTGTGTGGGAGTGATGTACGTGCCTCAGCTGAGCACACAGGCAGCGCTCAAAAGATCCATATTGGCCTGTCTTGAGATTCACTGCATCTATTTAAATACAAAGGTTGAAGCAGCACAGACCCATTTTTCCTCATACACTCGTGGAAAGCCTGAATCAGAATGCCAAGTAGCATGCCTGTTATTTAAAAGGAAACAATTGCATATTTCTGTTAATGAAACTGTCCAATTTTTGTTGCTTCAAAGGAACTGTAAGAAGATTATATTAATAGGCCTTTGTTATCTGTGCTAACTTCTATTTGACTTCAAGATGATCTGTTACCTCAGAGTGTGGTGTCTGTCACCATCGGGCAATTCGTAGGAGGGGACACTCCTGTTGTCTTTGAAAAATTAGCAGGGCAGTAGAGACCGAGAGCTATTCGTGTCCACTGTGCGCCTGGGTGATAGAGGAGAAAAAGCTCAGAAGGTGTTGATTTAAAAGTTAAAGGTCTGGATATGGAATACAGGCAAATGCAGAAAACAGTGCTGTTGAACACCTTTGTTTCCTTATGCCAGTCAGAAATCATGCCTCTCTTTCATTTCATTACTACTCACCTCTTGAGGAAGAAAACTTTTTTGCTGCATTAAATTGCATTATTTTTAAGTTAAGTTTTGTGAACTTTTTAGAGCTAAAGATTTGTCTTTTTTATTACAAATTGTTAATTCCATTTAGGAATTCAGAGTTACGTGATGTGTGTATCTCATCTATCTCATCATTAGAATTTATTCAGTGAGCCTGTAGATTGCAATTTGCATGTATTTGGTTATTCCTATTTAAACCCCCACACGCACACACAAAAAAAAAACGAAAAACTCCATTACTACCTGGCACTATGGGTAGGACAGTAATTGTGCCCTGTAAGTGATAATTGGGACTATTATTAGAATATGGTCTTATTCCAAAAATGGGACGTGATTTGTTTAAAGAACATGCTGCTGTGGTCAGAGACCACTTTCTTAATGAGAGGTCAAGGAACAGAAGGTTCCTTGTTTCTGTAAAACAAATAATCCTGTCTGTGGCTGGTGGGGGTTTTTTATTTAAAAAAAAAAAAAAAAAGAGTGTTCATACCTCAGTGGAGGCCTGTTCATTTCCAGAAAATTATACTGGAACCTCCATCTTTCTAAAATAAATCCTCCTCTTTTTGTACAGATGAATAGGGCACGGTTATTGTTACAACCTTCATCCAAACAACCTCTCGGATTTTCACCAAGAGTGAGCAGTGAGCCTCGGCTGGACCACTGAAGCAGTATATTAGAATAAAAAAAACCCTTTTTATCCTGGGGGCGGGGGGGGAATGGACTTCAGGAATGAGAACAACCAGCTCTGCTCAGCTTTCTCTGTACTCTGACTTCTGGGATGTTTTACAGGTGTTTCAGTTCTCAGGATAAGTGTTCTGCAGGAGAAAATGCCACGTTAGTATTAACCCGCTAGGCTGAGCTGTTACTTTTGTAACAGCTTTTGTAGTGTGGTAGCATAAATGCCGCATGCTGTTAAAATGAAGAATCAGTCTGTCTCCCGCCCCGAGTGACCCAACTAATCAAAAAGATTTTTCTTGTAATTTCTTACAAAACCTTGACCCTCTTTGTCTCCTGCTTTGTATTTCCTCCTATTACTCTTTATTGCTTCCCCACCCCTAGCTATCTCCAAAATATTCATATAAATATATTTGGAACAATCAGAGCTAGAAATATGCACTTTATAAACTTGGATCTTGGTTGTGGTGGGGTTTTTTTCTGGTCGTAATTTTCTGGTTTAAAATTCTGACTTGTCTACCAGGCTAAAGAATTAATAAATGTTTGGTTAAAAAAAGTTAATATTTAGAAATTAATGACTTGGAAGTTTTGTTCCTTTTAGCATCTATACAAAAGGCACTAAAGATCCCAAAGCTGGTACCTAAGCTGTATGGAAGATCACTAAAAAGGGGCATGAGATAATGTTCAGCCCAATCATTCTGGTTTTGAATTAGCCTTTCTTCTTGCCCAGAGATTATGTCCATTTAAAGGCAACAACTACTGTAGTAATCCAGAATAACATACTCTATTTATATTCTAGTTTGAAATTAAAAAAAAGAGAGAATGTTCATTAAATACAGTTGGTTTGAGATAACACAAGTGTTGTTCTGGTAGCTCAGCTTCTTTATTGCAAAAAAAAAAAAAAAAAAATTGTGGTGACCTTTCTGTTAATCATGCAATAACTGGGTGAGAGGATAAGCCTGTAGAAAGACTGTAAGCAACAGTGAATACTGTACAAAGACCGTTGTCTAGCATATACTTGTGAGAAGTTTTTTCATGTGCATAATCATGGAACAACTTTAACAGTGCTAGATGTGTCGGGGGAGCCCATACTACTTAATTCTGTGTTTGGATCAGTGAGCTTCACATCTTAAAAACTGAAACCTAAATAAAAAGGCTAAGTGTTTATGGAAACAGCAGTTCTGGAGAACTGGAAGACGTGCTCTTTGGCTCAGTGTCCCACAGGGCAGGTGAGGGAGGTCCCTGGGCTTCCCCAGCAGCAGCTATAGGAGCAGCAGAAGGAGGTGGCAGGAGCACCCTCCTCGTCTCCCACCACTTTGCCTGCTCTGTGGCTCTGCTGATGGTACCTGTCCACTTCCCAGAAGAAATGCCATCGTGCTTTTGGTTAAAAAACATGGATTCCTGATAACAATAATTCCTGATAATTGAGTCCTGGTGGGATCAGACTAATAACCTTGGGAAAGAAGGTTAATAAGTAGTTTAAACTTTTAACACCACTTCCGTAGATCTGGATTTAAACTCAGCAAAATCCATTTTAATATCAGGAGAAAGTATTTAAATTCTTGAAGTTGGTCCAGCAAATTCATATAAATCCTTAAATCCAAGATTGACTGGTAACGATTGCCTCTTATAGTAATCTCTCAATGATTTGTGATGACTTCCTTATAATCCTTTTATATGCTGCAGAAGCTGATGGGACAGTTGGAGAAGAATTCTTTCAGATTAGGATTAAACCCCTTTTTTTGTAAATCTGTAGCTGTGACTCTAAATTGGACAAGACAGTAGTTTGTAAAATATGGGTCTCCTTTACAAGCTGAAACCTGAGATGTTAAATGTGACAAGACGCAATATAGGCCTCTGTTAAGGTGATACCATTAGCTTCTTTATTTTTGTGGAGTCCTTTTCTCGCTATAACATCCATATGTTTTGAAGAATGTTAAGTGCAAAGGAACCACCACGCATTAATTTGAAATGGCAAAACAACCGGTCATTCTTAAGAAAATATCCTATTATTATATTTATAATGATCTATAAGCCTTATCGCAAAAATCCCTTCGTTTTACTGCTTAACAGGAGAAGCAAATGCCTGGCTGGATGTTGTAAATGTCACCCAGGCCTCTAGTCTGATCCATGTATCCTCACATACCTACCGAGAGGAAAAACTGTCTGAAATGGCAGCCTCGGAAGGAGCGTTTCTTTCAGTTGTTCAGTCATCTAGAGCCCAGGAAAATGGCAAGAGTGTTTTGGTTTCCTTTCCCTGGGGGAAAAATAGTTACAGATGTGACTAAAATTTTCAAGCTGTGGGCTTTTTCCTGTCTCTACAACTCGTCTTGCAACTGAACGCTCCTGACAGGGGAAGAAGATGACTGTCCCTACTTGTGGGACTTGAAGATTTCTTGCAACTCTTTCCAACCCAGTATCCCAGTCTCTTTAGCACTGTTATTTGTCTTCAAATAGAGCAGCATCTAAATGATCCGTGCTTCCCTGGAAGTGTTCATGTTCACAATTATCCATGCTTCCCTGGTGTGTTATTTTTACATTAGGATAAACTGAGGTCCTTCCATTCCATGTTATGTTTTGGCAATTTTCAAGCCGAGGTTGGGAAAGGAATCTTGCAGTATTTCACCATGTAGCTGTAAACATAGTTGAATAATATGGAACCTAAAGAGCCTTTCAAGCTGTCTTAATATTGTTAGTGTCACTAAATATTTAAAGAGGAGAAAAACACCTTACCTTCTCTTTTTTCATTAAAATTGCAATAGAAGCAACCAGAAATGTTGCTATTCAGATTCACAACAGAATAAAACAAACCCCTGCTTCCAAGCCTTGTCAAATGACAGACGTGCAGGTTTTCTTCTCATTGTACCTGGGAGTTGGCTTAGTTCACAGAGCTTAAGACACTGAGGTCTCGGATGTTCTTTTATGTTAAAAGAATATATTAGATACCTTAGTTTTAAAGCAAAATCTAAGGATTCACATCCTATCCTGTCATATATTTCCTATCCCTTGCCAAACTTTGTTATTCAAGTTGTCTGCATAGTTTTCTTAAAAATCTTTCTTGGAATCTATTAACATCTTACAGAATTCAACCTTTCTAATCTCTTCTACCCAGAGTTTGTTTGATCTGCTGTGGGTACCACTAACTATCGTCTCCAACTTCTGACCTGTGTTGCCTACGCCTGCTCTCCCACTGGAGGGAGGGAGGGAGGAGAGCACAGGGAATCTCTGAAGTACTTCCATTGCTGTTGACCATTAAAAACTTGATTGAGTGATAACTCTCACTTCAACCTGTGAATATTTGGGGTTTTCAGGAATGGCATTTGTCACCACTTTTGGTTGGGTTTTTTTCAACCTACATAAATGGAGGAGGAGGGAGTAGTTCTTTCTAGCCACTGAATCTGCCTGTGTGTCAGTAGTGGTGTTTAGGCATTGTTCAGGTCCTCTTTCTGTAACAGTTCCAAAAATGTAATCTTCTTCAGCTGGCTCTTTTATTCACTTTAGGTGGTATGTCTGAAGCAGCCAAAGAGGGCAGTCAGTTTTTTGCATTGGTCCTCAGGTTTTCTGTGATGCTGGGGTGTTCGTTAAATACCCGATGCTGCAAGACAGACAGGTCACAGTCTGGGCAAGACCGTGCTGTGCCTCATGATGATGGCTTCCTTACTTCCGTGTTGATTGCTGGAGGCTCTTGAAGCTCAGTCACTTCAGTCTGGTTCATTTCACCTGGAGAGATCTGCCTAAACAAGCTTATGCCCACTTGTGCATTATGAAGATCTCTGATCCGAACAGATGGTCCCTGTCTGTTACCAGTTCCTCAGCCTGTTCACATGCCTCTCAGTAACTTAACTCCAATGTCCTGTTTGCCACGTGTTCCTTTGGTGTGCTTTCTGGTGGTTGCTCTCACTGCAGTCAGAGTATCCACACATCCACCTGGAAAACTCACTGGTCATGTGAATCCCAAAGCAGCAGACCCCTTATGAAGAAACCCCCAACACCTGACTCACGTGGTTACCCCTACCTGGACAGAGGGTTTCTCTGCTTGTCTTCCCCTTCCCAGGGGCAGTGTCAAGGCCCTTTACAGACATCATCCCCTGCTGTCTGTCTCAGACAGGATGTTCCTTTGGTCTCGGTACAAATTTCCAAATCCTGATTTAATTTAAGTCAACAGACTGAGTGATTTAAAGGTGTTCTAGACTTAAGCTGTACTTCCCGTATGTCAAAAGATCCTTGTGTTCTGGTTTGTTTCTGGTTGAGCTCACAGACGGAAACCATTCAGGAAGCTTTAATAAAACTGTTTGTATCCATTGAAGAGATATTAGACTTGTAACATTACAGCATGTTACAAGTCTGCCTGTGTAAATCAGCCTTGCTGAAGGCTTCTCGTACCTCCTCAGTAAATGGTATGTAGCTTCACTCACCTGAACACCGGGTTGTTTGGGAGCGGTGCTGCATTCAGCAGGGCAATATGGGATTGCTGTTCCAGCGCAGGCTTCCAAAGGCCCACCCATCGGTGGTGGTGAGTGTCGTAGGTTACTGCCTGGACACCCTGTTTCAGAACAGATACACCTGTTGTCCCTCAAAGATCGGGGGGGTGGAGAGGTGGGGGAAGTTACTTACTGGTAATTCCCCATCATGTCTGTTCCGCTTCTTCCGGTGTCTCTTTGCTAAAGGCTGCTTTTTTGGGTGAAGGGAACAAGGTATGAAAACACACTCTAATACTTAACACCTGCTCTCCTCAGGGAAGAGACAGAGCAAAACCATGCCAATGGTAGGGCCAGAATGGCTTGTTTTCTAATAGTTTTGATATACCCAAAGTCAGAATAGCTCTATGGAACACATTTTGCAAGTATCTCACAGATAAATGCATTTTTTTCCTTAAGCATAGCAAATACATGTAATGCTGTTTAATTGTTTAGCCTAATTTATTGTGACAATAACAGTCTGCGTTGGAACTAAATCCAAAACAGTATTTAGTGCAAGAGGATGGATGTTTTTCAGCTTACAAAGTGAGGTGAGAGGACGCTTGACCTGAGCACTGAAATTCTCCAGCCATTCATTGTTCCTTTCTTTTAGACCTTTGTCATTATGGTACTAGAACCAGAAGCACAATAAGCACCACAAATGCTTTTCTGTTTTACTCTGTATGTTCTGGAATTTGTGCAGCATTCAGCAAGAACACCACTATAGGTGCCAAAGAATTAATGATTTTTAATAACCCTA